>NW_028225182.1:28805347-29131376 GCF_052327205.1 Somniosus microcephalus | reverse complement strand
GGTGGAAAAAACCCAGCTTGTGAGTGTTTATTCCTTTACATTACCTTTATTGCAAGGCTGTTCATCAACTGCATTCATTTAAAAATAAGTGAACCTTTTCTCTTTTATCCAGAACAAAGAGCCCTGGTGCTGTGAACATTTTGGTGGGCAGCCACTTTTAAAGGGACAAAGACCAGCATTATTCTTCCTCCTCTCTCTCTCTCTCTCTCGTGAGTATTTGTGGTGGGTGAGAGGGTGAGTCAAAGGGGACTGCGGCCCCTTTTCAACACAAAAAATTGCTTGGCCATTTAAAGGGGAATGGTGTCCCCAGGTATTTAAAGGGGCAGTGCCTCTCTCTGTATCATGTAAGAGCAGGGAGGTTCTGCTTGAACTGTACAAAAACACCAGTTCGGCCACCGGCTAGAGTGCTGCGTGCAGTTCTGCTCGCCCCATTGCAGGAAAGATGTGACTGTGCTCGAGACGGGAGATTTACGAGGATGTTGCCAGGACTAGAGAATTTCAGCTACAAGGAAAGATTGAATACGTAGAAGATAATCTACATCCTAGGGTACTTAAGGAAGTGGCCCTAGAAATAGTAGATGCATTGCTGGTCATCTTCCAACATTCGATAGACTCTGGAACAGTACCCATGGATTGGCGGGTAGCTAATGTTACCCCACTGTTCAAAAAAGGTGGTAGAGAGAAAATGGGGAATTGCACACCGGTAAGCCTGACATCGGTAGTGGGGAAAATGCTAGAGTCCATTATAAAAGACGTAATAGCAGAGCACTTGGAAAACAGTGACCGGATCGGACAAAGTCAACATGGATTTACAAAAGGTAAATCGTGCTTGACTAATCTACTGGAATTTTGAGGATGTAACTGGTAAAATAGATAAGGGAGAACCAGTGGATGTGGTGTATTTGGACTTTCAAAAGGTTTCGATAAGGTCCCGTATAAGAGATAGAAACATCGAAGATAGGAGCAGGAGTAGGCCATTCGGCCCCTCGAGCCTGCTCCGCCATTCAATGAGATCCTGGCTGATCGTCCAAGTTCAGTACCCAGTCCCTGCTTTCTCCCCATACCCCTTGATCCCTTTAGCCTTAAGAAATATATCCAACTCCTTCTTGAATATATTTAATGAATTGGCCTCTACTGCCTTCTGTGGTAGAGAATTCCACAGGTTCACCACTCTCTGGGTGAAGAAATTCCTCCTCATTTCTGTCCTAAAAGGCTTACCCCTTATCCTTAGACTGTGACCCCTGGTTCTGGACTCCCCGACCATCGGGAACATCCTCCCTGCATCTAGTGTGTCCAGTCCTGCCAGAATTTTATAAGTTTCAACGAGATTCCCCTCTCATTCTTCTAAACTCCAGCGAGTACAAGCCCAATCGACCCAATCTCTCCTCATACATCATTCCTGCCATCCCAGGTATCAGCCTGGTGAATCTTCGCTGCACTCCTTCCATGGCAAGAACATCCTTCCTCAGATAAGGTGACCAAAACTGCACACAATACTCAAGGTGTGGTCTCACCAAGACCCTGCACAACTGCAGCAAGACATCCTTGTTCCTGTACTCAAACCCTCTTGCTATGAAGGCCAACATACCATTTGCCTTCTTAACCACCTGCTGCACCTGCATGCTTACCTTCAGCGACTGTTGCACAAGGACACCCAGGTCTCGTTGCACTTCCCCTTCTCCCAATCTATTGCCATTCAGATAATAATCTGCCTTCCAGTTTTTGACACTAAAGTGGATAACCTCACATTTATCCACATTATATTGCATCTGCCATGCTTCTGCCCGAAGTCACACAACACCAGGTTATAGTCCAACAGCTTTATTTGAAATCACAAGCTTTCGGCGCGCTGCTCCTTCGTCAGGTGAAGTGGAGAAATGCATAAAGACACAGCTTATATAGTCAGAGAATAATGTCAGATGTTTACAAGTAATCTTTCCAACTGCCATTTATCACACCTCGGCAGAGAGATAATCACAGCAACCAAAGGTGTGAATGGTGTCCAAACAGGTCAGTCAGGGAAACATTACATCAAAGAACAATGAGGTGGGGTCACAAGGGGTCAAATGTTGCAGATGCTGGGGTCTGTATGAAAAGCAAAAAAAGACAAAAAACATTTTTTGCTGGAAATCACAACTGGTCCGGCTGCATCTGTGTAGAGAGAACAAGCCAACGACGACTTGAGTCTGGGTGACCCTACGTCAGGTGGGGTTACATGTAGCGTGACATGAACCCAAGATCCCTGTTGAGGCCGTCCTCATGGGTGCGGAACTTGGCTATCAGTTTCTGCTCGACGATTTTGCGTTGTGTGTCTCGAAGGCCGCCTTGGAGAATGCTTACCCGAAGATCGGAGGCTGAATGTCCTTGACTGCTGAAGTGTTCCCAGACTGGGACGGAACACGCCTGCCTGCCGATTGTTGTGCGGTGTCCGTTCATCCGTTGTCGCAGTGTCTGCATGGTCTTGCCGATGTACCGTGCTCCGGGGCATCCTTTCCTGCAACGTATGAGGTAGACAACGTTGGCCGAGTCACATCTCCACACCATGCTTCTGCCCAATCACCCAATCTGACCAAATCATCCTGCAGTTTCTCGGCATCCTCCTCACAGCACACACGCCCACCCAGCTTTGTGTTGTCTGCAAATTTGGAGATAATACATCTAGTTCCCTTGTCTAGATCATTAATATATATTGTGAATAGCTGGGGTCCAATGACCGATCCCTGCGGTACCCCACTAGTCACTGCCTGCCACTCAGAAAAAGACCCGTTTATTCCAACTCTTTGCTTTCTATCTGCCAACCAGTTCTCTATCCAAGTCAATACCTTGCCCCCCAATCCCATGTGCCTTAACTTTACACGCTAATCTCTTATGTGGGACCTTATTGAAAGCCTTCTGAAAGTCCAAATACACCACATCCACTGGTTCGCCCTTATCTATTTTACCAGTTACATCCTCAAAAAATTCCAGTAGATTAGTCAAGCACGATTTACCTTTTGTAAATCCATGTTGACTTTGTCTGATCCCGTCACTGTTTTCCAAGTGCTCTGCTATTACATCTTTTATAATGGACTCTAGCATTTTCCCCACTACCGATGTCAGGCTTACCGGTCTGTAATTCCCCATTTTTTCTCTACCACCTTTTTTGAATAGTGGGGTAACATTAGCTACCCTCCAATCCATGGGTACTGTTCCAGATTCCATCGAAAACCCAGCAGCGTCTCCTCCATCTCCACTCCAGCTCAAACTGCTGCAACAAAAAGACCTACACAGGCGGCCAGGGACTGACTTCCGTCAGCCTGCAATAAAACTCTTCCAGACAGCCGCTGACCAATGGCGGCCGCAGCACCCACAATTCCCCGCGCCCCAGAAACCGCTCTATCCAACGCGCTGATTTCCCCGCTGAGAGTGCGCATGCTCCCCGGGGCCGCAGGCCATTCTGGGAGCCTGGCTCCTGTCCTTTGTCCCAAGTCGGACTCGGTGGAACAGGCTGAAGAAGCCGGGAAGCGACGGCTCGGATGGGGGAGGCGCTGCACCCTGGGTTTCCTGGTGCCGAGGCTCTGGCCGCACGTCCACCGGGCCCGGCTGCTCTGATTCTGGTTGAGGTTTTTGATGAGGTAACAGAGAGGGTTGATGAGGGCAATGCGGTTACCGTGGTGTACATGGATTTCCAAAAGGCGTACGACAGCGTGTAAAGTTAAAGCACATGGGATTGGGGCAAGGTATTGACTTGGATAGAGAACTGTTTGGCAGACAGAAAGCCAAGAGTTGGAAGAAACGGGTCTTTTTCCGAGTGGCAGGCAGTGACAAGTGGGGTACCGCAGGGATCAGTCCTTGGACCCCAGCTATTCACAATATATATTAATGATCTGGACGAGGGAATTAGATGTAATATCTCCAAGTTTGCAGACGACACAAAGCTGGGTGGGCGTGTGTGCTGTGAGGAGGATGCCGAGAAACTCCAGTATGATTTGGACAGGTTGGGTGATTGGGCAGAAGCATGGCAGATGCAATATAACGTGGATAAATGCGAGGTTATCCACTTTGGTGGCAAAAACAGGAAGGCAGATTATTATCTGAACGGCAATAGATTGGGAGAAGGGGAAGTGCAACGAAACCTGGGTGTCCTTGTGCACCAGTCGCTGAAGGTAAGCATGCAGGTGCAGCAGGCAGTTAAGAAGGCAAATGGTATGTTGGGCTTTGTAGCGAGAGGGTTTGAGTACAGGAACAAGGATGTCTTGCTGCAGTTGTACAGGGCCTTGGTGAGACCACATCTTGAGTATTGTGTGCAGTTTTGGTCGCCTTATCTGAGGAAGGACGATCTTGCTATGCAAGGAGTGCAGCGAAGATTCACCAGGCTGATACCTGGGATGGCAGGAATGACGTACGAGGAGAGATTGTGTCGATTGGGCTTATACTCACTGGAGTTTAGAAGATTGAGAGGGGCTCTCATCGAAACCTATGAAATTCTGTCGAGCCTGTGTAGTGTATGTACCTTTAAGAGAGAACTACTTTTACAGCTCCTGTATACTGTAGTACCGGCAGTGACCACACCTGTATATAAGCTTTGCGCATGCCTCTGTACTGCAGTCTTGAGACTACCCTACTCCAGTAAACACCTGTTGATTGTTAAGTTACAGCCTCCGTGATACCTGGGATGGCAGGAATGATGTATGAGGAGAGATTGGGTCAATTGGGCTTGTACTTGCTGGAGTTTAGAAGAATGAGGGGATCTCATTGAAACTTATAAAATTCTAACAGGACTACACAGACTAGATGCAGGAAGGATGTTCCCGATGGTCGGGGAGTCCAGAACCAGGGGCCACAGTCTAAGGATAAGGGGTAAGCCATTTAGGACTGAGATGAGGAGGAATTTCTTCACCCAGAGAGTGGTGAACCTGTGGAATTCTCTGCCACAGAAGGTAGTAGAGGCCAATTCATTAAATATATTCAAGAAGAAGGAGTTAGATATATTTCTTAAGGCTAAAGGGATCAAGGGATATGGGGAGAAGGCAGGGACGGGGTACTGAATTTGGATGATCAGCCATGATCGCATTGAATGGCGGAGCAGGCTCGAGGGGCCGAATGGCCTACTCCTGCTCCTATCTTCTATGTTTCTATGTGTCCCTGGGTATTTAAAGGGGCAGTGCCTCTCTCTCTATTATGTAATGGAGATGCCGGAGTTGGACTGGGGTGGACAAATGTAAAAAGTCACACAACACCAGGTTATAGTCCAACAGCTTTATTTGAAATCACAAGCTTTCAGAGCGCTGCTCCTTCTTCAGGTGAAGTGGAGAAATGCATAAAGACACAGCTTATATAGTCAGAGAATCATGTCAGATGTTTACAGGTAACCTTTCCAACTGCCATTTATCACACCTCGGCAGAGAGATAATCACAGCAGTCAAAGGTGTGAATGGTGTCCAAACAGGTCAGTCAGGGAAACATTACATCAAAGAACAATGAGGTGGGGTCACAAATATTGCAGATGCTGGGGTCTGTATGAAAAACAAAAAAAGACAAAAAACATTTTTTTTTTTTTTTTTTGGCTGGAAATCACAGCAGGTCCGGCCGCATCCGTGTAGAGAGAACAAGCCAATGCAAAATCATCGAGCAGAAACTGACAGCCAAGTTCCGCACCCATGAGGACGGCCTCAACCGAGATCTTGGGTTCATGTCACGCTACATGTAACCCCACCTGACGCAGGGTCATCCAGACTCGAGTCGACATTGGCTTGTTCTCTCTACACGGATGCGGCCGGACCTGCTGTGATTTCCAGCCAAAAAAAAAAAAAAATGTTTTTTGTCTTTTTTTGTTTTTCATACAGACCCCAGCATCTGCAATATTTGACCGCTTGTGACCCCACCTCATTGTTCTTTGATGTAATGTTTCCCTGACTGACCTGTTTGGACACCATTCACACCTTTGACTGCTGTGATTATCTCTCTGCCGAGGTGTGATTAATGGCAGTTGGAAAGGTTACCTGTAAACATCTGACATGATTCTCTGACTATATAAGCTGTGTCTTTATGCATTTCTCCACTTCACCTGAAGAAGGAGCAGCGCTCCGAAAGCTTGTGATTTCAAATAAAGCTGTTGGACTATAACCTGGTGTTGTGTGACTTTTTCTATTATGTAAGAGCAGGGAGGTTCTGCTTGAACTTTACAAAAACACCAGTTAGGTCACCGCGTGCAGTTCTGGTCACCCCATTGCAGGAAAGATGTGACTGTGCTCCAGACGGGAGATTTACGAGGATGTTGCCAGGACTAGAGAATTTTAGCTACCAGGAAAGATTGGAGAGGCTGGGGTTGTTGTCTTTGGAACAGAGGAGGCTGAGGGGAGACCTGATTGAGGTGTATAACATTATGAGGGGCCGAGAGAGAGTGGACAGGAAGGACCTATTTCCCTTGGCAGACAGATCAATAACCAGGGGGCACAGATTTAAAGTAATTGGATGGAGGTTTAGAGGGAATTTGAGGAGAAATGTTTTCACCCAGAGGGTGGTGGGGGTCTGGAACTCACTGCCTGACAGGGTGGTAGAGGCAGAGACCCTCATCACATTTTAAAAAGTACTTGGATATGCATCTGAAGTGCTGTAACCTACAAGGCTACGGACCAAGAGCTGGAAAGTGGGATTAGGGTGGAGAGCTCTTTTTCGGCCGGCACGGACATGATGGGCCGAATGGCCTCCTTCTGTGCCGTAAATGTCTATGATTCTATGAATTGTAGTTAAAGGGACAGACACCCCACAAACTCCATTCCCGAGCCACTGACTCCATCCCTCTCCCTAACATTTGTCTGAGGCTGAACCACACTGTTCACAACCTTGGTGTCATATTTGACCCTGAAATGAGCTTCCGACCACATTCACAGCATAACAAAGACCGCCTATTTCCACCTCGGTAACATCGCCCGTCTCCGCCCCTGCCTCAGCTCATCCGCTGCTGAAACCCTCACCCGGGCCTTTGTTACCTCTAGACTCGACTATTCCAATGCACGCCTGGCCGGCCTCCCACATTCCAGCCCACGTCAACTTGAGGTCATCCAAAACTCGGCTGCCCGTGTCCTAACTCGTACCAAGTCCCGTTCACCCATCACCCCTGTGCTCGCTGAACAACATTGGCTCCCAGTTAAGCAATGCCTCAATTTCAAAATTCTCATCCTTGTGTTCAAATCCCTCTGTGGCCCTCCTCGCCCCTCCCTATCTCTGTAATCTCCTCCAGCCCCACAACCCCCCGAGATATCCGCACTCCTCTAATTCTGTCCTCTCGAATATCCCTGATTATAATCACTCCACCATTGGTGGCCGTGCCTTCTGTTGCCTGGGCCCTAAGCTCTGGAATTCCCTCCCTAAACCTCTCCGCCTCGCTACCTCTCTTTCCTCCTTTAAGACGCTCCTTTAAACCTGCCTCTTTGACCAGGCTTTTGGTCACCTGCCCTAATTTCTTGTTATGTGACTCGGTGTCATTTTTTTTGTCTTATAATATTCCTGTGAAACGCCTTGGGATGTTTTAAAGGCGCTATATAAATACAAGTTGTTGTTGTTGTTGTTTCATTTTTAAACATTTAACCGTTCTTGCAGTGACCGATGGCGGCTTTGCCTGGCTGAAGTTCTGGAGTGTCCAGAACCAGGGGTCACAGTCTCAGGATAAGGGGTGGGCCATTTAAGACTGAGGTGAGGAGGAATTTCTTCACTCAGAGGGTGGTGAATCTTTGGAATTCTCTGCCCCAGAGGGCTGTGGAGGCTCAATCGATGAGTAGATTCAAGGCTGAGATCGAAAGGTGTTTGGGCTCTCGGGGAATCGAGGGATATGGGGATCGGGCGGGAAAGTGGAGTTGGGGTCGATGATCTTATTCAATGGCGGAGCAGGCTTGAGGGGCCGAATGGCCGACTCCTGCTCCTATAGAATCAGAATGGTTACAGCACAGAAGGAGGCCATTTGGCCCGTCGAGCCCGTGCCCACTCTCAGCTCGTCCCACTCCCCGGCCCTTTCCCCGTAACCCTGCACATTTCTTTACTTCAGGCACTTATCCAATTCCCTTTTGAAAGCCAGGATTGAATCTGCCTCCACCACCCTTTCAGGCAGTGCATTCCAGATCCTAACCACTCGCTGCGTAAAAAAGTTTTTCCTCATGTCGCCTTTGGACCTTCTGCCAATTACCTTAAATCTGTGTCCTCTGGTTCTCGAGCCTTCCGCCAATGGGAACAGTTTCTCTCTATCTACTCTGTCCAGACCCCTCATGATTTTGAACACCTCCATCAAATCTCCCCTTAACCTTCGCTGCTCCAAGGAGAACAACCCCAGCTTCTCCAGTCTCTCCACGTCACTGAAGTCCCTCATCCCTGGAACCATTCTGTCAATCTCCCCTTAACCTTCTCTGCTCCAAGGAGAACAACCCCAGCTTCTCCAGTCTCTCCACGTCACTGAAGTCCCTCATCCCTGGAACCATTCTGTCAATCTCCCCTTAACCTTCTCTGCTCCAAGGAGAACAACCCCAGCTTCTCCAGTCTCTCCACGTCACTGAAGTCCCTCATCCCTGGAACCATTCTGTCAATCTCCCCTTAACCTTCTCTGCTCTAAGGAGAACAACCCCAGCTTCTCCAGTCTCTCCACGTCACTGAAGTCCCTCAACCCTGGAACATTCTGGTAAATCTTTTCTGCACCCTCTCCAAGGCCTTCACATCCTTCCTAAAGTGCGGGGCCCAGAATTGGACACAATACTCCAGTTGAGGCCGAACCAGTGTTTTATAAAGGTTCATCATCACTTCCTTGCTTTTGGACTCTATGCCTCTATTTATAAAGCCCAGGATCCCGTATACTTTTTTAACCACTTTCTCAACCTGCCCTGCCACCTTCAACGATTTGTGCACACATACCCCCGGTCTCTCTGTTCCTGCACCCCCTTTAGGATTGTACCCTTTAGTTTATATTGCCTCTCCTTGTTCTTCCTACCAAAATGTATCACTTTGCACGTTTCTGCGTTAAATTTCATCTGTCACATGTCCGCCCATTCCATTAAACATAGAAACATAGAAGATAGGAGCAGGAGTCGGCCATTCGGGCCCTCGAGCCTGCTCCGCCATTCAATGAGATCATGGCTGATCATCCAAATTCAGTACCCTGTCCCTGCTTTCTCCCCATACCCCTTGATCCCTTTAGCCTTAAGAAATATATCTAACTCCTTCTTGAATATATTTAATGAATTGGCCTCCACTGCCTTCTGTGATAGAGAATTCCACAGGTTCACCACTCTCTGGGTGAAGAAATTCCTCCTCATCTCTATCTTAAATGGCTTACCCCTTATCCTTAGACTGTGACCCCTGGTTCTGGACTCCCCCGCCATCGGGAACATCCTTCCTGCATCTAGTCTGTCCAGTCCTGTTAGACTTTTATAACTTTCAATGAGATCCCCTCTCATTCTTCTAAACTCCAGTGAATATAAGCCCAATCGACCCAATCTCTCCTGATACATCATTCCTGCCATCCCAGGTATCAGTCTGGTGAATCTTCGCTGCACTCCCTCCATGGCAATAACATCCTTCCTCAGATAAGGCGACCAAAACTGCACACAATACTCGAGATGTGGTCTCACCAAGGCCCTGTACAACTGCAGCAAGACATCCTTGTTCCTGTACTTGAACCAGTGGACGTAGTGTATTTAGACTTCCAAAAGGCATTTGACAAGGTGCCACACAAAAGATTATTGCTCAAGATAAAAAATCACAGGATTGGGGGTAATATTCTGGCATGGGTGGAGGATTGGCTATCTAACAGAAAGCAGAGAGAATTGGGATAAATGGTTCATTCTCAGACTGGCAATCAGTAACTAGTGGTGTTCCGCAGGGGTCAGTGCTGGGACCCCAACTCTTTACAATCTATATTAACGATTTGGAGGAGGGGACCGAGTGTAACATATCAAAGTTTGCAGATGATACTAAGATGGGAGGGAAAGTAGTGAGTGAGGAGGACATAAAAAAACCTGCAAAGGGACATAGACAGGCTAAGTAAGCGGGCAGAGATTTGGCAGATGGAATATAATACTGGAAAGTGTGAGGTTATGCACTTTGGCAGGAAAAATCATAGAGCAAGTTATTATCTTAATGGCAAGAAACTGGAAAGTACTGTAGTACAAAGGGATCTGGGGGTCCTGGTGTACGAAACACAAAGTTAGTATGCAGGTGCAGCAGGTGATCAAGAAGGCCAATGGAATGTTGGCTTTTATTGCTAGGGGGATAGAATATAAAAACAGGGAGGTATTGCTTCAGTTGTACAAAGTATTGGTGAGACCACACCTGGAATACTGCATACAGTTTTGGTGTCCATACTTAAGAAAAGACATACTTGCTCTCGAGGCAGTATAAAGAAGGTTCACTCGGTTAATCCCAGGGATGAGGGGGTTGACGTATGAGGAGAGGTTGAGTAGATTGGGACTCTACTCATTGGAGTTCAGAAGAATGAGAGGCGATCTTATTGAAACATATAAGATTGTGAAGGGGCTTGATCGGGTGGATACGGGGAGGATGTTCCCGATGATGGGTGAAACTAGAACTAGGGGGCATAATCTTAGAATAAGGGGCTGCTCTTTCAAAACTGAGATGAGGAGAAACTTCTTCACTCAGAGGGTAGTAGGTCTGTGGAATTTGCTGCCCCAGAGAGCTGTGGAATCTACATCAAATAAATTTAAAACAGAAATAGACAGTTTCCTAGAAGTAAAGGGAATTAGGGGTTACGTGGAGTGGGCAGGAAATCGGACATGAGTCTAGGTTCGGATCGGTCATGGCCCTGTGGGTAGTGGAGCGGGCCCAGGGGCCGTGTAGCCTGGTCCTGCTCCTACTTCTTGTGTTCTAATTCTGTGTTAGATTTCAGGAGATGGTTCTATTCACAGGGATTAGTGGAGACCTCGGGAACAGGCTGCCAGCTAGGAGTCCTTCAAGAGTAAATTGGGCCTGTTCCTGGCTGGGGTGGAGATCACCTCTTACAGTGGGTAGGTACTGCAGGAAATACAGGGACAGAGTGATCCCCTGGACGAGTTTCGATCGCCTAGATGGGTCGGAGAGGAATTTCCCAGATTTTTTCTCCCAAATTGGCCATTGGGTTTTTTCGCCTCTCCCGGGAGATCACATGGGTTCCAGTGGGATGGAGAGTGGAAGTAGATTTGAGGTTAGGATCAGATCAGCCATGATCTTATTGAATGGCGGAGCAGGCTCGAGGGGCCGATTGGCCTACTCCTGCTCCTATTTCTTATGTTCTTATGAATACAAAAGTAGGGAGGTTATGCTTCAGTTATACAGGGCATTGGTGAGACCACATCTGGAGTACTGTGTACAGTATCGGTCTCCTTATTTAAGGAAGGATGTAAATGTGTTGGAAGCAGTTCAGAGAAGGTTTACTAGACCAATACCTGGAATGGGCAGGTTGTCTTATGAGGAAAGGTTGGACAGGCTAGGCTTGTATCCACTGGAGTTTCGAAGAGTAAGAGGTGACTTGATTGAAACATATAAGATCCTGAGGGGTCGGGACAGGGTGGATGTGGAGAGGATGTTTCCTCTTGTGGGAGAATCTAGAACTAGGGGTCACTGTTTAAAAATAAGGGGTCGCCCATTTAAGACAGAGATGAGGAGACATTTTTTCTCAGAGGGTCGTGAGTCTTTGGAACTCTCCTCCTCAGAGGGCGGTGGAAGCAGAGTCTTTGAATATTTTTAAGGCAGAGGTAGATAGATTCTTGGTAAGCATGGGGGTGAAAGGTTATCGGGGGTAGGCGGGAATGTGGAGTATTCGGATCAGCCATGATCTTATTGAATGGTGGAGCAGGCTCGAGGGGCCGAGTGGCCGACTCCTGCTCCTAATTCGTATGTGACCTACGCACATTAACTCCCAGATCCCTCTGTCCCTGCACACTGTTTAAAACTGTGCCATTAAGTGTATCTTGCCTCTTCCTGTTCCTTCTGCCAAAATGCATCACCTCACACTTCGATTGGGTCAAGTGGGCTTATACTCGCTGGAGTTTAGAAGAATGAGAGGGGATCTCATTGAAACTTATAAAATTCTAACAGGACTAGACAGACTAGATGCAGGAAGGATGTTCCCGATGGCCGGGGAGTCCAGAACCAGGGGTCACAGTCTAAGGATAAGGGGTAAGCCATTTAGGACAGAGATGAGGAGGAATTTCTTCACCCAGAGAGTGGTGAACCTGTGGAATTCTCTACCACAGAAGGCAGTTGAGGCCAATTCATTAAATATATTCAAGAAAGAGTTGGATATATTTCTTAAGGCTACAGGGATCAAGGGATATGGGGAGAAGGCAGGGACCGGGTACTGAGTTTGGATGATCAGCCATGATCTCATTGAATGGCGGAGCGGACTCAAGGGGCCGAATGGCCTATCCTGCTCCTATCTTCTATGTTGCTATGTAACAGATGTTAAGCAAGTGCAGGGGCAGGGAAAGGGGAGGAGGGGAGGAAAGAACAAAATGGAGGGTCTGTGATAGGGTGGACGGCAGGAGAGATTAAATGACAAAAAGGGACGATGGTGCGAGGCGAAAGGCGATGGTAATGGAACAGGTAAAGGAACAAGATATGGTTGTGGAGGAGATGTAAATGGGAATAGCAGAATCATCAACAGTTGCCGTCTGCAACAATAGGTGACTAATCCAGTAACATCACCGCTATGTTACTGTACCCCGTTAAAGGTGTGGTAGGTTCCCTTCTCTGAAGGATGTTGGCGACGACAATTGGGTTTCCGTAATAGTCGGGAAGATAAAATGCAATATAGAAACATAGAAGATAGGAGCAGGAGTCGGCCATTCGGCCCCTCGAGTCCGCTCCGCCATTCAATGCGACCATGGCTGATCGTCCAAATTCAGTACCCTGTCCCTGCCTTCTCTCCATATCCCTTGATGCCTTTAGCCTTAAGAAATATATCCAACTCTTTCTTCAATATATTTAATGAAGCTTGTATTGTGAAGCTTCTGCCCCTTTGCCAGGCCCGCTGCCTGCGGCCCCTCTCCCAGATTCCAGCCCCAGCTCTGTGCTGCCTGCGGCCCCTCTCCCAGATTCCAGCCCCAGCTCTGTGCTGCCTTCGGCCCCTCTCCCAGATTCCAGCCCCAGCTCTGTGCTGCCTGCTGCCCCTCTCCCAGATTCCAGCCCCGGCTCTGTGCTGCCTGCGGTCCCTCTCCCAGGTTCCAGCCCCAGCTCTGTGCTGCCTGCGGTCCCTCTCCCAGGTTCCAGCCCCAGCTCTGTGCTGCCTGCGGCCCCTCTCCCAGATTCCAGCCCCAGCTCTGTGCTGCCTGCGGTCCCTCTCCCAGATTCCAGCCCCGGCTCTGTGCTGCCTGCGGTCCCTCTCCCAGGTTCCAGCCCCAGCTCTGTGCTGCCTGCGGTCCCTCTCCCAGGTTCCAGCCCCAGCTCTGTGCTGCCTGCGGCCCCTCTCCCAGATTCCAGCCCCAGCTCTGTGCTGCCTGCGGTCCCTCTCCCAGGTTCCAGCCCCAGCTCTGTGCTGCCTGCGGCCCCTCTCCCAGATTCCAGCCCCAGCTCTGTGCTGCCTGCGGCCCCTCTCCCAGATTCCAGCCCCAGCTCTGTGCTGCCTGAGCTGCTCTCACCTGGGGACAGCGCGTCACAATCGGCCCCAGCGCACCTGAGCTGGAGAGGAGGCCCCGCCCCCTTGCCGCGCCGTCATTGGTTGGAGGACTGGGCCGCCCAGTTCAGTCCTCCCACTTCAGCCCGCTTCCTATTGGTCAGAGCTCCCGTCAGTCACAGGCCGGGCCGGCCTCCATCCACTTGATTGGGCCTCTTCCTCTGATGACGTCACAATCGGGCCCCAGCCTCAGCGCCGGGGAGGAAGGTCCCGCCCCCTAGCCGCGCCGTCATTGGTTGGAGGACCAGGCCGCCCAGTTCAGTCCTCCCAGCTCAGCCCTCTTCCTATTGGTCCGCGCTCCCGTCAATCAGAATCACAGCTCCGGCTCACTCCGCCCCCCCGCGCGGCTCAATCCGCTCCGTTCGGTGTCCGCGGAGGTCCCGCCCGCCCGACTCTCAGGTTTGGTTTTTCTCGTCTTTTACTTTATAATCTCGCTCTCCGCTCCCCCCTCACCTCGATTTAAATCGATTCCCCAACACTTTACTTTACCCCGGCCGCTGATTCCGCCTCTTCCCCGGGCCCGGCCTTCAGTGTGCTCCCCGGAGGCCCCGCGCAGGCGCACTGGCAGCCTGGTGTTGTGGAGGGGCCGAATGAGCATGCGCGGCCCCACCTCTCCACATTTAAAGAGAGGACAGGATATGCTCTCACTGCAGTCAGGGAGTAGTTGAGACAGAGATGCACTTCCTCACAGCCTGTGGAAAATATCAGGGCATCAGAGAGAATTTCTATCAAAAATTCTCACAAATATGCCCTGAATTCAGAAATCTGACTGACAACCAAAAACTCCCATTCCTACTGGGGGAGGAGAGAAGCTGTGTAACACTGGCGGCACACTATGTTACAGCTTGCCATGAACAGAGGGACAACCAGTAAACTAAGACAAGAGTATATATAAACAAGGCGAAAATATATTTATAAACTCAGGGATATACCTGTTTATACACTGTATGAATGGAACCGCGTTTATGTGTTCAACCATAAATGTATTTTGATGCTTTGGCAACATAAGATGTACCTTATCATGCCAATAAAGCGATTTGTATTGTATTGTATTGTAAAGGGACACCCTCCCCCCTCCGCATTTCAAGGGACACCCTCCCCCCTCCGCATTTCAAGGGACACCCTCCCCCCTCCGCATTTCAAGGGACACCCTCCCCCCTCCGCATTTCAAGGGACACCCTCCCCCCTCCGCATTTCAAGGGACACCCTCCCCCCTCCGCATTTCAAGGGACACCCTCCCCCTCCGCATTTCAAGGGACACCCACCCCCCTCCCCCCTCCGCATTTCAAGGGACACCCTCCCCCCTCCCCCCTCCGCATTTCAAGGGACACCCCCCGCCGCATTTCAAGGGACACCCTCCCCCCTCCGCATTTGAAGGGACTCCCTCCCCCCTCCGCATTTGAAGGGACTCCCACCCCCCTCCGCATTTGAAGGGACTCCCTCCCCCCTCCGCATTTGAAGGGACTCCCTCCCCCCTCCGCATTTAAAGGGACACCCTCCCCCCTCCGCATTTAAAGGGACACCCTCCCCCCTCCGCATTTAAAGGGACAGCCACCCCCCTCCGCATTTAAAGGGACAGCCACCCCCCTCCACATTTGAAGGGACTCCCTCTCATGTCCTCTACTGTGGAGGAGGAATTCCTGGAGTGTTTACGGGATGGTTTCCTGAAAGGATTAATTAGCAATGTTGTTGTACGAGGCCCCTTGGGTTACATAGAAGATAGGAGCAGGCGTAGGCCATTCGGCCCTTCGAGCCTGCTCCGCCATTCAATGAGATCATGGCTAATCATTGAAATTCAGTACCCTGTCCCTGCCTTCTCCCCATATCCCTTTAGCCTTAAGAAATATATCCAAATCTTTCTTGAATATCTTTAATGAACTGGCCTCCACCGGCCTCTGTGGCAGAGAATTCCACAGGTTCACCACTCTCTAGGTGAAGAAATTCCTCCTCATTTCAGTCCTAAATGTCCTACCCCTTATCCTTAGACTATGACCCCTGGTTCTGGACTCCCCGACCATCGGGAACATCCTTCCAGCATCTAGTCTGTCCAGGCAATTAGATCCGTGATTCTTAGGGTATGATGTTTCCCAATAACTACACGGAGGCTGTAACTTAACAATCAACAGGTGTTTACTGGAGTAGGGTAGTCTCAAGACTGCAGTACAGAGGCATGCTCAAAGCTTATATACAGGTGTGGTCACTGCCGGTACTACAGTATACAGGAGCTGTAAAAGTAGTTCTCTCTTAAAGGTACATACACTACACAGGCCTGACAGAATTTTATAGGTTTCGATGAGAGCCCCTCTCAATCTTCTAAACTCCAGTGAGTATAAGCCCAATCGACACAATCTCTCCTCGTACGTCATTCCTGCCATCCCAGGTATCAGCCTGGTGAATCTTCGCTGCACTCCTTGCGTAGCAAGAACGTCCTTCCTCAGATAAGGCGACCAAAACTGCACACAATACTCAAGATGTGGTCTCACCAAGGCCCTGTACAACTGCAGCAAGACATCCTTGTTCCTGTACTCAAACCCTCTCGCTACGAAGCCCAACATACCATTTGCCTTCTTAACCGCCTGCTGCACCTGCATGCTTACCTTCAGCGACTGGTGCACAAGGACACCCAGGTTTCGTTGCACTTCCCCTTCTCCCAATCTATTGCCATTTAGATAATCTGCCTTCCTGTTTTTGCCACCGAAGTGGATAAGCTCACATTTATCCACGTTATATTGCACCTGCCATGTTTCTGCCCAATTATCCAACATGTCCAAATCATCCTGGAGTTTCTCGATATCCTCCTCACAGCGCACACACCCACCCAGCTTTGTCTCATCTGCAAATTTGGAGATATTACATCTAATTCCCTTGTCCAGATCATCTATCTCTATCTATATATATAAATCGGTACATCCGTCTGTCCTTCTGTCTGTCTGTCTGCACGTGTGCGTCTGTCCAGCTATGCGCTCGTGAAATAAAGAATAGATTTGCCTTTCTAATCTAGGCTTTATTAACTTAAAAAAATCCAGTAGCACATCTTTCAACACCAGTCTCCAAGCATGACTGGAGAGAACTGAATTTAAGATGGCCACCACAGATCACCTGACATGAACTACCAATGAGTTTACAGCCTATATCTCAAGGTAGAAACAAACAACCAATTACAATACTTCTTACTAACACAGAGAACAACCACCACATTCACCAATCACAATACTTCTTATTAAACATAGGAATAATCACCACAGCTCGAAAGTTACAGGGCGTACCTACGCGTGCGTTACGTCGAAAGAAAGCTTACCTTTCCAAAACGGTTTTAAGCGTATTTACGTTTCGGCCGGGCTAAAATCGCGCTTGCGGTATCCGAAAAACCTTAACATTCCGCTCATTAGCATCTCATTATCCGCTCATTAGCGACAGAGTGACCTCGAGGTCGACCAATCGTAGGCCGGGTTGCTGCCGCGTGCGGCCGGGCCCTCCTATGGTCGAGTGACGGGACGATTGACCAATCCTACGCTTTGGTGACCTGGCGGTCGACCAATCGGTGCGTGTGTGGGTGGGCCTTATCGTTCTGAACCAAGGTGAGTAGCCGCCATCTTGCTTCCATTCTTTTTCCTGCTTTCTGCGTCTTTCTTTTCAAATATACAGTTCCAGCAAAATAAAATTGAATTTATTAAATTGTTTTCAAAAAAAATTCATTCATTTGTAAATATTTTCTCTAACCTGAAGATTCTTTTTCCTACCTTTCCCCGTTTTTGTTAGGCCTGAAAGCCTGGGGCTTTCTTGCCCAGCCAGGCCCGAGCTAGGTAATTGGGCTTCTGCTAAGCTCCTCACCCCCCGCCCCCCACCTGTGTCACGTTACCCGGGGCAACGGCGTCGGCCACGAGGGTCAGGGTGCGCGCGCAGCTGAGACGCGGCGTCTCTCTCTGGCTCGGCTGGGGGGCGGGGCTTGCTGAGCGTCAAGGGTTACCCTGGCAACCGGGCCCGCCGGCGCCTCGCACAGCCACAATCCGCGGTCTTCAAGCCAGCTCGGGAGGCCGGTGCTCGGAAGATCGCGCCTCCGGAGTTCGGTGCTTGGTTTGGAGGCGAGCCTTGGGGGGGGCGGGGGGGACTCTCCCTCTTCCCCTCCTCTCCCCCCTCCCCCCCCCTCCCCTCTCCTCCTCCCTCCCCTCCCCCCCGCCCTTCCCTCCCCTCCCCCCCGCCCTTCCCTCCCCTCCCCACCCTCTCTTCCCCCCCCAGTCTCGCTCTCTCTTCCCCCCAGTCTCGCTCTCTCTTCCCCCCAGTCTCGCTCTCTCTTCCCCCCAGTCTCGCTCTCTCTTCCCCCCGGTCGCGCTCTCTCTTCCCCCCGGTCGCGCTCTCTCTCTTCCCCCCGGTCGCGCTCTCTCTCTTCGCCCCGGTCTCGCTCTCTCTTCGCCCCGGTCTCGCTCTCTCTTCGCCCCGGTCGTTCTCTCTCTTCGCCCCGGTCGCTCTCACTCTTCGCCCCGGTCGCTCTCACTCTTCGCCCCGGTCGCTCTCTCTCTTCGCCCCGGTCGCTCTCTCTCTTCGCCCCGGTCGCTCTCCCCCCCCCCCCCCCCCGGTCGCGCGCGCTCGCTCTTCCCCCCCCCCCCGGTCGCGCGCGCGCGCTCTCTCCCCCCCCCCGGTCACGCGCGCTCGCTCTTCCCCCCCCCCCGGTCGCGCGCGCGCGCTCTCTCCCCCCCCCCGGTCACGCGCGCTCGCTCTTCCCCCCCCCCCGGTCGCGCGCGCTCGCTCCCCCCCCCCCCCCCCCCCCGGTCGCGCGCGCTAGCTCTTCCCCCCCCCTGGTCGCGAGCGCTCGCTCATCCCCCCCCCCCCCCGGTCGCGCGCGCTCGCTCTTCCCCCCCCCCCCCGGTCGCGCGCGCTCGCTCTCTCCCCCCCCCCCCCCCGGTCGCGCGCGCTCGCTCTCCCCCCCCCCCCCCCCGGTTGCGCGCGCGCGCTCTTCCCCCCCCCCGGTCGCGCGCGCTCGCTCTCCCCCCCCCCCCCCCCCCGGTCGCGCGCGCTCGCTCTCCCCCCCCCCCCCCCCGGTCGCGCGCGCTCGCTCTTCCCCCCCCCCCCCCCCCGGTCGCGCGCGCTCGCTCTTCCCCCCCCGGTCGCGCGCGTTCGCTCTCCCCCCCCCCCCCCCCCCCGATCGCGCGCGCTCGCTCTTCCCCCACCCCCGGTCGCGCGCGCTCGCTCTTCCCCCCCCCCCCCCACCCGGTCGCGCGCGCTCGCTCTCCCCCCCCCCCACCCGGTCGCGCGCGCTCGCTCTTCCCCCCCCCCCCCTGGTCGTGCGCGCTCGCTCTCTTTCCCCCCCCCCCCCGGTCGCGCGCGCTCGCTCTTTCCACCCCCCCCCGGTCGCGCGCGCTCGCTCTTTCCACCCCCCCCCCCGGTCGCGCGCGCTCGCTCTTTCCCCCCCCCCCCCCCCCGGTCGCGCGCGCTCGCTCTCTTCCCCCCCCCCCCGGTCGCGCGCGCTAGCTCTTCCCCCCCCCCCCCACCCCCCCGGTCGCGCGCGCTCGCTCTCTTCCCCCCCCCCCCGGTCGCGCGCGCTAGCTCTTCCCCCCCCCCCCACCCCCCCGGTCGCGCGCGCTCACTCTTTTTCCCCCCCCTTCTCCAACAACAACATGCCCTCGAAAAAGCCTCAGCACCGCCGGGCACTCCAGCTAGTCTATATATATAAATGAGTCGATCTCTGTCTGTCCTTCTGTCCTCGGGTGTGCGTCTGTCCGGCTATGCGCTCGAAAGTTATAGAGCGTACCTACGCGCGCGTTACCTCCCAAGAAAGCTTACCGTTCCGGGACGGTCGTAAGCGTATTTACTTTTCGGTCGGACCAAAATTGTTCGCGCCTTATGCAAAACACCTTCAAAATTAAACTCATTATCTGCTACTTAGCATTGATTGACTGATGTCAAGGTTCGACCAATCCTGTGCCGTCACGATTGACCAATCCTACAGTACGGTCCCCTGATGGTTGGCCAATCGGTGTGTGTGTGTGTGGGCGGGACTAATCGTTTTCATCTCAGGAATCTGGCAGCCATTGTTTCACTGCCATTACTTCAGCTTCCAGCTCAAACTACTTTGATCATCCAGCTTTGAAAAAGTTAGTATCTCTTTTAAAAATAACATAAGATTTACCAAAAACGTTTTATAAGTACTTTCACTTTCATCTTTCAAGGTATTAAAAGGTAGAAATGTTGCCCGGCAGCAGATTGAGAGAGGGACACAGAGACAGGGCCCAAAAGCCTGGGACTCCATTTAAAATGTTGCCCGGCACCAGATTCACAGAGGGACACAGAGAGGCCCCAAAGCCTGGGACTCGATTTAAACCGCCCGGCCCAAAACAGCCCTGGCAAAGCCGGGCTCCCCCAGCTAGTTTATATATCTTGTGAATAGCTGGGGTCCAAGGACCGATCCCTGCGGTACCCCATTAGTCACTGCTGCCATTCAGAAAAAGACCCGTTTATTCCAACTCTTTGCTTTCTGTCTGCCAACCAGTTCTCTATCCAAGTCAATACCTTGCCCCCGATCCCATGTGCCCCAACTTTACACGCCAATCTCTTATGCGGGACCTTATCGAAGGCCCCCTGAAAGTCCAGATACACCACATCCACTGGTTCTCCCTTATCTATTTTACCAGTTACGTCCTCAAAATATTCCAGTAGATTCGTCAAGCACGATTTACCTTTTGTGAATCCATGTTGACTTTGTCCAATCCTGTCACAGTTTACCAAGTGCTCTGCTATTACATCTTTTATAATGGACTCTAGCATTTTCCCCACTACCGATGTCAGGCTTACCGGTCTGTAATTCCCCGTTTTCTCTCTACCACCTTTTTTGAATAGTGGGGTAACATTACCCATGGATTGGAGGGTAGCTAATGTTCCAGATTCCATCGAATGTTGGAAGATGATCAGCAATGCATCTACTATTTCTAGGGCCACTTCCTTAAGTACCCTAGGATGTAGATTATCAGGCCCTGGGGATTTATCGGCCTTCAGTCCCATCAATTTCCCTAACACCATTTCCCTACAAATACTGATTTCTTTCAGTTCCTCATTTTCATCAGACCCTATGTTCCCTGGCATTTCTGGGAGGTTATTTGTGTCCTCCTTTGTGAAGACAGAACCAAAATATGTATTTAGTTGGTCTGCCATTTCTTTGTTCCCCATTATAAATTCCCCTGATTCTGACTGCAAGGGACCTACATTTGACTTCAACAATCCTTTTCTCTTCACATATCTACAAAAGCTTTTACAGTCAGTTTTTATGTTCCCTGAAAGCTTACTCGCATATTCTATTTTCCCCTTCTTAATTAATCCCTTTGTCCTCCTTTGTTGAATCCTAAACTGCTCCCAATCCTCAGGATTATTGTTTTTTCTGGCAAATTTATATGTCCTCTCCTTGGACCTTATGCTATCCCTAATTTCCCTTGTTAGCCACAGTTGAGTCACCTTTTTTGTTTTATTTTTATGCCAAACTGGGATGAACAAATTCTGTAGTTCATCCATGCGGTCTTTGAATGTTTGCCATTGCCTATCCACCGTCAACCCTTTGAGTGACATTCCCCAATCAATTCTACCCAACTCGCGCCTCAGACCATCGTAGTTTCCTTTATTTAAATTCAGGACCCCAGTCTCTGAGTCAACTACTTCATTCTCCATCTTAATGAAGAATTCGATCATATTATGATCACTCCAACCCAAGGGGCCTCGTACAACAGGATTGCTAATTCATCCTTTCTCATTATATAATACCTAGTCTAAGATGGCCTGATCTCTGGTTGGTTCCTCAATATATTGGTCCAGCAAACCATCCTGTAAACACTCTAGGAATTCCTCCTCCACAGTATTGTTACTAATTTGGTTGGCCCAATCTATATGTAGATTAAAGTCACCCATGATAGCTGCTGTACCCTTATTGCACGCTTCTCTAATTTCCCTTTTAATGCCATCTCCAACCTCCGCATTACTGTTTGGAGGTCTATATACCACTCCCACTAACGTTTTCTGCCCCTTGGTATTTCTCAGTTCTACCTATACAGATTCCACATCATCAGAGCTAATATCCTTCCTTAGCATTGTGTTAATCCCCTCTTTAGCCAGCAATGCTACCCCACCTCCCTTTCCTTTTTGTCTGTCTTTCCTGAATATTGAATACCCCTGGATGTTGAGTTCCCAGCCTTGGCCACCCTGGAGCCATGTTTCCATAATTCGAATCAAATCATATTTGTTTACCTCTATTTGCGCAGCTAATTCATCCACCTTATTACGAATGCTCCTCGCATGAAGACACAAAGCCTTCAGGCTTGTTTTTTTTAACACACTTAGACCTTTTAGCATGATGTACGATAGCAAAATACTGCAGATGCTGTAAATCCCAAATAACAACAGAAAATGCTGGGAAAACTCAGCAGGCCAGGCAACATCCGTGGAGAGAAATTAGAGTCGACGTTTCGGGTCAAAACCCTTTATCAAGACTAAAGAGGCACAGGGAATGAAATAGATTAAGAGGCCAGGCTGGGAGAGAACAAAAGAGAAGAGACATTAAGAGGTATTCAAAACCAGACAGATGGTGATAGGACTAGTGGAGACAAAAGACAGCTCTAGATTAGGAGTGAAATGCGCTGGCAGAATGGGAGACAGCTGCCATGTGGGAGAGAGAAAAAAAAGGAAAAGGCGGGGGGAAAGGCCAAAACAAAGGTGTGGATAAAAAATATAAAATATATAAGTAAAAATGTAATAGGGGCCGAGGTTATGATCTGAAATTGTTGAACTCGATATTGAGTCCGGAAGGCTGTAAAGTGCCTAATCGGAAGATGAGGTGCTGTTGCTCGAGTTTACGTTGAGCTTCCGTGGAACAATGCAAGAGCCCGAGTACAGTGAGGTCTGACTGGGAATGGGGCGGTGAATTAAAATGACAGGCGACCGGAAGCTCGGGGTCCCCCTTACGGACTGAACGGAGGTGTTCCGCAAAGCGGTCACCCAACCTGCGTTTGGTCTCCCCAATGTAGAGGAGACCGCATCGTGAGCAGCGAATACAGTATACTAGATTGCAAGAAGTACAAGTAAATCGCTGTTTCACCTGGAAGGGGTGTTTGGGGCCCTGGACAGTGGGAAGGGGGGGGTATAGGGGCAGGTGTTACACCTCCTGCGCTTGCACGGGAAGGTGCCAGGAGAAGGGGAAGGGTTGTTGGGGTTGATAGAGGAGTGGACTAGGGTGTCTTGGAGGGAGCGGTCCCTACGGAATGCTGAAAGGGCAGGGGAGGGGAAGATGTGTTTGGTGGTGGGATCACGTTGGAGGTGGCGGAAATGGCGGAGGATGATCCGTTGAATGTGGAAGCTGGTGGGGTGAAAGGTGAGGACAAGGGGAACCCTGTCATGGTTTCGGGAGGGAGGGGCAGGGGTGAGGGCAGAAGTGCGGGAGATAGAACGGACCCGGTCGAGGGCCGTGTCAACCACGGCAGAGGGGAATCCTCGGTTGAGGAAAAAGGAAGACATGTCGGAAGCACTGGTATGGAAGGTGGCATCGTCGGAGCAGATACGGCGGAGACGGAGAAACTGTGAGAATGGAATAAAGTCCTTACAGGAGGCGGGGTGGGAGTCCTATCACCATCTCGTCTGGTTTTGAATACTTCTTAATGTCTCTTCTCTTTGGTTCTCTCCCAGCCGACCTTTCAATCTATTTCATTCCGTGTGTCTCTTTAGTCTTGATAAAGGGTTAGACCGGAAACAATGACTCTAATTTCCCTGCACGGATGTTGCCCGGCCTGCTGAGTTTTGCAGCATTGTCTGTGGTGATTTTAGACCCTTTAACGCCATTGTTCACTGTGGCCATGGAGAGGCCTGCCTGGCCTGCTGAGTTTTGCAGCATTGTCTGTGGTGATTTTAGACCCTTTAACATCATTGTTCACTGTGGCCATGGAGAGGCTTGCCTGGCCTGCTGTGTTTTGCAGCATTGTCTGTGGTGATTTTAGACCATTTAACACCATTGTTCACTGTGGCCAGGGAGAGGCCTGCCTGGCCTGCTGAGTTTCCCAGCATTGTCTGTGGTGATTTTAGACCCTTTAACACCATTTTTCACTGTGGCCATGGAGAGGCCTGCCTGGCCTGCTGAGTTTCCCAGCATTGTCTGTGGTGATTTTAGACCCTTTAACACCATTGTTCACTGTGGCCATGGAGAGGCCTGCCTGGCCTGCTGAGTTTCCCAGCATTGTCTGTGGTGATATTAGACCCTTTAACACCATTGTTCACTGTGGCCAGGGAGAGGTCTGCCTGGCCTGCTGAGTTTCCCAGCATTGTCTGTGGTGATATTAGACCCTTTAACACCATTGTTCACTGTGGCCCCGCCCCTCAGCAGCCGCAGTGGGCGGGGCTATGACATCACCTCGCGCGGCGGCGGGTGCACGGCGGTTCGGGGGGCAGGGTCAGATCAGGAGCCACGTGACCCCGGAGCCAGCCGCGGGCTCTCCACACAGTGGGCGGGACCCCGAGGCGTTCCGGGCAGTGATTGGTGGAGGCGGCTGTCAATCCACCAGCCGCAGCCGCAGCCAATAGAAGAGCCGGACTCAGTGAGGGACTTTAATTGGGCGCTGTGAGGCCGCAGTGCGCATGCTCGGTGCTGCCAGTGCCCGGATGAGGCTCCGGTTTGAGGAAGGAGGTAAAATGGCGGCGGGGCTGACGATGGAGCGAGAGTGGGCGGCCGGCCGGCCATGGTGCGGGGAACCGAGAATCTCCGACATTTACAGCAGCGCTCGCCTCTCCCGGGCAGGCCCTGGGAACCGGGCGGGGGGAGGGGAGTGTTTGGGTCGAAGGGGCGGGGGGGGCGGTGGGGGGTGTGTTTGGGTCGAAGGGGCGGGGGGGTGTGTTTGGGTCGAAGGGGCGGGGGGGTGTGTTTGGGTCGAAGGGGCGGGGGTGTGTGTTTGGGTCGAAGGGGCGGGGGGAGTGTGTTTGGGTCGAAGGGGCGGGGGGGAGTGTTTGGGTCGAAGGGGCGGGGGGGGTGTGTGTTTGGGTCGAAGGGGCGGGGGGGGGTGTGTGTTTGGGTCGAAGGGGCGGGGGGGTGTTTGGGTCGAAGGGGCGGGGGGGGCGTGTTTGGGTCGAAGGGGCGGGGGGGTGTGTGTTTGGGTCGAAGGGGCGGGGGGTGTGTGTTTGGGTCGAAGGGGCGGGGGGGCGTGTTTGGGTCGAAGGGGCGGGTGGGTGTGTTTGGGTCGAAGGGGCGGGGGGTGTGTTTGGGTCGAAGGGGCGGGGGGGGTGTGTGTTTGGGTCGAAGGGGCGGGGGGTGTGTTTGGGTCGAAGGGGCGGGGGGTGTGTTTGGGTCGAAGGGGCGGGGGGTGTGTGTTTGGGTCGAAGGGACGGGGGGTGTGTTTGGGTCGAAGGGGCGGGGGGTGTGTTTGGGTCGAAGGGGCGGGGGGGTGTGTGTTTGGGTCGAAGGGGCGGGGGGGGCGTGTTTGGGTCGAAGGGGCGGGGGTGTGTGTTTGGGTCGAAGGGGCGGGGGGGTGTTTGGGTCGAAGGGGCGGGGGGGGGTGTGTTTGGGTCGAAGGGGCGGGGGGGGGTGTTTGGGTCGAAGGGGCGGGGGGTGTGTGTTTGGGTCGAAGGGGCGGGGGGGTGTGTTTGGGTCGAAGGGGCGGGGGGAGTGTTTGGGTCGAAGGGGCGGGGGGGGTGTTTGGGTCGAAGGGTGTGTGTTTGGGTCGAAGGGGCGGGGGGGTGTGTGTTTGGGTCGAAGGGGCGGGGGGGGAGTGTTTGGGTCGAAGGGGCGGGGGGTGTGTTTGGGTCGAAGGGGCGGGGGGGGTGTGTTTGGGTCGAAGGGGCGGGGGGGGTGTGTTTGGGTCGAAGGGGCGGGGCGGTGTGTTTGGGTCGAAGGGGCGGGGGGAGTGTTTGGGTCGAAGGGGCGGGGGGGTGTATGTTTGGGTCGAAGGGGCGGGGGGGTGTGTTTGGGTCGAAGGGGCGGGGGGGTGTGTTTGGGTCGAAGGGGCGGGGGGTGTGTGTTTGGGTCGAAGGGGCGGGGGGTGTGTGTTTGGGTCGAAGGGGCGGGGGGGGTGTGTTTGGGTCGAAGGGGCGGGGGGGCGTGTGTTTGGGTCGAAGGGGCGGGGGGGTGTGTTTGGGTCGAAGGGGCGGGGGGGGGTGTTTGGGTCGAAGGGGCGGGGGGGTGTGTGTTTGGGTCGAAGGGGTGGGGGGGGGTGTTTGGGTCGGAGGGGTGGGGGGTATTTGGGTCGAAGGCGGGGGGGGAGTATTTGGGTCGAAGGACGGGGGGCGGGGTGGAGTGTTTGGGTCGGAGAGGAGGCGGGGCGGGGGGGGGTGGTGTTTGGGTCGGAGGGGAGAGGGGGGTGGGTGTGTGTGTTTGGGTCGGAGGGGCCGGGTGGTGGGGGGGATGGTTCACCTTCACCTGACGAAGGAGCAGCGCTCCGAAAGCTTGTGATTTCAAATAAAGCTGTTGGACCATAACCTGGTGTTGTGTGACTTCTTATATTTGTCCACCCCAGTCCAACTCTGGCTTCTCCACACCAGTGAGATCAGACAGTTTGTTACATGGCAGGATGGGCCCAGTGAGATCAGACAGTGTGTAACCCGGGGAGGATGGGCCCAGTGAGATCAGACAGTGTGTAACCCGGGGAGGATGGGCCAGTGAGATCAGACAGTGTGTAACCCGGGGAGGATGGGCCCAGTGAGATCAGACAGTGTGTAACCCGGGGAGGATGGGCCCAGTGAGATCAGACAGTGTGTAACCCGGGGAGGATGGGCCCAGTGAGATCAGACAGTGTGTAACCCGGGGAGGATGGGCCCAGTGAGATCAGACAGTGTGTAACCCGGGGAGGATGGGCCCAGTGAGATCAGACAGTGTGATTTGCTGGAAGCCATGGCGGGGATTTGAGAAAAGGGACAAAAATCAGACAGAAGCACTCGGACCCAAACTTTTATTTTTATTAAGCAGAAGAAAAGTCTACATTACATTACTTCACACTATTCATGTTGTTATTTTCAGTCCTGCCATAATTAGATCTCCCGGTGAAAGACTGAGTGATTGAGAAAGGTTCACAGCTGAGAGTAAACAGGGATTGTAGACTGAGGAGCGACAGCAGGTGAACCAACACAGGATTGTGAGAGCACCAACCGGAGAGAACCCTTCCGATTCAAAGAGCTTCCAGAGATCGACCGGGGAAAAAAGGTAAGAGGGAGTCCCATTGACTCAGATACACACTGGTCCTGGAGATGGACTGGGGAGAAAGGTCAGAGAGAGTCCCATTGACTCAGATACACACTGGTCCTGGAGATGGACTGGGGAGAAAGGTCAGAGAGTCCCATTGACTCAGATACACACTGGTCCTGGAGATGGACTGGGGGGAAAGGTCAGAGAGTCCCATTGACTCAGATACACACTGGTCCTGGAGATGGACTGGGGGGAAAGGTCAGAGAGTCCCATTGACTCAGATACACACTGGTCCTGGAGATGGACTGGGGGGAAAGGTCAGAGAGTCCCATTGACTCAGATACACACTGGTCCTGGAGATGGACTGGGGAGAAAGGTCAGAGAGAGTCCCATTGACTCAGATGATGTCCCCACACTATTACTGCAGATTTGGTTTTCCCAATCTATACATAGCTTAAAATCCCCCATGATTAATATATTACCCTTGCTACATGCACCTCTAGTTCCCTGAATTATACGCCGCCCTACATTACAACTACAATTTGGGGGCCTATAAACACCTCCAACCAATGTTTTCTGCCCCTTGCTGTTTCTTGTCTCCACCCTGTGGTGATTATTCTTGTTTTATAAGAAGCATTGTGATTGGTTGCCTGTTTTCCTGCCTTGAGATATATGCTGTAAACTTATTGGTTAGTTGATTCCATGTGACCTGTGGTGGCCATCTTAAATTCAGTTTTCTACAGTTTGGTTGAGACTGGGTGCTCAACATGTACTGCTGGTTTTTTAAGGTTAATAAAGCCTAGCTTTTGAAAGGCAATCTATTCTTTATTTCACACCCAAACTGATTTTTTTACTTATTTTCGGAGCGAAGATCATTTCTCCCTCCTGTCTTTATCCCATCCTTTATCGACATGAGACCAAAACTGTGGCCGGTACTCCGGTGTTGTCTCACCAAAGCTCTGTACAATTGTAGCAAGACTTCCTCACTGTTGTATTCCAACCCCTTGTAATAAAGGCCAACATGCCATCCGCCTGCCCAATTGCTTGCTGTACCTGCATGCTAACTTTGTCTCCTGTACGAGAACACCTAAATCTCTCTGAACACCAACATTTAATAATGTTTCACCATTTAAAAAAGGTTCTGTTTTTCTGTTCTTCGTACTAAAGTGAATACGCACACATTTCCCCACATTATATTCCATCTGTCACCTTACTGCCCGCACACTTAGACTGGCCATATCCCTTTGCAGGCTCTGTGTCCCCATAGCTTACTGTCCCACCTAGCTTTGTATCAGCAGCAAACTTGGATACATTGCACTCGGTCCCTTCATCTAAGTCAGTAATATAGATTGTAAATAGCAGAGGCCCCAGCACTGATCCTTGTGGCACCCCACTAGCCTGCCAAGCTGAAAATGTCCTGTTTATCCCTACTCTCTGTTTTCTGTCAGTTAACCAATCCTCTATCAATGCTAATAGTCATAACGGCACAGAAGGAGGCCATTCGGCCCATCCAGTCCGTGCCGGCTCTCTGTCGAGCAATCCAGTCAGTCCCATTCCCCCGCTCTATCCCCGTAGCCCTGCAAGTTTATTTCCCTCAAGTGCCTATCCAGTCTCCCCTTGAAAACATTGAGTGTCTCCACTTCCACCACTTCCATCGGCAGCGAGTTCCAGGTCCTCACCACTCGCTGCATAAAAAGGTTTTTACTCATCTCCCCCCCACCCCCCCCCCATTTTTATCTTGCCCAAAACCTTAAATCTGTGTCCCCTAGTCCTCGTACCATCCATTAGTGGGAACAGCCTTTCCCCGTCCAGTCTATCCAAACCCGTCATAATCTTGTACACCTCGATCAAATCACCCCTCAACCTCCTTTGCTCTAATGAAAACAAATCCAGCTTCTCCAACCTGTCCTTGTAGCTAATATATTACCCTCACCCCATGAGTCCTTATCTTGCACAGCAACCTTTTATGTGGCACCTTATCAAATGCCTTTTGGCAATCCAAATATTTTACATCCACCAGTTCCCCATTATCTATCCAGCTAGTTGCATCCTCAAAAAACACTAATAGCATGATTTCTCTTTCATAAAACCATGTTGACTCCGCCTGATCATATTATGATTTTCTAAGTGCCCTCTTACCCCTCCCTTAATAATGGATTCCAGCATTTTCCTGACGCCAGGCTCACTGGCCTGTAGTTCCCTGCTTTCTCTCTTCCCCCTTTCTAGAATAGCGGGGTTACTTTTTCTACCTTCTAATCCGCTGGGACTGTTCCAGAATCTAGGGGATTTTGGAAGATCACAACCAATGCATCCACTCTCTCTTCAGCCACCTCTTGTCGAACCCTAGGATGTCGGCCGTCAGGTCCTGGGGATTTGTCGGATTTTAGTCCCATTAGTTTCTCAAGTACTTTTTTTCTCGAAGGAACTTACAGTAATTGATGTCAGTCCTTTCATTAGTCCCTTGGTTCCCTGCTATTTTTGGTGCGCTATTTGTGTCTTCTACTGTGAAGACAGATACAAAATATTTGTTTAAAATCTGCCATTTCCTTATTTCCCATTATAGTTTCTCCTGTCTCAGCCTCTAAGGGACCAATGCTTACTTTTGCTACTCTCCATGTTTACTTACTTTCAGAAGCTCCTACAATTTTTAAATGTTTCTTGCTGGTATACTCATTTGATTTTCTCCCTTTTTTAATCAATTTTTGGTCATAGTTTGCTGGTTAACAGAATTAAACTTCCCAATGCAATTTCACACGCTAAAGGTCTGCTTCTGTAAATAGCATTCAGGTACATTTCTCGTTTATTACTCGCTCAGGAACAAAGAGTTCGAGGTTGATACCATAGAAACTTGGGACCAGACAGCACAGAATGAGGCCATTGGGCACAGCGGGCCCTTTGAAAGAGCAGGTCAATGTGTCCCACTCCCCTGCTCTGTGCCCAGAGCACTGCTAATGTTCTCCCCTTTGTGTATTTCACTAATTCAGGTTTAAAAGTTACTATTGTCTCTGCTCCCATCACTCATTCAGACATTGCTTTCCAGATCATAACACGATGCCTACAAACAATAAAGAGTAGATTGCCTTTCAAAAGCTCGGCTTTATTAACCTTAAAAACCAGCAAGTACATGTTGAGCACCCGGTCTCAACCAAGCTGTAGAGAACTGAATTTAAGATGGCCACCACAGGTCACATGGAATCAACTAACCAATAAGTTTACAGCATATATCTCAAGGCAGGAAAACAGGCAACCAATTACAATGCTTCCTATAAAACAAGAATAATCACCACATTCACCCCTCCTTTTAAAATATACTTCAACCTAGGTAGCCTTTACAGTTTACAATTAGTTATTTATGACTAGAGCAATACATGTATAATGCCTTCAACAATTTTAAAATTTTACTATTAAATTATTAATTATTTTAAAAGTCCATTTTTAATCGGTCGACCGGATATCTTGTTCGTGTCGACCTTCTTAGCCTTGGTGGAGTTCCTTGCCCTCCCACACCAGGAGACACAGAAATATCTTCTGCAGGGAGGCTATCAATATCCCGATTATCAACGGTTTCCGGATTGGAAGTCCCATTAGAAGGTAGACTGGGAGGGTCATGAACATCCATCGGGGGCAGACTAAGAGAATTGTAAGTGTCTGCAATAGGATTGGAAATGTTCGTAGTATCTGACGACATCAACATTATCTGAATTATGGCTATTCTTAATGTCCTCAGGAGAGGGCTGGCCACCACAAGGAGCTAAGTCTTTAACTGAAACCGTACTTTCTTTCCCATCTTGGAATCGAATGTGAGCATATTGGGAATTTGCCTCCAATAGCTCCACCTCCTCCACTAAAGGATCATACTTTTGACAGTCTAACATGGCGTCGGAGCAGCACAGGTCCCTGCATAGTAAGCCATGAAGGTACCGAATATCCCGTAGTGGATCTCCGCGGATAGTTGAAGAGCCTTTCATGGGGGGGGGGGTCACATTAGTAGCCGTTGAAAGCAATGATCTAATGGAATGCAGGGCATCAGGCAGTACCATTTCCCACTGTGTATTCTTAAGGTTCCGGGATGTCAAAGCCAACATAACTGCCTCCCAGATCACCCCATTGTATCGTTCGCACTGTCCATTACCCTGGGGATTATACGGGGTAGTTCTGCTAGTAGAAATTCCCCGACTCTGGAGGTATTCCTTCAACTGGGAAGACATAAAAGAACTTCCCTGATCCGAATGGATATACGCAGGCATCCCAAAGATGACAAAAAGTTGAGTCAGACATTTAATAACTGTAGCAGCTGATACATCTGCACAAGGAAAAGCAAAAGGGAACCTTGAAAACTCATCCACAACAGTAAATATATTTCGATTCTGAGTCGTTGAAGGAAGAGGCCCCTTAAAATCAACGCTCAGGCGTTCAAAGGGAGAAGTAGCCTTTATAAGATGAGCTCGTTGAGGCTTAAAGAAATTCGGTTTACACCGGGCGCAGACAGAGCATGACTAAGTCATCCGCTTGACGTCTTCAACTGAAAAGGGCAAATTCTTACTGCGTACGAAGTGTATCATCCTCGTAACACCAGGATGGCACAAAGCATTATGAAGATTAATAAGCGTATCTCCGTGAAGCACAGAACAATAAGCCCTCGACAGCGCATCAGCGGCAACATTATCCTTCCCCGGACGATAGACTATATTGAAATGGTAGCATGCCAACTCGATCCTCCGCCTCATTATTTTATCATTTTTAATCTTTCCGAAATGTTTGACATCAAACATGAAGGACACAGATTTTTGGTCAGTTACTAACGTAAAATGTCGCCCAGATAAATAATGTCTCCATTTACGCAGTGCTTCTACTATTGCGTACGCCTCTCTCTATTGATGAATGTCTCTGCTCACTATTGCTCAGAGTACGTGAGAAAAAGGCCACAGGTCTTCCATTTTGGTTCAGGGTAGCCCCAATTGCAAAATCGGAAGCGTCCGTCTCAATCACAAAGGGAACCTGCTCATCAATAGAATGCACAACTGCTCCAAGGATATCCTTTTTAAGATTATCAAAGCACATCCTAGCCTCCCATGATAGAGGATATGTCGTAACCCGAATAAGGGGCCGGATCTTCTGCGAGAAGTTTGCAATCCAATTAGAATAATAAGAAAACAGTCCAACAACTCGTTGCAAGGCCTTAGAATTAGTAGGGCAAGGTAAATCAATCAGTGGTCGCAGCCGTTCTGGATCTGGTTTAATCTTGTTTCCCGAGATAATATACCCCAGTAAATTTACCTCGGTGGTCGAAAAGATACACTTCTCTTTATTGAAAGTTAAGCCAACTTTTTCCGCAACTTGAAGGAATCTTTCTGGATTAAAATCGTGCTCCACCCTTGATTTGCCACACACCGTGATGTCATCTAAATATGAGAAGGTGTCAGAGAGAGAATTATCACTTATAAAAGCATCCATTGCCCGTTGAAAACAGGCGACACCGTTAGTAACACCGAATGGTACTCGGCAAAACTGGTACAGCTTTCCGCCAGCTTCAAAGGCCGTATATGGTTTTGTCCCTCTTAGCGATAGGAATCTGATGATAAGCACTCTTTAGATCAATAGTGCTAAAAACCTTATATTGAGATACTTTATTGATAAGCTCATCAATCTTAGGCAGGGGGTACGCATCTAATTGAGTATACCTGTTAATAGTTTGAGAGTAGTCTATCACCATTCGCTTCTTATGTCTCTCATTAGTGGTGACAACTACCTGTGCCCGCCAGGGCGAAAAACTAGGTTCAATGATTCCTTCCGATAAAAGACGTTGAACTTCAGAATTAATAAATTCTTTATCCTGACTGCTATACCTTCTTGACTTGGTAGTAATTGGCTTACAGTCCGGCATCAAATTGGAAAAAAGTGATAATGGAGAAATGAATAAAGAAGTTAATCCACAAATAGACAAAGGTGGCTTGGTTCCTCCGAAAGAAAGACTGAGGGACTCATGTAATTGAAGCACATCGTGACCAATCAAAATGTCCGCACAGAGATTAGGCAGAACGGATAGGCGTATATCAGTATACGTATTACCTAGGAGAATTAATTTCACAAGGCAACAACCAGCTACTTGTGAGGTGAGAGTCGTCTGAGCCATACACACCTGATAGGAAACAGGCGAAATTTTCAAACGCTTCTCCCTCACAAGCTGAAGACTTATAAAGCTCTCAGTACTGCCCGTATCTATAAGGGCCTTCACTTCTAACCCATTAACTTGGGCCATAACTATAGCTTTGTTTAGGCCATGGGAAAAGGCGGCAGAAACTAATGCAATAAAAGCCCTATCTAAAGGCTGAATGGTCGCAGAGGAGGCAACCGATTTGCAAACACGTGCGTAATGACCTCCCTTGCCACATTTACTACACACAGCCTCCCGGGCAGGGCACTTTAAACGGGGGTGCCGGGCATTCCCGCAAAAATAACACTTCTGAATCCGAGAGACAACAGCTGCCGAAGTAGAAACGGTTTCGGAATCTGATAAACCACTCCTATTAAATCCACGTAATTCCCTTTCATTTGGAACTGCCGAAACCACGGTCGCAGGCCGATCAAAAAGAGCATAAGAATCCGAACTTCTCTGAGCCAAATCCAATGTAGAGGTTTGCTCAAAAGCACTCTTAAGATCCAAGGTCTTATTTTCTAATAACCGCTGACGAATTGATCCAGACAGTAATCCATTAATAAATGCATCCCGTACAGACTCTTCCCTATGTTCTTCTGCAGACACGGCCTTATAATTACAGTTAGCACTGTAAGAACCGGGTTTTTCTGGTCCTCTTCTTGAGTTCCGTAGTACGAAGAATTCCAGGCTCGAGGGTTCGGAGAGTTAAAACAACATCATTTTATTCATTACTGTTCGGAGTGGTCATACAGCATATCGACAGTACATTCGTGTCCCGAGGGTCACCCCGGGTTAGACACGTGGTGCCAGCACTTATGTCCCCGGGAGATGTCTGACCCTCTTGATGTTCCACACGCCTTCTGGCTAAGAGAGAGAATACCTGTGGGGAAGCCCCTATTATACTGTTGGACAAGGGTCACTACATCACTTCCCTGGCAACAAGTGTTTCCTTACATCACTTCCCTGGCAACAAGCGTTCTCCAATAAGGGGTCACTCAAGCCCTTTCGGTTTGACCATGATCTGGTCTTCAGTCTGGCAGGCAAGTCCTGACTTGCCTCACTGCTGTGGGCACTGAACAATGGCTAGTCAATCATTCTCTAGTCAGCAGTTAGGCTTTTTCAGTGGCCCTGATCTGGTCGTTAGCACTTCGTTAACACTTGGCCTCAGGCTGAGGCAGATTCTCTCTGTGCTGCTAGCTTTTGCACTTTGCAAAGCTGGGGCTGCTTTTTAATCTAATCTAGACTTTCCTTGTGTGAAGCCATTTTGTAAGCCAATTCATTGCCCTTTTTATTCCCATTTCCATATCCAAACCATTTTTGTAAGCCAATTCATTGTCCATTTTATTCACGTTTCCACATCCCTCCCTTTGATTATACAATCTACAAGAATCATTATATACAAGGTATACTCTTGATAGTGCACTTTATCAAAAACACACCGTGTCTCCGTTTTGTTTGTGTTCTGGCCATGAACACAACCAAAAGGGTTTTAATTTCGAATTTACAGATAACTGTGTAGGACCGAACAGGCTTCCTCTGGGGCTTCCCCCTGCTTTGCTGTGTCTACTTCTACCCATATTCGGGAGAGGCGAGGGGGTATAGTAGCTCCTGCATGACTTATACAACATTTGATACTATTTACAACAATAATAATTCCCAAAATTACACCACTTATAACAATCAAACCATACAGTAATTTCTGTCCCAATGTTTTCAGCCATGTAAACCATCCTTCACCCTCTCCGGCTTCAATGAAGTCGGCCAGTTGATTTTTAATCTTGTCTATAGCGTCTTGGATATTTTGTCTCTCACTATTGACGTTTGTAATGCATTTGTCTCCTATAATCATACACACACCTCCCTCTTGTGCCAAGAGGTAGTCCAAAGCATATCGGTTTTGCATGCTAAAAAGACGTAGGGTTGCCATTTGCTTATTTATGGCGGTTAATGCTTTAATGGTGCTATTGCCCAGGAGGGTGATTCCGCACATTAGATAATTCCTATTCTTGGCTGCTATCACTCCTGCGCCCCCTCCCAATGATATGGCCGATAGAATACCCCACCCTACTGAGCTACCCAGTGTGGTCAGATCTCGCCAATCAGCACAGAACTCCTCGGAGACTGCCCGGTGTTTCCGTCTGGATGGTGTACTGGTGGGGCAGGGAACAGCTACGGGGGCGATTACTCCTACTGCGAAGAGAGAGGGGAGTTTTGGCGTCGCTGTTGTATACGTTCCATTGAGGAGGAACGCAAACCCGTGCTTCGCTCGGTAACATTTGACCTCCCGGTTATCAACCTTCGCAAACTGTGTCTAATAATAGTTAAGGGGGTCATTTGAGTTTCCCCCAGACCCGGACAGCTGGAATGTATCAAATGGGAAGATCCATTTACCGGATGATACATGGGTCCCGTTACACTGACCACAAATGAATTGTCTTCCTGCTGTGACATTAAAGCACCTTGTTCCTCGCATGTACAGGCCAGCTGGCCCCTGTGTACCTGACAGTGGTGTCGGGCACATTGTTGCTGTATGCAGGTATTGTCCTGGGGGACAAGGGCATATACGCATCCCCATCCCTTACCCGTAAAACACAGGGGATAGCTACCTGACGTTGTACAATTCTCACCCACGAGCCCTCGGCAACCGGGGTTTGTTGAGCTTATTAGCTGCACGCATTGCCCCCGAACGCCCTGGCTATATCGACCTGTCTGGCCCTCGCATGTCTGTTTCGTTGTGTCGGCGGTATATAGTGGGAGGGGTTGCCAACCTGGTGTGGCTGCAAACCAGGATTCCACTGATGTGGCCAGGGGGTAGCATACACTCCGGTCTCCATGTATCTGTAGGTGGGTCTGATAAAATAAGTTATTCTCTGTACCTCCTACCCATGGGGTAAAGGAGATGGCCAGCAATATGCTGATGGGAATCATGGTACACAATAAGTCCAATTTATTCTTCTGTTGGGGCTCCTGTCGTATCCCTTTTCACGTGTGACGCGTGTATCCAAGCTTTCTTTCCTTGTACTTTCACGGCTGCTCCTGTGGTCAACAGGATGACATACGGACCTTCCCACTTGTCTTCCAGGGGGGCTGGCTTTATTTTCTTTACCCAAACTTGTAGCCCGGGGACTAAACTGTGTCCTCCCGGTGGGGGTTCTTGCCAAGCTGCGCTGACCTGTTGGGAAGCAAAACTGACAGCATCTGTTAGATCTTTGCAATACTTTAGTACTGTGTCACTTAGAAGATGAATGTCAGCCCTACGTAGATCTATTGTTCCGGGTAGCGACATTGGTCTACCGGTAACGACCTCATAGGGGCTGAGTCCAGTGGTCCTATTCGGGGTGGCTCGAATACTACATAGGACAAGGGGTAGGGCCTGAGGTCATGGCACTCCTTCAGAGTGATACTTAGTGAGCCGTTGTTTAACCTGCAGCTGTCAGAGAACCTCTTTGTTTCCATAGTTGTCCAAAGTTATGAGCGATGCCAAAAGCATATCTAGAATCGGTATATATATTGGCCGTCTTGTCTCGAGCATAGAGACAGGCTTGGGTGAGGGCGACTAGTTCTGCCTGTTGTGCTGAGGCCCCTCCTCCCATACTTCCTGCTCGTACTACTGCGAATTCTGTTGTAACCGCCCACCCTGCCAATCGGGTTCCTTTTTCCACAAAGGATGACCCATCCGTGTAAAGGACCATTTTGGGATTGTGTAAGGGTAGTTCCTGTGTCTCGGCCCTCTGCTGCTCAACTTTCGGCACTTTCTCGAGAGCCAGTTTCTTCCCCGAGATTTCCCTCGGTCGATTACACTGTAGTTAAAAGTCTCGCTTGCTAAATACACCACCTTAGTCTTCGGTACTATGTTAAGCCCCAGTTTCTGGTACACCAGGCTGGCCCCAGCTTCCGACAGATAGCCCTGATTGAGGACAAGACAGTCTCTGCCAAAGCAGCACGGACAGCAGAGCTTCTGCAGCCACTTGGTCCATTTAGGGTTCAGCTGACCATACGGTTCCTCATTTTTAGTTTTAAAAACACCGATAATTTTCCCGCCGGGCTCGGGGATGAAGTAGCTGCTGCTCGAGACCTGGCTGATGCGCTGCGGGAAGATGCCGATCTCCTGCGCATGTTCGGCGCGCCACACCGCCTCGCTGGAAATGGACATCAAGCACTCGGCGGCGAAGTAATCGTGGCAGGCGAACGCAGACATGGCTAGGACTGGAAGAAGGGCTCTCTCCGCTTTCTCTCTCTCTCTCCTGTATGTTGGGATCTTGCTTTCACTCGCTCTCCCTCCTCCCTCTCCGTAAGGTGCTTGGATTAAAAAACACAAATCTCCAGCTGGACTGGAACCGGCGAACTGAGCCCGATGCGCCGTGGCCCCGATGCTTTGTCTGGCTGCGTTAAGTAGGGTGTTTGCTCGTCCGGTGACGGCCATATTTACTATTGCCGTCAGGGCGGCCGACTCTCTTGCGCTAACTACTACTGCTATAACCTGGTAATAGGTATAAATTCGGAGATTTCGGCCGCCTACTTCATGTTTTTGTAACCTGATGGGGGCAAGGCGTGGGGGTGGTTTCTTGGTTATATCTTCTTCATCTGATGAATCCGTAAGAGGAGTATTTATTTTAGCAATATGGGCTTCGTTTGCTCGGGGTTGGGGCGTGGGCTGTTCATATGCCGGAGGGGCTGTAGGGGGCGCTGCAGGATAGGTAGGATACAAGGGCGTCGGAGTAATCGTCACCACTCCGGGACTTTCCCTGTGTATTTCCCTTTCCTTCTTGGTTTTTGCCTTCCACTTTTCTGCTCTTTCGTTTGCTTTTTCAAGGCATTTTTGGTGTTTCTCTAACTCGGTTTTGTATTTTGTTATCTGTTCATGGAGAGCTGTTTTTTGTTCTTTTTCTTTGGCTTCTGCCGCCTTCCGAGTTATTTCCCCTCTCTGCCTACACTGTTTCAAGGTGGCCAATACCCAGCCCGTTTTTCTTTTCCCTCCTTTCATACGGGTGGTCTTGCCCCATGCTCTTTTTATATCATCAAGGGACCATTGTCCTTTTGAGGCACCACATTTTTGTTCGATATATTCATGTTGTGGGACATCGAATGTACTTTCTATATACTGCTTGAGTTGGATTACTATTTCTTCTAACGTGGTCTCAGGAGGGGCTCTGCCTCCTTTTTCCGTCGTTGGTTTTCTACTTGGTTCCGTCATGTTGCCACAGGTCGTAGACTTAACGAATAAGTTTAAAATAGATTAGAGTCGTCCCGGACTCCGCCGCGTGCTAGCTAGCAATGGGACCTGTGCTCCGTTAACCGCCAGCCAGGGGGTACGCTACCCGGTTGGTTCGTTCAATAAAGATCGCAGAGACAGGGTGCAAAAAGGGCACAATAAATTCCAGTGCTTACCTTTTTCCCCTTTCTTGATGTCTTGCGATCCTGCCGTGACTACGCCAAGTTGTAAGGACCGGGTTTTTCTGGTCCTCTTCTTGAGTTCCGTAGTACGAAGAATTCCAGGCTCGAGGGTTCAGAGAGTTAAAACAACATCATTTTATTCATTACTGTTCGGAGTGGTCATACAGCATATCGACAGTACATTCGTGTCCCGAGGGTCACACCGGGTTAGACACGTGGTGCCAGCATTTACGTCCCCGGGAGATGTCTGACCCTCTTGATGTTCCACACGCCTTCTGGCTAAGAGAGAGAATACCAGTGGGGAAGCCCCTATTATACCGTTGGACAAGGGTCATTACATCACTTCCCTGGCAACAAGTGTTTCCTTACATCACTTCCCTGGCAACAAGCGTTCTCCAATGGGGATCACTCAAGCCCTTTCGGTTTGACCATGATCTGGTCTTCAGTCTGGCAGGCAAGTCCTGACTTGTCTCACTGCTGTGGGCACCGAACAATGGCTAGTCAATCATTCTCTAGTCAGCAGTTAGGCCCTTTCAGTGGCCCTGATCTGGTCGTTAGCACTTCGTTAATACTTGGCCTCAGGCTGAGGCAGATTCTCTCTGTGCTGCTAGCTTTTGCACTTTGCAAAGCTGGGGCTGCTTTTTAATCTAATCTAGACTTTCCTTGTGTGAAGCCATTTTGTAAGCCAATTCATTGCCCATTTTATTCCCATTTCCACATCCAAACCATTTTTGTAAGCCAATTCATTGTCCATTTTATTCACGTTTCCACAATACCCAGTCTAACCATCCCGTAAACACTCCAGGAATTCCTCCTCCACAGTAGAGGACATGAGAGGGGGGAGGTAGTCCCTTTAAATGTGGAGGGGGTGGGTGTCCCTTTAAATGGAGTATAAAAACAGGGAAATCTTGCTGCAGTTATACAGGGTATTGGTGAGGCCACGCCTGGAATACTGCATGCAGTTTTGGTTTCTATATTTAAGAAAAGCTATACTTGTTCTCGAGGCGGTTCAGAGAAGGTTCACTCGGTTGATTCCAGAGATGAGGGGGTGGACATATGAGGAAAGGTTGAGTAGGTTGGGCCTCTACTCATTGGAGTTCAGAAGAATGAGAGGCGATCTTATCGAAACATTTAAGATTGTGAGGGGGCTTGATTGGGTGGATGCGGTGAGGATGTTTCCACTGATGGGTGAGACTAGAACTAGGGGGCATAATCTTAGAATAAGGGGCTGCCCTTTCAAAACTGAGATGAGGAGAAACTTCTTCACTCAGAGGGTGGTAAATCTATGGAATTTGCTGCCCCAGAAAGCTGCAACATTAAATAGATTTAAAACGGAGATAGACAGTTTACATAAGAACATAAGAAATAGGAGCAGGAGTAGGCCAATCGGCCCCTCGAGCCTGCTCCGCCATTCAATAAGATCATGGCTGATCTGATCCTAACCTTAAATCTACTTCCAATCTCCATCCCACCCGAACCCATGTGATCTCCCGGGAGAGGCGAAAAACCAGATAAAAAATCCAATGGCCAATTTGGGCGAAAAAAATCTGGGAAATTCCTCTCCGACCCATCTAGGTGATCGAAACTCGTCCAGGAGATCACTCTGTCCCTGTATTTTCTGCAGTACTTACCTTCTGTAAAAGGTGATCTCCACCCCAGCCAGGAACAGGCCCAATTTACTCTTGAAGGACTCCTAGCTGGCAGCCTGTTCCCGAGGTCTCCACTAATCCCTGTGAATAGAACCATCTCCTGAAATCTAACACAGAATTAGAACACAAGAAGTCGGAGCAGGACCAGGCTACACGGCCCCTGGGCCCGCTCCGCCACCCACAGGGCCATGACCGTTCCGAACCTAGACTCATGTCCGACTTCCTGCCCACTCCCCGTAACCCCTAATTCCCTTTACTTCTAGGAAACTGTCTATTTCTGTTTTAAATTTATTTAATGATGTAGCTTCCACAGCTCTCTGGGGCAGCATATTCCATGGACCTACTACGCTCTGAGTAAAGAAGTTTCTCCTCATCTCAGTTTTGAAAGAGCAGCCCCTTATTCTAAGATTATGCCCCCTAGTTCTAGTTTCACCCATCATCGGGAACATCCTCACCGCATCCACCCGTTCAAGCCCCTTCACAATCTTATATGTTTCAATATGATCGCCTCTCATTCTTCTGAACTCCAATGAGTAGAGTCCCAATCTACTCAACCTCTCCTCATTTGACCACCCCCTCATCCCCGGGATTAACCGAGTGAACCTTCTTTGTACTGACTCGAGAGCAAGTATGTCTTTTCTTAAGTGTGGACACCAAAACTGTATGCAGTATTCCAGGTGCGGTCTCACCAATACCTTGTATAACTGCAGCAATACCTCCCTGTTTTTATATTCTATCCCCCTAGCAATAAAAGCCAACATTCCATTGGCCTTCTTGGATCACTTGCTGCACCTGCATACTAACTTTTTGAGTTTCACGCACCAGGACCCCCAGATCCCTTTGTACTGCAGTACTTTCCAGTTTCATGCCATTAAGATAATAACTTGCTCGATGATTTTTCCTGCCAAAGTGCATAACCTCACACTTTCCAGTATTGTATTCCATCTGCCAAATCTCTGCCCACTTACTTAGCCTGTCTATGTCCCTTTGCAGGTTTTTTATGTCCTCCTCACTCACGACTTTCCCTCCCATCTTTGTATCATCTGCAAACTTTGATACTCGGTCCCCTCCTCCAAATCGTTAATATAGATTGTAAAGAGTTGGGGACCCAGCACTGACCCCTGTGGAACACCACTAGTTACTGATTGCCAGTCTGAGAATGAACCATTTATCCCAACTCTCTGCTTTCTGTTAGATAACCAATCCTCCACCCATGCCAGAATATTACCCCCAATCCCGTGATTTTTTATCTTGAGCAATAATCTTTTGTGTGGCACCTTGTCAAATGCCTTTTGGAAGTCTAAATACACTATGTCCACTGGTTCCCCTTTATCCACCCTGTATGTTACATCCTCAAAGAACTCAAGCAAGTTTGTCAAACAGGACTTCCCCTTCATAAAACCATGCTGAGTTTGTCCTATTAAATTATGTTTATCCAAATGTCCCGTTACTGTCTCCTTAATAATGGACTCCAAAATTTTACCAACCACAGATGTTAGGCTAACTGGTCTATAGTTTCCAGCCTTTTGCCTACTACCCTTTTTAAATAAGGGTGTTACATTAGCAGTTTTCCAATCTGCCGGGACCTTTGCTGAGTCCAGGGAGTTTTGGAAAATTATTACCAATGCATCCACAATCCCTCCCGCCACTTCCCTCAAGACCCGAGGATGTAAGCCATCAGGTCCAGGTGATTTATCCGCCTTGAGTCCCATTATTTTACTGAGTATCAATTCCTTAGTGATTTTAATTGTATTTAGCTCCTCCCCCTCCCCCCCCTAGAGCCCCCTGTTTGTCCAGTGTTGGGATATTCTTAGTGTCCTCTACCATAAACACTGAAACAAAATAATTGTTCAGTGTTTTTGTCATCTCCATGTTTCCCACCATTAATTTCCCGGTCTCATCCTCTAAGGGACCAACATTTACTTTAGCCACCCTTTTTCTTTTTATATAACTATAGAAACTAGCTGATAAGGGAATTAGGGGTTACGGGGAGCGGGCAGGGAAGTGGACGTGAGTCTAGATTCGGATCAGCCATGATCCTATTGAATGGCGGAGCAGGCCCGAGGGGCCGTGTGGCCGACTCCTGCTCCTACTTCTTATGTTCTTATAAATGTGCAGCGGGGAGGGAGTCCCTTTAAATGTGGAGGGGGTGGGTGTCCCTTTAAATGTGGAGGGCGGTGGGTGTCCCTTTAAATGTGGAGAGGCGGGGCGGGTGTCCCTTTAAATGTGGAGAGGCGGGGCCGCGCATGCTCATTCGGCCTCACCACAACACCAGGCTGCCAGTGCGCCTGCGCGGGGCCTCCGGGGAATGGATTGAAGGCCGGGCCCAGGGAAGAGGCAGAATCAGCGGCCGGGGTAAAGTAAAGTGTTGGGGAATCGATTTAAGTCGAGGTGAGGGGGGAGCGGAGAGCGAGATTATAAAGTAAAAGACGAGAAAACCAAACCTGAGAGTCGGGCGGGCGGGACCTCCGCGGACACCGAACGGAGCGGATTGAGCCGCGCGGGGGGGCGGAGTGAGCCGGAGCTGTGATTCTGACTGACGGGAGCGCTGAGCTGGGAGGACTGAACTGGGCGGCCTGGTCCTCCAACCAATGGTGGCGCGGCAAGGGGGCGGGACTTTACTCCCCGGTGCTGAGGCTGGGGCCCGATTGTGACGTCATCACAGGAAGAGGCCCAATCAGGTGGATGGAGGCCGACCCGGCCAGTGACTGACGGGAGCGCGGACCAATAGGACGAGAGTTGAGCTGGGAGGACTGAACTGGGCGGCCTGGTCCTCCAACCAATGGTGGCGCGGCAAGGGGGCGGGGCCTCTCCAGCTCAGGTGAGCTGGGGCCGATTGTGACGCGCTGTCCCCAGGTGAGAGCAGCTCAGGCAGCACCGAGCTGGGGCTGGAATCTGGGAGAGGGGCCGCAGGCAGCACAGAGCTGGGGCTGGAATCTGGGAGAGGGGCAGCAGGCAGCACAGAGCTGGGGCTGGAATCTGGGAGAGGGGCCGCAGGCAGCACCGAGCTGGGGCTGGAATCTGGGAGAGGGGCCGCAGGCAGCACAGAGCTGGGGCTGGAATCTGGGAGAGGGGCCGCAGGCAGCACAGAGCTGGGGCTGGAATCTGGGAGAGGGGCCTCAGGCAGCACAGAGCTGGGGCTGGAATCTGGGAGAGGGGCAGCAGGCAGCACAGAGCTGGGGCTGGAATCTGGGAGAGGGGCCGCAGGCAGCACAGAGCTGGGACTGGAATCTGGGAGAGGGGCCGCAGGCAGCACAGAGCTGGGGCTGGAATCTGGGAGAGGGGCCGCAGGCAGCACAGAGCTGGGGCTGGAATCTGGGAGAGGGGCCACAGTTGTAAAATCTGTGGGCATATGGTGAATTAATACACAGACTACAAGAGTAACTTTAACAGGACTTTACTATGCGAAGGTCAGGGCGAATCTGCCCAATAAATCCTTACACAGCACTTATATACCGGTGTGGTCACCACCGGTATTACAGTATACAGTAGCCAAGATAAAGTAGTGCAACCCTTAAAATAGTTCTCTTCAAGGTGGAACGTTACATACACTACAATCCTCCCTTTTTAGGTTAACAATATATACATATTCCCATTAATATAACATCTTAACATATATACAACTTTATGTGAAACAGTTCACAGATTCAGTCTCTCTGGAGGCTTCCGGACTCTGTCCGGATAACGCCTCGGTGGTGTAGTCGTTTTCGGTGGTGTAGTTGGTTCTTCTGGCAAGGTCGATTCGGCTTGAAGGACCGTTTCAGGTTCATCGGATTCCAGTATTACCGGATCGGAGGTAGATGCTCTGGGTATCTCTGCTTCAACATTAGACGTATAGAGTTGTGGAGTAGGTTGGGCCTTTGTGGATGATTCTATGATCTGGTCAACATGGCGCCTTATTATGCTTTCACCAATGTCCACGGTATACATCAACGGTCCTAGCCTTTTTCCAATAGTTCCCGGCTGCCATTTCTCGGTACGGTAGTCCCGGGCCAAAACTTGTTGACCTATCTGAAAGGATCTAGTTGGCCTTTCATTCATGCCTTGAAATTGCCGGTTCTCTACGTCCCTTCTGACGTTTGGCTTAATCAAATCCAGCCGGCATCTTATTCTTCTATTGAAAAACATCATGGCGGGAGTTTGGTTTTGACCGCATGTGTTGCATTCCTGTACGCCAACAAGAAGTTATCTACCTTATGTTGTAGATTTATGTCTTCATTACCCATGGCCTTTATGGCCTTCTTGAAGGTCTGGACAAACCTTTCAGCTAATCCATTGGTGGCGGGATGGTATGGGGCGGACGTATAGTGCTTAACCCCATTGCTTTTTAAGAACTTCCTGAATTCTTCGGACACAAATTGCGGTCCATTATCAGAACAGATCTGTTCCGGCAGCCCATTCCTGGCAAATATGGTCCTTAATACTGTGATGGTTTTTTCCGTGGTGGTGGAGGACATTTTTATTACCTCCGGCCACTTGGAGTGTGCATCCACCGCGATTAAAAACATTGAGTCCATAAATGGACCAGCAAAGTCGATATGTACCCTTTGCCATGGAGATGAGGGCCACTCCCATGGATGCAGAGGAGCTTGTGGTGGCGCGTTTTGGACCTTCTGGCATCCTAGACAGCTCTTGGTTATTTCTTCGATGTCTCCATCAATACCTGGCCACCACACAAACGCTCTGGCTAGGTTCTTCATTTTCACTCCACCCAGATGCCCCTCGTGAAGCTCCTTTAGTACTTTCTGCTGGAGTTTGGGTGGAATCACCACTCTCGATCCACACATCAAGGTTCCTCGGCACACTGACAGCTGTTCTCTTCTGTGCGAAAATGCTGGCAGCATTGGTTCGCCATGTACTGGCCATCCCTCCACCCTTAAGTCGTAGACTCGTGAGAGAGTCGGGTCATTTCTTGTTTCCTTTTCGATCATGGAATTTGTTACTGGTAGACATTCCATTATGGTTGAGTGGAACATCTCCACTGGGTCCACTGTAGTCGCCTCTTCTTCCACTGGCAATGGTAGGCGCGATAACCCATCAGCATTTCCATGCTGCTTGGACCTTTTGTATTCGATGTCATATTGGTGTGCCCCTAGTAGAACGGACCACCTCTGTAGCCTTTGTGCTGTCATAGTGGAAACGGCCTTGTTAGGGTTGAATATGGACACCAACGGCTGGTGGTCTGTCAGCAATGTAAACTTCTTGCCCTGCAGGTAATGATTGAATTTCTTTACTCCCCACACAAGGCTGAGAGCCTCCCTATCTATCTGAGCATAATTTCGCTCAGCGGAGGTCAATGATCGGGACGCAAATGCGACTGGCCTTTCCGAGCCATTTGGTAACTTGTGTGAGAGTACAGCTCCAATACCATAAGGGGAAGCATCACAAGCTAGACGAAGAGGTAGCGTTGGGTTGAAGTGAGCCAACACTTCCTCAGAGGTAATCAACGCCTTGCTTCTGCGAAAGGCCTTCTTACAGTCCTCGCTCCACTTCCATGGTACTTCTTTCCGCAACAGAGCATTCAGCGGATGCAGCACCGTGGATAGATTTGGCAGAAACTTATGGTAATAATTAATCAACCCCAGAAACGACCTCAACTGTGATACATTTTCCGGAGCGGGGGCCTTCACGACCGCTTCGATCTTGTCAGGTGACTTGTGCAGCCCCTCTTGGTCAATGACATGACCGCAGTACGAGATCCGTTTCTGGAAGAACTCACATTTCTGGCGATTAACTCGAAGGCCATATTCCTTCAACCTGGTGAGCACCAGTTTCAAATTTGTGAGGTGTTCCTCCTCGTCTTCTCCCGTAATCAGGATATCGTCCAAGTAACACTGAGTGCTTGGAATACCCTGTAAGACCTGCTCCATGGCCCTCTGCCAAATTGCTGGAGCCGAAGCTACTCCAAAAACCAGTCTATTATATCGATACAAGCCTCTGTGCGTGTTGATTGTGAGATACTGGCGTGACTCTTCCTCGACCTCCATCTGTAAATATGCTTGTGCCAGGTCTATCTTGGTGAAGTGTTTCCCGCCAGACAATGAAGCAAAGATATCCTCAATCCGCGGAAGCGGGTATTGTACCGTGTGAAGCACCGGATTAACTGTGATCTTGAAGTCTCCGCAGATGCGGACCTTCCCCGGTCCCCCTGACTTGTTACTTGATGAAGACTTCATGACGGGAACAATGGGCGTGGCCCACTCACTCCAGTCCACCTTCAACAGTACCTCTGCACGTTCAAGCTCTTCCAGTTCTGCCTCCACAGCAGGTCGTATCGCGTAAGGTACTGATCTGGCTTTGAAAAATTTTGGGCTTGCATGTTCTGCAATCTTGATTTTTGCCTTAATTCCTCTCAGTGTTCCCAGTCCCTGCTGGAATACCTCTTTAGCCTCGTCCAATATTCTGGACAACCGTTCAGGTTTGACATCTTTCTTTCCGAAATCTACCGTCATTGTGTTTAGTGAGTGCCAGTCTATCTTTATTTTCCTGATCCACTCCCGTCCCAGAAGTTGTGGACCTCCCTTGGGTAGTACATATAAGTCCATTCCTTGGTGATCTTTGCCCTTGTGTCTCACCTTGACTATTATCTTTCCGATGGGGTATACTTTATGCCCCGTGTATGTCTGCAACACTATCTCCGTATCCTGTAGGGGAATATGTTTGAATAACTTTTTGTAATCTTGTTTATTCATGACCGTCAACGCCGATCCGGTGTCCACTTCCATCTTCACTTGGACTTTTGCAATCTGCAGTGTGACCCAGATAGTTTGTCGGTCAGCTTCTTTACTCACATTGTGAATCCTCAGACTACCCAGTTCCTTGCTGTTGGGGTCTGAATCCGAATTCAGTTCATCTGGACTCTTCACAGTCACCTTATGTACCTTTCTGTACTTCTTCTGCGGTAACTTATTGTTGCTGGTCTTCTTTCCTGACCGGCATACTTTAGCTATGTGACCAAGTTTGCCACATTTTCTACATTCCTGGTTTTTAAACCAGCATTGGTTCTGGTCGTGTGTTGTCTTCCCACAACGGTAACATTTCGTTGTACCCGAAGTCATTTGATCCACACTGAGTACCGCTGTCTTCAGCTGCATTTCCGCCGTGCCTCTCGCTGCGGCTTCGTGTGATGCTGCAATAAGGACAGCCTTATCAAGTGTAAGATCGTTCTCTTCGAGCAGTCGCTTTTGTGTTCCTTCCTTCGACATCCCGCACACGAACTTGTCTCTCAGTGCCTCTGTCAGATTTACCCCAAACTGACAGTATTTTGCTAGCCTACGCAGTTCAACCAGGTACTCCGCGTTGCTTTCCTCCTTTAGTTGCGTTCTCCCGTAAAATGTAGCTCGTTCCGCTAACATCAGCGGTGTGGGGTTCACATGATCCTTCAGGACAGCAACAATATTAGCGAAAGACTGATCCGTCGGTTTAGCTGGTGATAGAAGATGCTTCAATAACCCGTATGTCTTCGCACCCATTGAGTTTAGTAAGGTTAGAGCTTTATCATAATTTGCTATCTTATTGACCTTACAATATATCTCGATGCGTTCTACATACGTGGTCCAATCTTCCACATCAGAATCGAATTCGTTGATGTTGCCACGCTTAGGCATCTTCACAATCTTCCTGAGAAACAACAACGAAATTTTTCTTTAACTTTTTATTTTCTTTTTTTTTTCCAAAAATGGCGGTTTCCTGCGCTTGTCTTCTTCCCCGCCCACTTTCAAAATGGCGGTTTCCCGCTCCTGTCTTCTTCTCCGCCTACTGGCGGGAGGGGTAAGCTTTTCCCTCGGGCGACGACCGCTGGCTTTCGGGGCTCGCAGCCTGCGCGCCGGCTTCAGTGCGTTCTTTGTTCCCTTTTCTCAGCAGGGCAACCGGCGCTGGGGACAACCCGTTGACGGCGAACAGTTCCAGCCGCTGGCTGAATCTCCTCGGTCTCCCTCGCTCGGCTCTGTCTCTCCCGCTCGCTCGGGCTCTGTCTCTCCCTCAGCGGCTTCCAATCACGCCTCCCAGCCCTCTCGCAGTCCGGTCCTTTCCTCCCCCAGCTGCGGCTGAGTTCTCCGCGGTTTCTTATTTTTATTTCTTCCCGTGCCTTACGATCCCGGTCGCAGCACCTCGCGGCCTCGGTAGCTGCCCGGCCTTTCACCAGTCGCGGTCGAGCTGTCTCACGACACTGTTGCGTCTCCCAGCCCGCTTGTAGCCCGGTCTCTCACACCGGCTGCGTTCCCGCTGGTAGCCCGGTCTCTCACACCGGCTGCGTTCCCGCTTGCACCGCGGCTTCCGTGCCCCACGCTGCCCCAGTCTCAGCGCCTCTGGGCCCGACTTCTGTCCGGCTCCTTTCCCCCCGACCGTGGTCGAGTTCACCGCCCTTCCTCCGTTCTTTTTTTTTTTAATTTTCCCCCTACTCACAGTCAACGTGGCCGACTTGCTTCTCGTGGCTGATCGGCTCACTCACCACCGTGGCAGAAGGGACGATCACTGCCTGTTGCTGATGGAAGGCTTCGTGTCTGAATTCTTCCTTCTTCCTTGCTCTGCAGACTCGAGTCTTCTCTCAGCAGAACGACGAGGGCGGGTGCCTCCTCTCGACGCTCGTTAACTGCTTCGGATGTATCGCTGCCGCAGGGTAAGATCGAACTCGTCGCCACTGTAAAATCTGTGGGTATATGGTGAATTAATACACAGACTACAAGAGTAACTTTAACAGGACTTTACTATTCGAAGGTCAGGGCGAATCTGCCCAATAAATCCTTACACAGCACTTATATACCGGTGTGGTCACCACCGGTATTACAGTATACAGTAGCCAAGATAAAGTAGTGCAACCCTTAAAATAGTTCTCTTAAAGGTGGAACGTTACATACACTACAACAGTCAGCACAGAGCCGGGGCTGGAATCTGGGAGAGGGGCTGCAGGCAGCACAGAGCCGGGGCTGGAATCTGGGAGAGGGGCCGCAGGCAGCACAGAGCTGGGGCTGGAATCTGGGAGAGGGGCTGCAGGCAGCACAGAGCTGGGGCTGGAATCTGGGAGAGGGGCTGCAGGCAGCACAGAGCTGGGGCTGGAATCTGGGAGAGGGGCCGCAGGCAGCGCAGAGCTGGGGTTGGAATCTGGGAGAGGGGCCGCAGGCAGCACAGAGCTGGCAAAGGACCAGAGCCACAGCAGCTTCACAAAAAAAAAAATTTTTAATAGTAATTTAAAAAAAGCTTATTTAAAGACAAATTTCCTGCAGTTTCAGAGACAGCCTTTGTCACTGCAATAATTTCTTAAATGTTTAAAAATTAAATCAAAAGCATCAAAAAGGAAGGGAGTAGCATAAGTAAAGAAAGACTTGCATTTATATAGCGCCATTCACGACCAGCGGACATCTCAAAGCACTTTACAGTCAATGAAGTACTTTTTGAAGTGGAGTCACTGTTGTAATGTGGGAAATGCGGCAGCGCACAGCAAGCTGCCACAAACAGCAATGTGATAATGACCAGATAATCTGTTTTTGTTATGTTGGTTGTGGGATAAATATTGGCCAGGACTCCGGGATAACTCCCCTACTCTTCTTCGAAATAGTGCCATGGGATCTTTTACATCCACCTGAGAGGGCAGACGGGGCCTCGGTTTAACGTCTCATCAGAAAGACGGCCCCTCCGACAGTGCAGCACTCCCTCAGCACTGCACTGGAGTGTCAGCCTAGCTTTATGTGCTCGAGTCCCTGGAGTGGGACTTGAACCCACAACCCTTTGACCCAGAGGCGAGTTTGCTGCCCACTGAGCCACAGCTGACAACGTTGGTCCCTTAGAGGTAGAGACAGGAGAAATTATTATGGGGAATAAGGAAATGGCAGAAACGTTAAACAAATATTTTGTATCTGTCTTCACAGTAGAAGACACAAAAGCAAACCAAAGATGGTGGGGAACCACGGGTTTAATGAGGGTGAGGAACTTAATGTAAAGTACTAGAGAAACTAATGGGACTAAAGGCCGACAAATCCCCTGGACCTGACAGCCTACATCCTAGGGTTCGAAAAGAGGTGGCTGAAGAGACAGTGGATGCATTGGTTTTGATCTTCCAAAATTCCCGAGATTCTAGAATGGTCCCAGCGGATTGGAAGGTCGCAAATGTAACACCGCTATTCAAGAAAGGAGGGAGAGAAAAAACAGGGAACGACAGGCCAGTTAGCCTGACATCAGTCGTTGGGAAAATGCTGGAATCCATTGTTCCGGAAGTTGTATCAGGGCACTTAGAAAATCATAACATGGGTAGGCAGAGTCAACATGGTTTTATGAAAGGGAAATGGTGTTTGACAAATTTATTAGTTATTTGAGGATGTAACTGGCAGGGTAGATAGAGGGGAACCAGTGGATGTAGTATATTTGGATTTCCAAAAGGCATTCGATAAGGTGCTACATAAAACGTTATTACACAAGATTAGGGCTCACGGGGTTGGGGGTAATATAGTAGCATGGACAGAGGATTGGTTAACAGGCAGAAAACAGAGAGTAGGGATAAATGGACCTTTTTCAGGTTGGCAGGCTGTATCTAGTGGGGAGTCGCAAGGATCAGTGTTGGGGCCTCAGCTATTTACAATCTATATTAATGACCTAGATGAAGGGACCGAGTGTAATGTATCCAAGTTTGCTGATGATACAAAGCTAGGTGGGACAGTAAGCTGTGAGGAGAACACAGAGTCTGCAAAGGGATATAGATAGACTGAGTGAGTGGGCAGTAAGGTGGCAGATGGAGTGTAATGTAGGGGAATGTGAGGTTATTCACTTTGGTAGGAAGAATAGAAAAACAGAATATTTTTTAAATGGTGAGAAACTTTCAAATGTTGGTGTTCAGAGAGATTTGGGTGTCCTCGTGCAAGAAACACAGAAAGCGAGCGTGCAGGTACAGCAAGCAATAAGGAAGGCAAATGGCATGTTGGCCTTTATTGCAAGGGGGTTGGAGTATAAGAGTGAGGAAGTCTTGCTACAATTGTACAGGGCCTTGGTGAGACCACACCTGGAGTACTGGGCACAGTTCTGGTCTCCTTATCTAAGGAAGGATATACTTGCCTTGGAGGCGGTGCAACGAAGGTTCACTAGATTGATTCCTGGGGTGAGAGGGCTGTCCTATGGTGAGAGATTGTGTAGAATGGGCCGATACTCTCTGGAGTTTAGAAGAATGAGAGGTGATCTCATTGAAACATACAAGATTCTGAAGGGGATTGACAGGGTAGATGCTGAGAGGTTGTTTCCCCCTGGCTGGAGTGTCTAGAACTAGGGGTCACAGTCTCAGGATAAGGGGCTGGCCATTTAAGACCGAGATGAGGAGGAATTTCTTCACTCGGAGGGTTGTGAATCTTTGGAATTCTCTGCCCCAGAGGGCTGTGAATGCTGAGTCTTTGAGTATCTTCAAGGCTGAGATCGATAGATTTTTGGACTCTGGGGGGAATCAAGGGATATGGAGATCGATGATCAGCCATGATCTTATTGAATGGTGGAGCAGGCTCGAGGGGCCGAATGGCCCACTCCTGCTAATTGGCTAAGGGAGAGGAGGCAGTGAGCAGTGCTGAGGGATGTTTTTCTGACTGGAGGGAAGTATGCAGTGGGCTCCCCCAGGGGTCGGGATTAGGACCATTGCTTTTCTTGTTATATATAACTGACCTGGACTTGGGTATAGGTGAACAATTTCGAAGTTTACGGATGATACTATTTACTATGTTGCCAAGTTTTGTGAGTGTAGTAGTAGCAGACTTCAGAAGGACAGAGACAGACTGTGAAATGAGCAGACACAAGGCAGATGACATTAAATGAGGATAAGTGTGAAGTGATGCACTTTGGGAGAAACAACAGGGAGAGTCCGTATAATCTAAATGGGACTAGTTTGAGGGGGTGCAAGAGCAGAGGGACCTGGGGGTCCATATTCACAAGTCTTTGAAAGTGCCACGGCAAATTGGTGAGGCGGTTCAGAAAGCGTATGGGATACTTGGCTTTGTAAATAGGGCCATTGAATACAAAAACAAGGAAGTTACACTAAACCTTTACAAATCACTAGTTAGGAACATAGGACAGGAGGAGGCCATTCAGCCCCTCGAGCCTGTTCCGCCATTCAATAAGATCATGGCTGATCTTGGGCTCAAAGCCACTTCCCTGCCCGCTCCCCATAACCCTTCACTCCCGTATCTTGCAAAAATCTGTCTCTCTCCACCTTAAATGTATTTAATGACCCAGCCTCCACGGCTCTCTGGGGCAGAGAATCCCACAGATTTACGACCCTCTGAGAGAAGAAATTCCTCCCCATCTCAGTTCTAAAAGGGCGACCATTTATTCTGAAACTATGCCCCCGAGTTCTAGATTTCCCCACGAGGGGAAACACCCTCTCTGCATCTACCCTGTCGAGCCCCCCTCAGTATCTTATATGTTTCAATAAGATCACCTCTCATTCTTCTAAATTCCACTGAGCATAGGCCCAACCTGCTCAACCTTTCCTCATAAGACAATCCCCTCATCTCTGGAATCAACCTCGTGAATCGTCTCTGAACTGCCTCCAATGCAAGTGTATCCCTCCTTAAATAAGGAGACCAAAACTGTACGCAGTACCCCAGGTGTGGTCTCACCAATACCCTGTACAGTTGTAGCAGGACTTCCCTACTTTTATACTCCAACCCCCTTGAAATAAAGGCCAACATCCCAACAAGGGGGCATAGATTCAGGGTAAGGGGCAGGAGATTTAGAGGGGATTTGAGGAGGAACTTTTTCACCCAGAGGGTGGTTGGAATCTGGAACTCACTGCCTGAAAGGGTGGTAGAGGCAGGAACCCTCACAACATTCAAGAAGCATTTGGATGAGCACTTGAAATGCCATTGCATACAAGGCTATGGACCAAATGCTGGAAAATGGGATTAGACAGGACAGGGGTGGATGGGCGGTGCGGACATGATGGGCCGAAGGGCCTCTTTCTGTGCTGTAAAACTCTATGACTCTATCCCATTTGCCTTTTTGATTACTTGCTGTACCTGCATGGTAACTTTTTGTGTTTCATGCACAAGGACCCCCAGGTCCCTCTGAACTGTAGCATTTTGTAATCTCTCCATTTAAATAATTTGTTTTTTTATTTTTCCTGCCAAAGTGTATAACCTTGCACTTTCCCACATTATCCTCCATCTGCCAAATGTGTGCCCACTCACTCAGCCTGTCTATATCCCTTTGCAGGTTCTTTGAGTCCTCTGCACAACTTGCTTTCCCACCCATCTTTGTATTAGGACAGGAGGAGGCCATTCAGCCCTTCGAGCCTGTTCTGTCTTTCAATGAGATCATGGCTGATCTGCGACCTAACTCCATACACCCGCCTTTGGCCCATATCCCTTAATACCTTTGGGTAACAAAAACCTGTCAATCTCAGATTTAAAATTAACAATTGATCGAGCATCAATTGCTGTTTGCGGAAGAGAGTTCCAAACCTCTACCACCCTTTGTGTGTAGAAGTGTTCCCTAATTTCACTCCTGAAAGGTCTGGCTCTAATTTTTAGACACTGCCCCCAGTCCTAGAATCCCCAACCAGCGGAAATAGTTTCTCTCTATCTACCCTATCTGTTCCCCTTAATATCCTGAAAACTTCGATCAGATCACCCCTTAACTTCCTAAATTCCAGGGAATACAACCCTAATTTGCGTAATCCCTCCTCGTAACTTAACCCTTGAAGTCCAGGTATCATTCTGGTAAACCTACGCTGCACTCCCTCCAAGGCCAATATATCCTTCCTAAGGTGTGATGCCCAGAACTGCTCACAGTGCTCCAGGTGTGGTCTAACCCGGGTTTTGTACAGCTGCAGGGTTTTGGCCTCAGCTGGAGTCTTGTGTACAGTTCTGGGCACCACACTTTAGGAAGGATGTCAAGGCCTTGGAGAGGGTGCAGAGGAGGTTGACCAGGATGGTACCAGGGATGAGGGGCTTCAGTTATGTGGAGAGATTGGAGAAGCTGGGATTGTTCCCCTTAGAGCAGAGAAGGTTAAGAGGAGATCTAATAGAGGTGTTCAAAATGATGAGGGGATTTGATCGAGCAAGTAGAGAGAAACTGTTCACTCTGGCAAGTGGGTCGGTAACCAAAGGTCACAGATTTAAAATAGTTACTAAAAGAACTATAGGTGAAATGAGGAGAATTGTTTTCACACAGAGGGTTGTTCAGATCTGGAACGCACCATCTGAAAGGATGCTGGAATCAGGTTCCACAGGAACTTTCAAACAGTAATTGGACGAGTCCTTGAAGAGGACTAGTTTGCAGAGTTCTGGGGATAAAGCTGGGGTTTGGGACTAAATTGGACAGCTCTTTCAAAGACACGATGGGCCGAATCACCTCCTTCTGTGCTGTTAGATTCTATGATCAGTGTGAACACGCTGGTGTCTCTTAAGGTTCTTAGAGCTTTTAAAGCTCTTCCCACAAGTCAGAACATTTAAAGGGTCACTCGTCAGTGTGAACAAGCTGATCTGACAGGAGGGTGGATGACTGAGTGAATCCCTTCCCCTACACGGAGCAGGTAAACGGCCTCTCACCAGCGTGTAGGAGCCAGTGTCTCTTCAGCTTCCCAGGGCTTTTAAAGCTTTTCCCACAAGTCAGAACATTTAAAGGGTCTCTCGTCAGTGTGAACAAGCTGGTGTGTCAGCAGGGTGGAGGACTGCAAGAATCCCTTCCCACACACGGAGCAGGTGAATGGCCTCTCCACAGTGTGGAGGCACTGGTGCCCCTTCAGATGCCCGGGGCTTTTAAAGCTCTTCCCACAGTCAGGACATTGAAATGGTGTAATGAAATGTGTTTGGCTTGCCTGTATTTGTTTTGCACTCATGTATATTACCCTCCCCCACACGGTGTATAGTTTCACTTCCTCTTTCATGACTAACCTGGAATGTTCCAGGTCTTGGCTCTTGGCTCCGCCCCGACTTCTCTTACATAAAGATCCCAGGATCTGTATGACTCATTCCTGCGAGCCAGTCAGTGTGTTGAGATGTTAGCTCTGATCTTAGTGATTAAAAGCCAACTTGTTAAGGTCTATAACTTCTAGTTTTGTGGTTATTGAAGGCACATCAATTTTAATCACTAAAGAATACTAGGATGGATCGACTCCTAAAACCAGAGCATCTGGACTTGGATCCACATTCTGCTGAAGCATCAAATCAATTTGGACACTGGCTTAAATGCTTCAAACTCTTCGTGAGGGCCTCATCCGCTAGCGAGGTAGATAAACTGAGTCTACTGACTACTCGCGTTAATCATCGGATTTATTCGTTCATCCGGGACGCCACCTCTTACACGGAGGCCATCACTATCCTGAAGGCCCAATACCAGAGGCCAGTAAACGAAGTGTACGCCAGACATCTGCTGGCTACATGCAGGCAGCGACCTGAGGAATCAATGGACGATTTCTTACAGGGCCTAAAGGACTTGGTCCGGGACTGTAACTGCAAGGCTGTGACGGCCAACGCGTACTCTGACGAATTGGTCCGCGATTCCTTCATCATGGGCCTCAAATCGAATTATATCCGGCAGAGACTGCTGGAGGAGGAGGTCCTGGACTTAAAAAAGGCAGTGGCCACTGCGCGATCGCTGGACGTGGCCCAGAAAAACTCTGACTCTTATTCTCCTGGCCATGCGGGTAGAGATATGCCCAAGGTGGATTTCCGGGGGAAAACTAATATCTTTTCATGAGGGGTAGTGTTAGTGGCTGTACATAACAGAGACCTTATGGAGTGGAGCACGTCTGGGAGGACTTCCTGCCAGCGGGAGGTCGGAAGGCCTTTTGACTTTAAGGCTAACGTGACAGCCTTCCAAACAGTAGCATTCTCCCTTCCCCATCTACACTTGCCCATTACCCCGGGGGTTGTAGCTAGTGGTTCTGCTAGTGGCTATCCCCTTTGAGAGCAAGAACTGGCGCAGTTCGTCACTCATAAATGACGTCCCCCTATCGCTGTGTATGTAGTTCGGCATGCCAAACATGCAGAATAGATTACCAAGACACTTGATGACCGTGGCACTGGTCATGTCTGGGCAGGGAATGGCGAAGGGGAAGCGGGAATATTCATCGATGATATTGAGGAAGTATACGTTACGGTCGGCAGAGGGAAGGGGTCCCTTGAAGTCCAGACTTAGGCGCTCGAATGGCCGTGTGGCTTTGATAAGGTGTGCACGGTCAGGCCTGTAGAAACAAGGCTTGCATTCCGCACAGGTGCGGCAGGCTCTGGTCATTGCCCTGACCTCCTCGATGGAGTGGGGCAGGTTGCGGGACTTTGTAAAATGGTATAGTCGGGTGACCCCTGGGTGACAGAGGTCATTGTGGAGACCCTGTAATTTGTCCGTATGAATGCTGGCACACATTCCCCGCGATAGGGCGTCTGGGGGTTCATTAAGGGCTCCCGGCCTGTACATAATATCATAGTCGAATGTGGATAGTTCGATCCTCCACCTGAGTATTTTGTCATTCTTGATTTTCCCCCTTTGTTTGTTATTAAACATGAAAGCCACCGACCGCTGGTCGGTGAGCAGGGTGAAACATTTGCCGGCTAGGTAGTGTCTCCAGTGCCGCACTGCCTCCACTATAGCCTGTGCCTCCTTCTCGACAGAAGAGTGCCTGATTTCAGGTCCCTGAAGGGTTCGGGAGAAGAAGGCCACAGGTCTCCCAGCCTGATTGAGGGTCGCAGCTAAGGCAAAGTCTGACGCATCGCTTTCGACTTGAAAGGGAATGAATTCGTCCACTGCACACAGTGCAGCCCTTTCAATGTCCTGTTTGATACTGGTGAAAGCCTCCCGAGCTTCAGCTGATAGTGGGAAGGACGTCGATTTAATGAGGGGTCGGGCCTTATCAGAGTAATTGGGCACCCATTGGGCATAATACGAAAAAAATCCCAAGCACCTTTTTAAAGCTTTGGGATTGTGTGGCAGGGGCAGTTCCTTTAGGGGGCGTAATCGGTCAGGGTCCGGTCCAATTACCCCATCTTCCACCACACAGCCGAGGATACAGAGACGGGTTGTGTTGAAGACACATTTGTCTTCGTTGTAGGTTAGATTCAGCTTTAGGGCAGTTTTTAAAAATCTCGCAAGATTTATATCGTGGTCTTGCTGGTTGTGCCCGCAGATAGTGACATTGTCCAGATAGGGGTAGGTAGCTTGTAGTTTATTCTCGTCAACCATGCGGTCCATCTCACGTTGGAAGACCGAGACCCCATTTGTTACCCCGAAGGGCACTCTGAGAAAATGGTAGAGGTGTCCGTTCGCCTCAAAGGCGGTGTATGGGTGGTCCTCCATTCTAATGGGGAGCTGGTGATACGCGGATTTGAGGTCGATAGTCGAGAAGACTCGGTATTGCGCAATCTGGTTGACCATTTCTGATATGCGGGGTAAAGGGTAGGTGTCCAGCTGGGTATAAATATTAACAGTCTGGCTGTAGTCAATTACCATCCGTTTCTTTTCGCTATTTTTAACTATGACTACTTGGGCACGCCACGGACTGGTACTGCATTCAATAATGCCTTCCCGCAGGAGTCTGTCCACTTCCGCCTTGATAAAGTGTCTGTCTTCCAGACTGTACCGTCTACTTTTGGTCGCTATGGGCCTACAGTTCGGAGCGAGATTAGCGAATAAAGAGGGCGGGCTGATTTTTAAGGTTGATCGGCCACAGACTGTGAGTGGCGGCTGGGACCCGCCATATGCTAGCGTGACACTTTCGTGGAGGTCCAGGCCCAAGATTACATTAACACAGAGTTCTGGCATCACGAGGAGTTTAAAATCCTTGTAGTCCGTGCCTTTTACAGTCAGTGTTACCACACAGTAGCCCAAAATGTCCAAAGTGTGGGGCTTAGCAGCCATAGCATTTCTGCTCCATGTAGGGGTTACCGTTAATGAGTGCCGCCGTACCAGGCTAGGGTGGATAAAACTCTCGGTACTCCCACAGTCAATTAAACATTTCGTTAAATTCCCATTTACCTGTATGTCCATCATAGATTTTGTCAACGGGTGTGGCCTGGATTGATCCACCGTGATCGAAGCCACTGTTGGGCCCTGGGCGGCCGTTGAGTCGGGAAAAGATGGCGGATCCCAAGATGGCGGCCCGCACGGCACGCACGAGGCGGTGACGGAGTTGGAAATCGGATTCCCCCTGCAGACTTTGCTAAAATGCCCCTTTTTCTTACATTTGAAGCATGTAGCGTCCTTCGCTGGGCATCGATGTCTGGGGTGCTTGGCCTGGCTGCAGAAGTAGCATTTCGGGCCTCGAGACATTGCCGCTGTAGTTGGACTCCTGGGTGAACTTCTGTGTGGGGACTCCGGCGGTGTAGAGCTGGTCTGAGACCTGGATGGGGAAGATGGCTGATTCCAAGATGGCGGCCCACTCGGCGCACACGAGGCGGTGAGGGCCGCATGGCCGGAAGAATAAGAGTCAGAATTTTTCTGGGCCACGTCCAGCGATCGCGCAGTGGCCACTGCCTTTTTTAAATCCAGGGCCTCCTTCTCCAGCAGTCTCTGCCGGATATAATTTGATTTGAAGCCCGTGACGAAGGAATCGCGGACCAATTCGTCAGAGTACGCGTTGGCCGTCACGGCCTTGCAGTTACAGTCCCGGACCAAGTCTTTTAGGCCCTGTAAGAAATCGTCCATTGATTCCTCAGGTCGCTGCCTGCGTGTAATCACAGAAATCACAGAAACCCCACAGTGCAGATAGAGGCCATTTCGGCCCATCAAGCCTGCACCGACACATATCCCACCCAATCCCCGTAACCCCTATACCAACACATAGCCCACCCTATCCCCGTAACCCCACGTATTTAATCCCCCTAACACTAAGGGTCAATTTATCACAGCCAATCAACCTAACCCGCACATCTTTGGACTGTGGGAGGAAACCGGAGCACCCGGAGGAAACCCACGCAAACACGGGGAGAACGTGCAAACTCCACACAGACAGTCACCCGAGGCCGGATTCGAACCCGGGTCCCTGGCGCTGTGAGGCAACAGTGCTAACCACTATGCCACCGTGCTGCCCGCAGATGTCTGGCGTACACTTCGTTTACTGGCCTCTGGTATTGGGCCTTCAGGATAGTGATGGCCTCCGTGTAAGAGGTGGCGTCCCGGATGAACGAATAAATCCGATGATTAACGTGAGTAGTCAGTAGACTCAGTTTATCTACCTCGCTAGCGGATGAGGCCCTCGCGAAGAGTTCGAAGCATTTGAGCCAGTGTCCAAATTGATTTGATGCTTCAGCAGAATGTGGATCCAAGTCCAGATGCTCTGGTTTTAGGAGTCGATCCATCCTAGTATTTAGTGATTAAAATTGATGTGCCTTCAATAACCACAAAACTAGAAGTTATAGACTTTAACAAGTTGGCTTTTAATCACTAAGATCAGAGCTAACATCTCAACACACTGGCTGGCTCACAGGAATGAGTCAGAGAAGTCAGGGAAGAGGAAGTGAAACTATACACCGTGTGGGGGAGGGTAATATACATGAGTGCAAACGAATACAGGCAAGACAAGCAGATTTCATTACACAGCAACTCTTAACCAAGCTGGTAGACCAGTAGCTTTCTTCTCTCATACATTGCAAGGACCAGAAGTTCGACATTCTTCAGTGGAAAAGGAGGCACAGGCGATTATCGAAGCAGTCAGGTATTGGAGACATTATCTCGCTGGCCAACGTTTCACACTTATTATTGACCAGCGATCTGTAGCCTTTATGTTCAATACTAAGCAGAGAGGCAAGATCAAAAATGATAAGATTTTAAGATGGCGAATAGAACTGTCAACATATGACGATGATATTCAGTGCAGGCCTGGAGTATTCAATGAGCCATCGGATGCTTTGTCATGAGGTGTATGTGCTAGTCTAGGTATAGATAAGCTTCAAAGTCTCCACGACGCACTCTGCCACCCTGGGGTTACCAGATTGAACCACTTCATTAAGTCCCACAATCTACCCTATTCTATTGAGGAGGTCCGGACAATGACCAGAACCTGTCGTGTTTGTGCTGAATGCAAACCCCGCTTCTATAAGCCGTCCAAGCCAGCTCATCTTATTAAAGCAACTCGACCATTTGAGCGTTTGAGTCTCGATTTTAAAGGTCCCCTTCCATCGAGCAACCGTAATGTCTATTTTCTTAATATTATAGACGAGTACTCTCGGTTCCCTTTTGTTATCCCCTGTCCAGATGTGACCAGTGCTGTTGTAATTAAATGCCTCTGCCAACTGTTTTCCTTGTTTGGCACACCTAACTATATACATAGTGATAGGAGTTCTTCCTTTATGAGCGAAGAATTGCGACAGTTTTTGCTATCGAAAGGGATTGCAACGAGTAGAACTACCAGCTATAACCCTCGTGGTAATGGTCAGGTCGAGAAAGAAAATGCGACAGTGTGGAAGGCTATCGTACGGTCTCTGAAGTCGCAAGGCCTGCCGACCTCTCGCTGGCAGGATGTCCTTCCAGACATGCTGCATTCCATAAGGTCTCTTTTGTGTACAGCGACGAATGCCACCCCTCATGAAAGGATGTTTAGCTTTCCAAGAAAAGCTACCAATGGAGTACTGTTACCCACATGGTTGACGACCATGGGCCCTGTGCTGTTGCACAGACATGTGAGAGGCCGCAAGACTGATCCACTGGTGGAGGAAGTACAACTCCTCCATGCTAGTCCCCAGTATGCGTATATTCAATATCCGGATGGGCGAGAGGATACAGTCTCTATTAAAGATCTTGCACCTGCTGGAGCTCGAAAAGAGTTCGACTCTGAGAGTAGAGTTTTCAATCGTGGTATTGGACCTTCAGAGACACAAACCCTCAGTGTGGAAAACACTGATGATTCTGGGAATTTGAATGAACCGGAGTTAGTACCCTGGGAGGAGCCTCAGCAAGAGTTACGTCATTCCCATAGGACTATTAGACCTCCTGACAGACTGAATCTATAGCAGGGGGTGAATGTGATGAAATAACTCTGTGTTCTGGCATTTGTATTGCCTGTTGTTGTTGTACTTGTTAATGTCTGGAATGTTCTACAGGTGTAGCCACTAATGCTCCTCCCTAGCCCTGCCCCTCTGGATCCTTCCGGATTGGTGTGAGTCTTACTCATAAGGGCTGGGTCAGTGATGAATGATGGTTGCCCTGTGTTAACTCGATGCCATGTTCTTACTTAATAAAAGCCTTTAGTTTTAAGCTTTAACCTCTTGGATTCAGGCAGTTATTTGGCACATCAGGTTATAAGACAATAATCAACACACATATTTTGTTCGTGGTCCAGTGCACTGACACAAAGTTCCTTCACAACTGTAACAATTTTATTGCGGTTGCTGTGAAGGCTGCACTCACTCTACTCGTACACCTGGTCTCCAAAGGAGGCAAAACAGGACTAATGTTGCCGACCTCAGCTCTTTTTGATCAGAAAATATCAACTGTTTCGCCTCACCAGGAAATGCACAAAAGAGGCAGCAGTGCTGATTGGCTGCCCAGGGAAGTCCTATTTAGATTAAACTCCTTCACCCAGAGGGTGCTGAGAATGTGGAACTTGCTGCCACAGGGAGTAGTTGAGGCGAAGAGCATGGATATATTTAAGGGGAAGCTGGATAAACACATGGGAGAAAGGAATAGAAGGAGATGCTGATAGGGTGAGATGAAGAGAGATGGGAGGAGGCTCGTGTGGAGCATAAACACCACATGGACCAGTTGGGCCGATTGGCCTGTTTCTGTGCTGTACAATCTGTGTAATTCTATGTAATAAGAGAGGAGAGAATGTTCCATAGAAACTAGAATTATCTGTTCTGAATTTTAATCCTGAACTTACAGTGATGTCTTTTGTAAACTGCTTTTACAGGGAATATCATCGGCCTTTGAATGTGGAAGGAGAAATGTTTGCCTGTTCTGTCTGTGGGAAAAGATTTCGAAGATCGGTGTGACTGGAAAAGCACCAAGACACACACACCCGAGTGAGAGTGTTCCAGTGCACTGACTGTGGAAAGAGCTTTAACCAGTTACACAGTCTGAAAAAACATCACACCGTTCACAGCGGGGAGAAACCGTACACGTGTTGTGTGTGTGGATGAGGCTTCAACTGATTCAGCTCCATGTCCCAGCTGAGAACTCATCGACGCAGCGAGTTCACACCGGGGAGAGACCGTTCACCTGCTCCGTGTGTGAGAAGGGATTCACTAATTCATCCAACCTGCTGATGCACCAGCACATTCACACTGGGTAGAGACCATTCACCTGCTCCGTGTGTGAGAAGGGATTCACTAATTCCTCTGACCTTCTCAGACACCAGCGCATTCACACTGGGGAGAGGCCATTCACCTGCTACGTGTGTGGGAAGGGATTCAATCAGTCATCCAACCTGCTGACACACCTGCGAGCTCACACTGGGGTGAGGCCATTCACCTGCTCCGTGTGTGGGAAGGGATTCACTCAGTCGTCCAACCTGCTGACACACCAGTGAGTTCACACCAGGGAGAGGCCGTTCACCTGCTCAGTGTGTGAGAAGGGATTCAATCAGTCATCCACCCTGCTGACACACCAGCGAGTTCACACCGGGGAGAAGCCGTTCACCTGCTCAGTGTGTGAGAAGGGATTCAATCAGTCATCGAACCTGCTGGCACATCAGCGAGTTCATGCCGGGGAGTGGCTGTTCACCTGCTCAGTGTGTGAGAAGGGATTCAATCAGTCATCCAACCTGCTGAGACACCAGCAAGTTCACAAGTGACTGCAGAGGTTTGATTCTGCTGTTATTGCTGCTGTTAGTCACATCCAGGACTGAATCATGTTGATTCTGACAGTTGGGGTTTGTTTCTGCTGATGTTAATAACCCCTATAACTGGGCTGGATTTTAATATTCTGGATATATAGCTGATTGAGTTGTTGGGGCTGCAGTGTCCCTTTAAGTACTGCTGTCTGATCTTTCCCCTTAATTTCTGATGAGTGTCCCTGAAATATTTTACAATAAAATTATGAACTTTTACTTCAATCGTATATTAATCTTTGCTATAAAATCTACAATTCATTATCTGAAAGATTCCATTGATTATCATCTCCAATTAGAAAGTGCTGATTAATCCTCGCTGACAACTCTTACTGACTTGCACATTACACACAGTGGCACCTCCATTATCCACCAGAAAGAAGGGGAATGGGAATTGGTGGAGAATCGAGAGTCCCCAAATGTTGCCCCTCCCATCTGGTACAGCAATCCCCTCGGCACGGGAATGGAGACAAGTCCAGTTATAGTGATGGGATGAGTTAAAGGTATTTACTCAGACGGGCGGAAGGTGGGAAGTGGCGTTCCATGGGGATTGGTGCTGGGACCACTGTTGTTCACCATTTACATGAATGATTTGGACTTGGGAATCAGAAGTACAATTTCTAAATTTGCTGATGACACTAAATTGGGGGGTGTAGTTAATACTGAGGAAGACTGCGATAGCACCCTTGTAGAATTATTCAGTTGTGTTTAGTAAATAGCAGCATCTGTTAATTTGCTTTGACCGATCACATCACTATATAGTTATGTAAAAAACAGAAATTATTAACAGCTCCCAATTTCAGAATTGTCAGATTCAAACTCAACTTCTTCCAAGTACAATCTAACATTTCAAAAATTGTAATGGATGTAGGCGAGATATTAGGACTGTTGTCTAACACAATCCAAACACAGTGACACACAGACAGATGGGCAGGTGTAGCTTCACAGCGAATCCTTTCAAGCCTCACTAAAAAGTGGCAGACTGGCAATCCATTGTTCACTAATGGAGTTGTGATCTTTGTAAATTAAGAAATGGAAATGTGTCAAAGAGTTGATTAACAGAGTGGGGCATCATCTTCCTTTGATTTCTATTTCTGACACCAGGCAACAGAAAAAGGTCATTACAACACGACATAAACAGACTCTTCAGGTGTGAGACATCAGACTTCAGAACAACACGTCTGCCAGCTCTGGCCACAAACCTCAGTAGTCAACCTTTCAGCAGCTGCAGGCCTGATTAAATAACTAGTAGTTTAACATGTCTAGTAGAACTTTTGTATCAAAATAGAAGAAATGTATTTGTGACACACACACAATGAATAATTAAATCACAATGTGATTGTGAGGATCGATTATCGCATCTTGATACCTTCCGTGTCCACCAGTCGAGGAAGGTATCAAGTGAACCGGTGGACACCACCTGCTCCCTCTCCAGGGCCACCCGGGCACGGACAAGACCATGGGAGAGAGGCAGGCAGCCAGAGTGACCCCCCATGGGCCCCGCCCATCCAGGGCCTACAAATTGCTGTTTTCGCCAGGCCCAAGAGCAGGTCCAGGAGAAGATCCTCCCACTTACCCACCCCCACTCCGCACCGGGCGGCCAAAGATTAGGAGCGTGGGGCTAAAGTGTAACCAAGAGTTGAGGAGCAGCCCCTTCAGGTAACTATACAGGGGCTGTAACCTCTCACACTGAATATATACACGGCCCGTGGACTCGTCTAGGTCGCAAACATCACATCTGACCTTGGAGTCCGGAAAGGAGCTTAAACTGTTGCACACGACAGCTCCCTGCAACAGTCTCCACCTCAGATCCCCAATGGTGCTGGGAAGGACTCCCGCATAGAGAGCCCTCCATTGGGGACCCTCGCCTCCGTCAGACAGCAAGATGACCTGCCAGTCTGATTGAGATTCGGCAATAAACAAAATTAATCCATAAATGACACAGAAACCCAGGTCCCTGGGTCCTCAGCCCTGGTGTGAAGTACGCTGGCCACCAATTTTCTGTTACTAACTGGCACCTCAGGCCCCGCCCAGTCTGGTTTAATTACTAAATGTTTTCTAACTCGGGTTCAGGCCTGTCATTCTGAGGGAAACAAGGCCTCATTTATTGGTGTGTCCCACCCGAGCGGCTGTTAATGGCTTTAATAAACTCGTAGCAAGGTTTTATTTAAAGGTGGAAAGAGGTGAAAAACGCAACTAGCGATGCCTCAAAACTCACGGACAGAGAAATCCACTTCATCAGCGCCCCTGCCACAGGACTCAATATCCACCCCCTCCACCACTGGTGCACTGTGTCTGCAGTATGTACGGTCTACAAGATGACCACGGTCAGGCCGTGTGGAGTCAAGGGCCAGGCAACAGAATGGATGGAAAGATCGCTACAAACTTCCCTTAACTCCAACCCTCTGATTTCTGTTTTGTAGCCAGCTTATTTAAGAAGGGAAGTAGACAAAAAGCTGGAAACTATAGACCAGTTAGCCTAACATCCATGGTTGGCAAAATGTTGGAGTCCATTATTAAGGAAACAGTAACAGAGCATTTGGATAAACATAATTTAACAGGACAGAGTCAGCATGGTTTTATGAAGGGGAAGTCATGTTTGACAAATTTGCTCGAATTCTTTGAGGATGTAACATACAGAGTGGATAAAGGGGAACCAGTGGATGTAGTGTATTTGGACTTCCAAAAGGCATTTGACAAGGTTCCACACAAAAGATTACTGATCAAGATAAGAAATCATGGGATTGGGGGTAATCACAGAATCACAGAAACCCCACAGTGCAGATAGAGGCCATTTCAGCCCATCGAGCCTGCACCGACACATATCCCACCCGATCCCCATAACCTCTACACCAACACATATCCCACCCGATCCCCGTAACCCCACGTATTTAATCCCCCTAACACTAAGGGTCAATTTATCATAGCCAATCAACCTAACCCGCACATCTTTGGACTGTGGGAGGAAACCGGAGCACCCGGAGAAAACCCACGCAAACACGGGGAGAATGTGCAAACTCCACACAGACAGTCACCCGAGGCCGGATTCGAACCCGGGTCCCTGGCGCTGTGAGGCAACAGTGCTAACCATGCTGGCATGGGTGGAAGATTGGCTATCTAACAGAAAACAAAGAGTTGGGATAAATGGTTCATTCTCGGGCTGGCAATCAGTAACTAGTGGTGTTCCGCAGGGGTCAGTGCTGGGACCCCAACTCTTTACAATCTATATTAACGATTTGGAGGAAGGGACCGAGTGCAACATATCCAAGTTTACCGACAATACAAAGATGGGAGGGAAAGCAGTGAGTGAGGAGGACATAAAAAACCTGCAAAAGGACATAGACAGGCTAAGTGAGTGGGCAGAGATTTGGCAGATGCAATATAATGTTGGAAAATGTGAGGTTATGCACTTTGGCAGAAAAAATCAAAGAGCAAGTTATTATCTAAATGGAGAGAAACTGCAAAGTGCTACAGTACAAAGGGATCTGGGGGTCCTGGTGCATGAAACACAAAAAGTTAGTATGCAGGTGCAGCAGGTGATCAGGAAGGCCAATGGAATCTTGGCTTTTATTGCAAGGGGGATGGAGTATAAAAACAGGGAAGTCTTGCTGCAGTTATACAGGGTATTTGTGAGGCCACACCTGGAATACTGTGTGCAGTTTTGGTTTCCATATTTAAGAAAAGATATACTTGCACTCGAGGCGGTTCAGAGAAGGTTCACTCGGTTGATTCCAGAGATGAGGGGGTTGACGTATGAGGAAAGGTTGAGTAGGTTGGGACTCTACTCATTGGAGTTCAGAAGAATGAGAGGCGATCTTATCGAAACATATAAGATTGTGAGGGGGCTTGATCGGGTGGATGTGGTGAGGATGTTTCCACTGATGGGTGAGATTAGAACTAGGGGGCATAATCTTAGAATAAGGGGCTGCCCTTTCAAAACTGAGATGAGGAGAAACTTCTTCACTCAGAGGGTAGTAAATCTATGGAATTTGCTACGCCAGTGAGCTGTGGAAGCTGCAACATTAAATAAATTTAAAATGGAGATAGACAGTTTCCTAGCAGATAAGGGAATTAGGGATTATGGGGAGAGGGCAGGGAAGTGGACGTGAGTCTAGATTCGGATCAGCCATGATCCTATTGAATGGTGGAGCAGGCCTGAGGGGCTGTATGGCCTACTCCTGCTCCTACTTCTTATGTTCTTATGTTCTTATGTTCCACACGGCCTGACCTTGGTCATCTTGTCAATCTTACATACTGTTATGGATAGCAAGCTGGTCACAAAACAGAAAACAGAGAGTAGGGGTTAAGAGTAGCTACTCAGACTGGCAAAAGGTGGGAAGTGGTGTTCCACAGGGATCGGCGCTGGGATCACTATTGTTCACCATTTACATAAACGATTTGGACATGTGAATCAGAAGAACAATTTCAAAGTTTGTCGATAACACCAAATTGGGAGGTAGAGTTAATACTGAGGAAGACAAAATGCAAGAAGACATTAATAAATTTAAGAATGGGCGTGCAATTGGCAAATGAATTTCACTGTAGATCAGTGTGAGGTGGTGTTAATGAATTTCACTATAGATCAGTGTGAGGTGGTGCGTTAATGAATTTCACGATAGATCAGTGTGAGGTGGTGTGTTAATGAATTTCACTATAGATCAGTGTGAGGTGGTGTGTTAATGGATTTCATTATAGATCAGTGTGAGGTGGTGTGTTAATGAATTTCACTATCGATCAGTGAGAGGTGGTGTGTTAATGAATTTCACTATAGATCAGTGTGAGGGGGTGTGTTAATGAATTTCACTATAGATCAGTGTGAGATGGTGTGTGTAATGTATATAGCTTTAAGGGGGGAACTATCTTTTACAGCTCATGTATACTGCAGTACCAGCAGTGACCACACCTTTATATAGAACTGAGTAGTAATCTGTACAGATCAGTTCCAGTGTGAGCCACGTTTAGTAAACACCTGTTGTACCGTTCTGCTGCAGTCTGTGTCTTATTATACACGGACACAACATCGGTGACAAGGCAAGTTTGAACCTACCTGCAACTCTGCATCACCTCCCGGGGATTCGTTCCTGGAGATCAGTGGATTGGAGGTCAAGGCCAGAGACTCGGGCGTCGACCACGGGCAACCACCCAGTCATCCAGCAGAGACTCGAGAATTGCGGGGGAGGCTGTCGAGAGCCAGGCTTGGCTTTCCAGTCGAGGTGGTCCAGCGAAATGGGCTGGCAACAGGTAGTGCGCAGACCCTTCCCGGACAGCAGCGGGCTAGAGCCCGACCGAGCGGCACAGCAAAGGGCCGAGCAGCGTCGATGGGGGAGAGAGAGAGAGGGCAGAGCGCACAGGGCGCAGCCAGTGTTCAGGGGCCGAGCAGCATCAGAGAGGGAGAGAGAGATGCACAGAAACCCGCGAGGCACCACCATTGCCATGAGGACTGCCGAGAGCGTCGTTGGCAGCAGCGCAGGAGAAGCGCGCAAAACCTACAGGGCACCGCCATTGCCATGAGAACTGCCGGGAGCGGCGTTGGCAGCAGCGGGGGAGGAAGGAAAGCACGGGAGATGCAATTTTAAGCCATTGGGAGACGCCATTTTAAACCATACCCAAAATGCCGAAGAGTGGCAGTATCACCGCATTTGACAATGAAGTCGAAGATTGGACTACATATGTCGAACGAATAGAGGTATACTGCAAGGCAAATGAGGTGTCAGATGACAAGACAGCGTCGGTATTGTTAAATTTAATGGGTGCAAAGACGTATGGTTTATTACGAAATCTAGTAACCCCAATGAAGCCAATGGAAAAGAGTTTTGAAGACATAGTAACGATACTACAGGAACATTTACACCCCACACCGCTGCTGATAGCAGAAAGATTCAAGTTTCACAAATGGAACCAACATAAGGATGAAAGCAATGCTGATTATTTAACAGAACTGCGCAAACTATCAAAACACTGCCAGTTTGGAGCGGGACTGGCAGATACCTTAAGGGACAAGTTTGTGTGTGGGCTTCAAAGTGAAGGTACCCAGAAATGGCTTTTATCTGAAAAGGACCTTACGCTGGAAAAGGCTTTCAGCATTGCGGTATCATATGAAGCAGCAGCACGGGGCGCTGCAGAGATACAACAGAGACCGCAAGAATATGGCACAAACGAAATGTCATATCGAACAGTGAAGTGCTATTGCTGCGGCAGAACAACACACGACCAGAATGATTGCTGGTTCAAAGACAAAGTGTGCAGACAGTGTGGAAAAGTAGGACACATAGCACGAGGCTGCAGGTCGGGAAAGAAAACCAGCAATAAGAAACCTACCAAAGAAAAGTACAAGAAGGTACATAAGATGACGGAGAATAGTTCAGATGAACAAAAGAGTGATAACGACTCCGAAAGCAGGGAACTGAGTTGTCTGAAACTACATAATGTGATCACAACGGAGGATCACCGAACCATTTGGGTCACTCTCAAGATAGCAGGAGTCCAGGTAAAGATGGAATTGGACACAGGATCAGCCCTAACAGTCATAAACTGATGGGACTACGAGTGGCTATTCTCACACATACCCTTGAGAGACACAAAAATTATTTTGAAGACGTACATGGGGCAAAAAGTCTACCCCAAAGGAAAAATAAGGGTGACCGTTATATATAATGGTAAGGAAACACCAAAACTAGACCTGTATGTATTGCAAGATGGAGGACCACCATTACTGGGACGTGAATGGATCCGGAAAATACAACTGGATTGGCATTCCATACAGGCACTGACTGTGGCTGACAAAAAGGATGAGGACGTCACACCTGGGCGACTGTCAAAGATCCTAACTGATGTGAAAGAAGTGTTCCAGCAAGGACATGGAACACTAAAAGGCATGACAGCGACGATTAAAATTGAAGAAAATGCAAGCCCCAAATTTTTTAAGGCCAGACCGCTATCTTATGCGATCCACCCAGCCGTCGAAGCAGAACTGGAGAGTCTGGAACATTCAGGTGTACTGTCCAAGGTAGGTTGGAGCGAGTGGGCTACACCCATCGTCCCTGTGATGAAAAAGTCATTGAGCAGCACACCTGGGGAACCAAGGAAGGTTCGCATCTGTGTGGACTTTAAGGTAACTGTGAACCCAGTCCTTCACACCGTACAATATCCACTTCCACGGATTGAAGATATTTTTGCCTCGCTATCTGGAGGGAAATGCTTCACTAAGATTGATCTGGCCCAGGTGTATCTGCAAATGGAGGTAGAAGAAGCATCAAAAAAAACCTCACAATCAACACCCATAAAGGTCTCTACCAATACAACCAGCTGGTATTCAGGGTAGCATCATCTCCGGCTATTTGGCAGAGGGCAATGGAACAAGTCCTGCAAGGGATCCCAGGGACCCAGTGTTATTTGGATGACATCCTGGTCACGGGCGAAAATGACAGTGATCACCTTGCCAACCTGGAGCAGGCGCTCACTAGATTGCAGGAATATGGGCTCCGAGCTAACCGCCCCAAATGCGAGTTTTTTAGAAAACAGATCTCGTATTGTGGCCACGTTATCGATAAAGAGGGGTTACATAAGTCACCAGAGAAGATTGAGGCAGTAGTCAAGGCTCCAGCACCGGAAAATGTGTCACAACTGAGGTCGTTCCTCGGGCTGGTAAACTACTACCATAAGTTCTTGCCAAATTTGTCTACAATACTACACCCACTGAACACCCTACTGCAAACTGGGGTGCCATGGAAGTGGAGTGACGAATGTAGATGAGCTTTCCAGAAGAGCAAAACACTAATCACATCGAAAGAGGTATTGGCCCATTACAACCCAGCATTACCAATTCGGTTGGCATGTGATGCGTCACCCTACGGCATTGGAGCGGTGCTGTCGCACAAATTCTCGGACGGCTCAGAGAGGCCAATAGCCTTAGCGTCATGATCACTAACCTCAGCCGAGCATAACTATGCCCAGATTGACAGGGAGGCCCTCAGCCTAGTGTGGGGAGTGAAAAAGTTCAATCACTATCTGCACGGGCAGAAATTCACCTTGCTGACTGATCACCAGCCTCTCGTCTCCATTTTTAATCCGAAGAAGGGCGTTCCGGTGATGACTGCGCAACGACTACAAAGATGGTCACTTTTTCTAGGGGCGCACCACTATGAGATTGAATATAAGGGCACGAAACAGCATGGAAATGCTGATGGGCTATCACGCCTGCCACTGCCTACTGCGGAGCAAGCACCAGCAGTGGATCCTGTCAAAATATTCCATTCGAGTATAGTTGAATACCTACCGGTAACTAATGCTTGTATTGAAAAGGTAACCCGAAATGACCCAACACTGTCTCGTGTATATGATTTGACGGTGAAGGGATGGCCAGCACATGGTGACTCACTGTTGCCAGCATTCTCGACAAGGAGAGAACAGCTGTCAGTGTGCCGGGGGACCTTGATGTGTGGATCCCGAGTGGTAATTCCACCCAAGTTAAGGGATAGAGTGCTCAATGAGCTTCATGAGGGTCATCTGGGAGGGGTAAAAATGAAAAGCCTAGCCAGTGCTTATGTGTGGTGGCTGGGAATCGATAAACAAATCGAGGACCTGACCAAGAGCTGCTCAGGATGCCAGAAAGTCCAAAATGCACTACCACAGGCCCCTCTACACCCATGGGAGTGGCCCTCATCTCCATGGCAACGGGTGCATATTGATTTTGCTGGTCCATTCATGGACTCAATGTTTTTAATAGCCATGGATGCGCACTCGAAATGGCCTGAGGTCATCAAAATGTCCTCCACCACCACGGAGAAAACTATTGCAGTCCTACGGACCATTTTTGCCAGGAATGGCTTGCCAGAACAGATTTGCTCTGACAACGGATCACAGTTTGTGTCCGAAGAGTTCTGGGGGTACTTGAAAAAGAATGGGGTAAGGCATTACACATCCGCCCCGTATCATCCAGCCACAAATGGATTGGCTGAGAGGTTCGTACAAACCTTTAAGAAGGCAATAAAGGCTATGTACAATGACAACATTCCGCTGCAGCACAAGGTGGACAATTTCCTGTTCGCCTACCGGAATGCGACACATGCAGTCACCAACCAGGCCCCCGCCATGATGTTCTTTAACCGAAGGTTAAGATCTCACCTGTATTTGCTCAGACCAAACGTACGAAGAGATGTTGAGAGTAAGCAATTCCAGCACATCCATGAGAAGCCAACAAGGAGCTTCAATGTAAGGCAACCAGTCTTGGCCCGCGACTACCGAACAGAAAAATGGCAGCCAGGAACGATATGCACACGGCAGGGCCCACTAATGTACACAGTGGATGTTGGGGAGAGCATCGTGAGACGCCATGCTGACCAGATCCTAGAGTCACAGGAACAAGTCAACCCCATGCCTCGCCCATACGTACCTGGTGATGAACCCGACGTACAGGTCGCATCTACCCCAGAAACAGTAGCATCGGAAGCTGATGAACCAACCGACGACAGGGGGCCAGAATCGCCTCCGCACCAAGAGCAAGACACTCGGGAAAGGTGCTATCCAGAAAGGACCAGGAAGCCTCCCCAAAGACTGAATATATAAATAGACTATTTTCAGCTAATGTTGCATGTTAAAAGTGTTAATTGTAATTAGTTTGATATTTAATTGTTAAATGAGTGTTATGGTACTGTTAATCTAAAGGGGAGGAATTGTAATGTATATACCTTTAAGGGGGGAACTATCTTTTACAGCTCATGTATACTGCAGTACCGGCAGTGAACACACCTGTATATAGCACTGAGTAGTAATCTGTACAGATCAGTTCCAGTGTGAGCCACATTTAGTAAACACCTGTTGTACCGTTCTCCTGCAGTCTGTGTCTTACTATACACGGACACAACAGTGTGTTAATGAATTTCACTGCAGATCAGTGTGAGGTGGTGTGTTAATGAATTTCACTGTAGATCGGTGTGAGGTGGTGTTAATGAATTTCACTGTAGATCAGTGTGAGGTGGTGTGTTAATGAATTTCACTATAGATCAGTGTGAGGGGGTGTGTTAATGAATTTCACTATAGGTTAGTGTGAGGTGGTGTGTTAATGAATTTCACTATGGATCAGTGTGAGGTGGCGTGTTAATGAATTTCACTGTAGAACAGTGTGAGGGGGTGTGTTAATGAATTTCACTATAGATCAGTGTGAGGGGGTGTGTTAATGAATTTCACTATAGGTTAGTGTGAGGTGGTGTGTTAATGAATTTCACTGTAGATCAGTGTGAGGGGGTGTGTTAATGAATTTCACTATAGATCAGTGTGAGGTGGTGTGTTAATGAATTTCACTATAGATCAGTGTGAGGTGGTGTGTTAATGAATTTCACTATAGGTCAATCTGAGGTGGTGTGTTTTGGTGGGAAGAATAAGGAGGCCACTCACTACTTGGACAAGGGGGTGAAATTGGGTTGCTTTGTGCCTCCCGCAATATTCAGCAGGAGGTTAGCGGCGGAGGTAGTCACTGCACCGCCGGCAATGATGTCATCACCACGCGCAGCATCCCGGCTGCAACCTTGGGTTGCGACCCCTGACCTATCACTGGAAGATATGTCCGACAGGGTCAGGGGTCGTTTCTGCAGCTGCGGCGACGCCACTTAAAGGGCAGGTGTCGGGCGGCAACTTTTTATTTTGGCTGACAGCCAGCACCTGCCCCCTTCCCCTTTCTACTTCGGGGTGTCGGCCGCGATCGCACAGCCTGGCGCTCCTCTTGATCTTACACCCCACTCCCCGGTGGTCCAGCAGGGCCCCGGTGTGTGCAGTGCTAGGCCCCTCCCCTTTAATCAGGGAGGGAGGTCTGTTATGACACGGTGCTATGTGCCGACGGGCGTGGCGCTGTTACACGAAGCGCTGTGAAATTCACTGGTAGCGCCTCAAGAGGGAGGGGAGCGCTTCCAGTAGCACCCTGCCTCCTGCCTGGGGCGCTACCACTGAATTTAATGCGCAGGGGCGCTAACTTTTTCGGGACGCTAAAATTAGCCCCAGCGCCACTGAATTCCTCCCTAAGAGTCTAAATGGGCTGGAGGAGCAGAGGGATCCAGGGACACAGATACACAAATCACTTAAAGTAGCAACACAGGTTAATAAGGCCATTAAAAAAAAAGCACTGGGCTATATTCCTAAAGGAGCCTTCTGTTCCGTGCCTATGAGCTCTGAACCATGACAGAGAGCGGCTGGGACACGTTTCTCACATGCCTCGAGATAACCCGCACGGCAACTTTGCTGTCAGTGAAGAGAGACAAGAAAGACCAAAGTGCCGTTTGCCCCTCTCAGTGTGGCCCTGAAGGACTGTGTCCAGGCTGGAGTTCTGTTCCCGCTGTATGATCCTCCCCCAGATTGTCCTTTGACCTCCAGCCACGTGATGCTAAACACTCAGGTGGGAAAGAAGAAAATCTACAATAATGTGTTTAAAACAAAGCTCGTTTATTTGACATCTGTCCAGAATATTAAACTCCAGCCCAGTTATAGGGGTTATTAACATCAGCAGAAACAAACCCCAACTGTCAGAATGAACATGGTTCAGTCCTGAATGTGATTAACAGCAGCAATAACAGCAGAATCCAACCCCTGCAGTCACTTGTGAACTCGGTGGTGTGTCAGCAGGTTGGATGAATTAGTGAATCCCTTCCCACACTCAGAGCAGGTGAATGGCCTCTCCCCAGTGTGAACTCGCTGATGTGTCTGAAGGTCGGATGACTGAGTGAATCCCTTCCCACACTCAGAGCAGGTGAAAGTCCTCTCTCCAGTGTGAACTCGCTGATGATTCAGCAGGTTGGATGAATTAGTGAATCCCTTCCCACACTCAGAGCAGGTGAACGGTCTCTCCCCGGTGTGAATGCGCTGGTGTCTCGATAGGCCAGATGGTTGGCTGAAGCCTCGTCCACACACAGAACACGTGTACGGTTTCTCCCCGCTGTGAATGGTGCTTTTTGCTTCCATGTTCAGCGGCCGATGGTATTCAGATCCGATGAGTCGAGTGACTCTGTCAGATCTTGAAGTGATGTTTGGTTTGAGCTTACCGTCTGTAAATCCTCCCCTTCCAGTGCCCTGTAAAATTAATATAAAACAGGGAACGTGACAGACAACCCACAAGAAAACAAAGGCAGGTTGTGAAATTGAGCTCAATGAATCTGGTCAATTGTGGGGCCGGCACTTGAAAAAAGTGACCATGAAAGCTGCCGGATTGCCATAAATACCCAACTGGTTCACTAATGTCCTTCAGGGAAGGGAATCCGCCACCTGGTCTGGGCCTACACAAGACTCTGGCCTCCATGGGAGGAGAGAGAGAGAGAGAGAGAGAGAGAGAGAGAGGTGGGAAGGGGGAGGGGGAGGGGGCGAAGGATAGGAACTTTATACATCTGCAACTCGACCAGAACTTTGATAGAACCTCCAAAACCCGCAACCTCCACCACCTAGAAGGACAAGGGCAGCTGTTGTATGGGAGCACCATCACCTCCAAGTTCCCCTCCAAGTCACACACCATCCTGACTCAGATATATTCATCGTTGCTGGGTCATAATCCTGGAACTCCTTACCGAACAACATTGTGGGAATACCTTCACCACACGGACTGCAGTAGTTCAAGAAGGTGACTCACCACCCCCTTCTCAACGGGAAACTGGGGATTGGCAATATTTGCTGCTCTTGCGAGCTACGTCCACATCCCAAGAATGAATTAAAAGAAATCTGTAGATGTAAACTGGATCAAAAGCCTCTACAGAAATACTTGTTCCTAAAACAATACTCTTTTACATTGTATGGACAGTGTCTGTGTAACAACCTAATCTCCCCTAGAATCCACCTCCCTCGATAGTCTCACATTGGAAATTGTTGGGTCCTCCTGGGCTCAGAAGTACTGGGGGTTAAACCCAGCAGCTTCTCCTCCATCTCCACTCCAGCTCAAACTGAAACATAGAAACATAGAAGATAGGAGCAGGAGTAGGCCATTCAGCCCGTCGAGCCTGCTCCACCATTCAATGTGATCGTGGCTGATCATCCAAGTTCAGTACCTGGTACCTGCTTTCTCCCCATACCCCTTGATCCCTTTAGAAACATACATAGAAACATAGAAGATAGGAGCAGGAGTAGGCCATTCGGCCCCTCGAGCCTGCTCCGCCATTCGATGAGATCATGGCTGATCATCCAAACTCAGTACCCCGTACCTGCCTTCTCCCCATATCACTTGATACCTTTAGCTCTAAGAAATATATCTAACTCTTTCTTGAATATATTTAAAGACTTGGCCTCAACCGCCTTCTGTGGTAGAGAATTCCACAGGTTCACCACTCTCTGGGTGAAGAAATTCTTCCTCATCTCTGTCCTAAATGGCTTACCCCTTATCTTTAGACTATGACCCCTGGTTCTGGACTCTCCGACCATCGGGAACATTCTACCTGCATCTAGTTTGTCCAGACCTGTCAGAATTTTATAAGTTTCAATGAGATCCCCTTTCATTCTTCTAAACTCCAGCGAGTACAAGCCCAATCATCCCAATCTCTCCTCATACGTCATTCCTGCCATCCCAGGTATCAGCCTGGTGAATCTTCGCTGAACTCCTTCCACGGCAAGAACATCCTTCCTCAGATAAGGCGACCAAAACTGCACACAATACTCAAGATGTGGTCTCGCCAAGGCCCTGTACAACTGCAGCAAGACATCCTTGTTCCTGTACTCAAACCCTCTCACTATGAAGGCCAACATACCATTTGCCTTCTTAACCGCCTACTGCACCTGCATGCTTACCTTCAGCGACTGGTGCACAAGGACACCCAGGTCTCGTTGCACTTCCCCTTTTCCCAATCTATTACCATTCAGATAATAATCTGCCTTCCTGTTTTGGCCACCAAAGTGGATAACCTCACATTTATCCACGTTATATTGCATCTGCCATGCTTCTGCCCAATCACCCAACCTGTCCAAACCATCCTGTCATTTCTCGGCATCCTCCTCACAGCACATACGCCCACCCAGCTTTGTGTCGTCTGCAAATTTGGAGATATTACATCTAGTTCCCTTGTCTAGATCATTAATATATATTGTGAATAGCTGGGGACCAAGGACCGATCCCTGCAGTACCCCACTTGTCACTGCCTGCCGCTCGGAAAAAGACCCGTTTATTCCAACTCTTTGCTTTCTGTCTGCCAGCCAGTTCTCTATCCAAGTCAATACCTTGCCCCCAATCCCATGTGCCTTAACTTTACACGCTAATCTCTTATGCGGGACCTTATCAAAAGCCTTCTGAAAGTCCAAATACACAACATCCACTGGTTCTCCCTTATTTATTTCACTAGTTACATCCTCAACAATGAAGCAACAAAAAGACCTACACAGGCGGCCAGGGACCTACCTTCCATCAGCCTGAAATAAAACTCTTCCTGACAGCCACTGACTAATGGCGGCCGCAGCACCCACAATCCCCCGTGCCCCAGAAACCGCTCTATCTAATGCGCTGATTTCCCCGCTGAGAGTGTGCATGCCCCTCGGGGCCGCGGGCCATTCTGGGAGCCTGGCTCCTGTCCTTTTCCCGATTCGGACTCGGTGGAACCGGCTGAAGAAACGACGGCTCGGATGGGGGAGGCGCTGCACCCTGGGTTTCCTGGTGCCGGGGCTCTGGCCGCACGTCTGCCGCTCTGATTCTGATTGAGTTTTTTGATGAGGTAACAGAGGGTTGATGAGGGCAATGCGGTTAAGGTGGTGTACTTTTATTTCCAAAAGGTGTTCGACAAGTGCCACATAATAGGCTTGCCAGCAAATTTGAAGCCCATGGAATAAAAGGGACAGTGTCAGCATGGATACAAAATTGGCAAAGTGACAGAAAACAGAGAGCAGTGGTGAACGGTTGTTTTTCAGACTGGAGAAAGGTACACAGTGGTGTTCCCCAGGGATCAGTACTAGGACCACTGCTTTACTTGATATATATTAATGACTTAGGCTTGGGTGTACAGGGCACAATTTCAAATTTGCAGATGACAGAAAACTTGGAAGTAAAGTGAACAGTGAGGGAGGAGAGTGATAGATTTCAAGAAGACAGACAGGCTGGTGAAATGGGCGGTCATGTGGCAGATGAAATTTAACGCAGAAAAGTGCAAAGTGATACATTTTGGTAGGAAGAACCAAGTGAGGCAATATAAACTAAAGGATACAATTCTAAAATGTGTGCATGAACAGAGAGACCTGGGGGTATGTGTGCACAAATCGTTGAAGGTGGCAGGGCAGGTTGAGAAAGCGGTTAAAAAAGTATACGGGATCCTGGGCTTTATAAATAGAGGCACAGAGTACAAAAGCAAGGAAGTGATGATGAACCTTTATAAAACACTGGTTCGGCCTCAACTGGAGTATTGTGTCCAATTCTGGGCCCCGCACTTTAGGAAGGATGTGAAGGCCTTGGAGAAGGTGCAGAAAAGATTTACAAGAATAGTTCCAGGGATAAGGGATGAGGGACTTCAGTTATGTGGATAGACTGGAGAAACTGGGGTCGTTCTCCTCAGAGCAGAGAAGGTAGAGAGGAGATTTGATAGAGGTGTTCAAAATCATGATGGGTCTGGACAGGGTAGAAACTGTTCCCATTGGCGGAAGGGTCGAGAACCAGAAGACACAGATTTAAGGTGATTGGCAGAAGAACCAAAGGCGACATGAGGAAAAAAATGTTTATGCAGCGAGTGGTTAGGATCTGGAATGCACTGCCTGAAAGGGTGGTGGAGGCAGATTCAATCACGGCTTTCAAAAGGGAATTGGATAAGTACCTGAATGGAAAAGAATTGCAGGGTTACGGGGAAAGGGCGGGGAGTGGGACTCGCTGAAGTGGTCTTGCAGAGAGCCGGCACGGGCTCGACGGGCTGAATGGCCTCCTTCTGTGCTGTAACCATTTTATGATTCTATAAAATATTAGAAAGTTTGTTCCACAGAAGCACAAGGTTTATCTGCTTTTATTGATGAATTTAAAAAGTCTGTATTAAAACCTGAGCCAGTGTGTTGTGAGCCAAAGAGCCTTTTGTCCAATGCGGGGAATAAAGGCCCACAGCCTCCCCGGGCCCCGGGCCCTGAACAAGGGACTGGAGAAACTCGCTGCCCCGCGGATCAGACAATCAGCCAGTGCTAGTCCCACCCCTTGGGCTCCCCGATTGGTTGGAGGACCCGCCACCGGCTCGCTCCTTCAGCCCCGCCCCGCTCGCTCCCTATTGGTCGGAAGCTCCCATCAATCAGGCCCTGGGCCCAGGTCACGTGTCCCTGAGGAGATCACGTGCTCCGTCCAATTGACGCCGCTTGGTCTGGGGCCTCGCAGACTCTCAGGTTTTTCTATTTCTCTCTATTCTCTCCCAATCCACCCCTCCCCCCACCCTGCGCGATTCTCCACCCAATCGGAGCGGAGAAAACTCACTTTGCGTCACCGATTGCGACTCTGGACCCGACACCAAGGCGTTTCCCCGGAATGCCCCGCGCCGACTCCGTCCGGCAGGATCCGAGTGCGCAGGCGCAGCTCCGAGTGGGGGAGGGGGGTTGGCCCCCTCTGGGCATGCACGGTTATTACCCTTGGTGACCGGGAGGGGTCGCTGTGCCGGACTTGGTCCGAACCGCCGCTTCCTGTGCGCATGCGTGGACTATCATCTGTCAATCAACCATCAGCCAGAAGAGGTCGCTGGTGAGACCAGTGAAGAAAGAAAGACTTGCATTTCTATAGTGCCTTTCACCACCACCGGATGTCCTAAAGTGCTTTACAGCTAATGAAGTACTTTTGAAGTGTAGTCACTGTTGTAATGTAGGAAATGCGGCAGTCAAATAGCGCACAGCAAGCTCCCACAAACAGCAATGTGATAATGACCAGATAATCTATCTTTTTGTTAACTCTGTTTCTCTCTCTACGGATGTTGCCTAGCCTGCTGAGTGTTTCCAGCATTTCCTGTTGTTATTTCAGATTTCCAGCATCCGCAGTATTTTGCTATTATCCTTTTGTTACATTGATTGAGGGATAAACATTGGCTAGGACACCGGGGATATTTCCCCTGCTCTTTCCCACATTACAACAGTGACTACACCTCAAAAGTACTTCATTGGCTGTAAAGCACTTCAAGACGTCTGCTGGTCATGAAAGCACTATATAAATGCAAGTCTTTCTTTCTCAAAATAGTGTCATGGGATCTTTTACATCTACCTGAGAGAGCAGACAGGGCCTCAGTTTAATGTCTCATCCGAAAGGCGCCACCTCTGACAGTGCCTCAGTACTGCACTGGAGTGTCAGCCTGAATTTTTGTGTTCAAGTCTCTGGAGTGGGACTTGAACCCACAACCTTATGCCTCAGAGGCAAGAATGCTACCATAGAGTCATAGATTTATACAGCACAGAAAGAGGCCCTTCGGCCCATCGTGTCCGCGCCGGCCATCAAGCCCTGTCTAATCTAATCCCATTTTCCAGCACTTGGTCCGTAGCCTTGTATGCTATGGCGTTTCAAGTGCTCATCTAAATGCTTCTTGAATGTTGTGAGGGTTCCTGCCTCGACCATTCTTTCAGGCAGTGAGTTCCAGATTCCAACCACCCTCTGGGTGAAAAAGTTTTTCCTCAAATCCCCTCTAAACCTCCTGCCCCTTACCTTGAAACTGTGCCCCCTGGTCATTGACCCCTCCACTAAGGGGAAAAGTTCCTTTCTATCTACCCTATGCCCCTCATAATTTTGTACACCTCAATCAGGTCCCCCCTCAGCCTTCTCCGCTCTAAGGAAAACAACCCCAGCCTGTCCAGTCTCTCTTCATAGCTGAAGTGCTCCAGCCCAGGTAACACCCTGGTGAATCTCCTCTGCACCCTCTCCAATGCAATCACATCCTTCCTATAGTGTGGCAACCAGAACTGCACACAGTATTCCAGCTGTGGCCTAACTAGCGTTTTGCACAGCTCCATCATAACCTCCCTGCTCTTGGCTTCATTAGCCGAGGCATAGAATATAAGTATCCCATATGCCTTCTTAACCACCCTATCTAGCTGTCCTGCTGCCCTCAGGGATCTATGTACATGCACACCAAGGTCCCTCTGATCCTCTGTCCTTCCTAGGGTTCTACCATTCATTGTGTATTCCCTTGTTAGTCCTCCCAAAATGCATCACCTCACACTTTTCAGGGTTAAATTCCATTTGCCACTGTGCTGCCCATCTAACCAACCCGTCTATATTCTCCTGTAGCCTGAGGCCTCCTGCCTCGCTATTTACCACTCCACCAATTTTCATGTCATCTGCGAACTTACTGATCATACCTCCTACATTCATATCTAAATCATTAATGTACACTACAAACAGCAAAGGACCCAGCACCAATCCCTGCGGTAATCCACTGGACACAGGCTTCCAGTCACAAAAACAACCTTCGACCATCACCCTCTGCCTCCTGCCACTAAGCCAATTTTGGATCCAATGTGCCAAATTGCCCTGGATCCCATGGGCTCTCACCTTCTTGACCAGTCTCCCATGTGGAACTTTGTCAAAAGCCTTACTGAAGTCCATGTAGACTACATCAACTGGACTGCCCTCATCCACACACCTAGTCACCCCCATCGAAAAATTCAGTCAAATTGGTTAGACATGATCTCCCCCTGACAAAGCCATGCTGACTATCCTTGATTAATCCTTGCCTCTCCAAGTGGAGACTAATTCTGTCCCTCAGAATTTTTTCCAATAATTTCCCTACCACTGATGTTCAGCTCACTGGCCTGTAATTCCCTGGTTTATCCCTACTACTACCCTTCTTGAATAATGGTACTACATTAGCTATTCTCCAGTCCTCTGGCACCTCCCCTGTGGCCAGAGAGGTTCTGAAAATTTGTGCCAGAGCCCCTGAAATCTCCTCCCTTGCCTCACACAGCAGGCTGGGATACATCTCGTCTGGGCCTGGGGGTTTATCCACTTTTTGGCCTGCTAAAACCGCTAGTACCTCCTCCCTCTCGATGCTAATATGTTCAAGTATATCACAGTCCCCTTGCCCGATTTCTATGTCTACATCGTCTTCCTCCATAGTGAACACAGATGCAAAAAATTCATTTAAAACCCCGCCTACATCATCTGGCTCTACACACAGATTGCCACTTTGGTCCCTAATGGGCCCTACCCTTTTCCTGGTTATCCTCTTGCCCTTAATATACTTATAAAACATCTTAGGATTTTCCTTTATTTTGCTCACCAGTGTTATTTCATGGCCCCTCCTCGCTCTCCTAATTTCTTTTTTAATATGCCCCTGCACTTTTTATACTCCTCTCGGGCTTCCTCCGTCTTTAGTCTTTTGTAACTGCCAAAAGCCCCCCTTTTTTTCCTAATGCATTTTTGTATATCCCTTGTCATCCAAGGTTCCCTTTGCTTGTTGGTACCACCCTTGACCTTTATGGGAACATGTTGGCATTGTACTCTCTCTATTTCCCTTCTGAAAGTCTCCCACTGCTTTGATGTGGATTTTCCTATAAGTAGCTGCTCCCAGTCCACTTTGGCCAGATCCTGCCTTATCATATTAAAATCGGCCTTCCCCCAATTTAGAACCCTTATTTCCGGGCCGTCTTTGTCTTTTTCCATGACCACCTTAAATCTCACCGAATTATGGTCACTGTCGCCAAAATGCTCTCCTACTGACACTTCCACCACTTGCCTGGCTACATTCCCTAGAATTAGGTCCAGTACCGCCCCCTCTCTTGTAGGACTTTCTACATGTTGGCTCAAAAAGCTCTCCTGGATGCACTTTAAGAATTCTGCACCCTCTAAGCCTTTCATACTCTGACTATCCCAATTAATATTGGGGAAGTTGAAATCCCCCACTATTATTACCCTATTATTTTTGCACTTCTCTGAGATTTGCCTACATATCTGTTTCTCTATCTCCCCCTGACTGTTTGGGGGCCTATAGTACACTCCCAACAAAGTGCTTGCCCCCTTTTCGTTTTTAACTTCTACCCATATGGCCTCATTAGAGGAACCCGCTAATATATCATCCCTCCTTACAGCAGTAATTGACTCCTTAATTAATATTGCAACACCCCCTCCCCTTTTACACCCCCCTCTGTCTCGCCTGAAGATTCTATACCCCGGAATATTGAGCTGCCAGTCCTGACCCTCCCTCAACCATGTCTCTGTGATAGCAACAATATCGTACTCCCATGTGTTCAACAACAACTTCAGTTCATCCACCTTATTTGCAAGATTCCTTGCATTAAAATAAATGCCTTCCAGCCTTGCCATATTCCCTTTTGCCTTCACATATTTGCTCTGCCTTCCCAGCTGACTTGTTTTTTCCTCCGTATTTGGCTGTAATTCACCCCCTACCATAGCTCCACTCTGTATCCCATCCCCCTGCCAAGTTAGTTTAAACGCCCCCCAACAGTGCTAGCAAACCTCCCCGCAAGGATATTGGTCCCCCTCTGGTTCAGGTGTAAACCGTCCGACTTGTACAAGTCCCACCTTTCCCAGAAGCAGACCCAGTGATCCAGGAAACTAAAGCCCTCCCTCCTGCACCAACTCTTTAGCCACGCATTCATCTGTTCTATCTTCCTATTCGTATACTCACTGGCATGTGGCACCGGGAGTAATCCAGAGATTACAACCTTTGAGGTCCTGCTCTTTAATCTTCTACCTAGCTCCCTAAATTCTTGCTGCAGGACCTCATCCCTCTTTTTACCTATGTCGTTGGTACCAATGTGGACCACGACCTCTGGCTGTTCGCCCTCCCCCTCCAGAATGCCCTGCAGCTGCTCAGTGACATCCTTGACCCTGGCACCAGGGAGGCAACAAACCATCCTGGATTCACGTCTACGGCCACAGAAACGCCTATCTGTTCCCCTTACTATAGAATCCCCTACCACTATTGCTCTCCCACTCTTTTACCTCCCTTCCTGGGCAGCAGGAGCACCCCCAGTGCCAGGAAGTTGGCTGCTGCTGCCTTCCTCTGGTAAGTCATCCCCCTCAACAGTATCCAAAGCGGTATACCTGGTTGAAAGGGGGATGGCCACAGGGGTCCCCTGCATTACCTGCCTGCTTCTATTGTTCCGCCTGGTGGTCACCCATTTCCCTTCTGCCTGTGCAGCCCCACCCTGCAGTGTGATCAACTCACTGTACGAGTAATTCGCGACCCTCTCAGCATCGTGAATGCTCCACAACCCATCCACCCGCAGCTCCAGCGCTGCAAGACGGCCCGTTAGTAGCTGCAGCTGGATGCATTTCTGGCACACGTGTTGGTCAGGGACACTGGCAGCGTCCCTGAATTCCCACATAGAGCAAGAGGAGCACATCACGGGGCTGGGCTCTCCTGGCATGGCCTACCCCTTTAATCAATTTAAGTTAACTTAGTTAAATACCACCAGTAAAGTAAGCCTTACCTGGTCTCTGGAGCACTTTGTAGGCCCGCTCTGCCGCTGAAGCACCCGCCAAAGCTCTGAGGCCTTGCCTCATCTAACTCCCTGACTCACCCAACTCTCAGCACTCTGTTGAAAATCGCACTCAGTGCAAAATCGCACTTCAAAGCCTGTTTTTATAGGCCATGCAACAAAGACTTGCTGAGCTGAGCCCAGCTACAGCAGAACCAGGTTAACCAGATTACTCCAGTTTCCCTTGTTAACTGCCTTCAGCTGCTCTGAGTTGTAGGACTTGTTTATCCCTTTTTAACCCTGCTTAAAGCTGGGAAATCTAGATTTTAAACAGTAAACAGTACACAGTAAATGTGGAACAAACAAAAGTTTGATTTCAGCAACCAGTTAAGACTCCCTGACTCACCCAACTCTCAGCAACCAGTTAAGACTCCCTGACTCACCCAACTCTCAGCACTCTGTTGAAAATCCCCAGTTCTACACTTCTCTGAGATTTGCCTACATATCTGTACCTCTATCTCCCCCTTACTGTTTGGGGGCCTATAGTACACTCCCAGCAAAGTGCTTGCCCCCTTTTTGTTTTTAAGTTCTACCCATATGGCCTCATTAGAGGAACCTGCTAAGGTATCATCCCTCCTTACAGCAGAAATTGACTCCTTGATTAATATTACTAACCTGATTTTTGGTCAACGCTTGGAGTATTCACATTTAATAAATCTCAGGGAGGAGTTGCTTCACTTGCACTGGTTCCTGGGGCCTAATCACCTTCCCCAGGAGCAGGGCCTTGACCCTGACTTTGTTCACTTGTACTGGTTCCTGGGGCCTGATCACCTTCCCCAGGAGCAGGGCCTTGATTCTGGGGGTGTTTTATTGCACCACTTGGTGTACTTGAGAAGAGCCCCATCAGGGCGAGTGCGGGAGGGTCAGGGGGCGAGTGTGGGAGGGTCAGGGGGCGAGTGCAGAAGGGTCAGGGGGTGAGTGTGGGAGGGTCAGGGGGCGAGTGCAGGAGCGTCCATCTCCAGGACCAGTGTGTATCTGAGTCAATGGGACTCTCTCTGACCTTTCTCCCCAGACCATCTCCAGGATCAGTGTGTATCTGAGTCAATGGGACTCTCTCTGACCTTTCTCCCCAGTCCATCTCCAGGACCAGTGTGTATCTGAGTCAATGGGACTCTCTATGACCTTTCTCCCCAGTCCATCTCCAGGACCAGTGTGTATCTGAGTCAATGCGACTCTCTCTGATCTTTCTCCCCAGTGCATCTCCAGGACCAGTGTGTATCTGAGTCAATGGGACTCTCTCTGACTGTTCTGGACCGATGGACATTTTTACATGCAATAGCACCCTCTGGTGGCAGTTATTGTGTTAACAGTTTGTAAGCTGGAAAGGTCATCTGTTCCTTTCTTCCTGTGTGAGGTCATTTGACCTTTGTTCCTTTCTTCCTGTGAGAGGTCATTTGACCTTCTTACCTTTCTTCCTGTTGACCCCAGGAAGCAGTTTTGCCAGGAAGAACCTGACTTGAGTAATGGAGAATTTGCTATGAGAGGTTCCACTTACAATCTAATGTAATCTGACTTCATATGTTAGGCCAAACACAATATCTGTGAGCATCTTTAGTTCTTAGCATAATAGCAATGTTGTCAGAGTAATATTTTGATAATACTATGTTTATAAAAGGTTAATATTTAATAGTTACAGAAGTTAGTTCAAATGTTAGTTAGTTATACAATTAGTCTATTCTACTGTTGTAAATATGTTTGTATCTTGTGTAATATCGAATGTGTAGTACTCAGTTTATGTACAAAACATACTTTGTCTTTGTTTACAGTTTCACAAATTTGTTCAAGTAAAAGCTTCAAAACAGCAACCGCTTCAGGAAGAATTAATTTGAATGAGTGTTTAACTTGCTGGATAGCTAGATAGGAGCACGTCTAGCGCGGCCAGTACAGTGAAAAGATATCAGTGAAAAGATAGCAATACGGCTAGCTGTGAAGAGCGGAGCAGGAGGAACCCAGAGTAAGCCTTAACCTCGTAGAGCACATCTACCTCACATCAATATGTCAGAAGATAATAGCGAAAATGCTTTGCAGCAAGTAGAAGACCTTAAACAGGCAGACGAAACTGTAGAACGTGACAATCGGTCTATAAGCACCGGTTACTACAGATCGCAAGTTGGTTCACGGTCATCGGGTGATTCTAGAGTAAGCATAGCCATCGCCAAAGCACGGGCTAAACTAGTAGCAGCTCAAGCCAGAGCTGCGCATACGGACAGTGAAATAGAAATAAAAGTAAGACAGGCCCGTCTCCAAGCTGACCTGGCCAGTCACCAAGTGGAACGCCAGGCTGAACAGGCCCGTCACCAAGTGGAACGCCAGGCTGAACAGGCCCGTCACCAAGTGGGACGCCAGGCTGAACAGGCCCGTCTCCAAGTGGAACACCAGGCTGAACAGGCCCGTCACCAAGTGGAACGCCAGGCTGAACAGGCCCGTCTCCAAGTGGAACACCAGGCTGAACAGGCCCGTCACCAAGTGGAACGCCAGGCTGAACAGGCCCGTCACCAAGTGGAACACCAGGCTGAACAGGCCCGTCTCCAAGTGGAACGCCAGGCTGAACAGGCCCATCACCAAGTGGAACGCCAGGCTGAACAGGCCCGTCTCCAAGTGGAACACCAGGCTGAACAGGCCCGTCATCAAGTGGAACGCCAGGCTGAACAGGCCCATCTCCAAGTGGAACGCCAGGCTGAACAGGCCCATCATCAAGTGGAACGCCAGGCTGAACAGGCCCGTCACCAAGTGGAACGCCAGGCTGAACAGGCCCATCTCCAAGTGGAACGCCAGGCTGAACAGGCCCGTCACCAAGTGGAATGCCAGGCTGAACAGGCCCGTCTCCAAGTGGAACGCCAGGCTGAACAGGCCCGTCTCCAAGTGGAACGCCAGGCTGAACAGGCCCGTCACCAAGTGGAACACCAGGCTGAACAGGCCCGTCTCCAAGTGGAACGCCAGGCTGAACAGGCCCATCACCAAGTGGAACGCCAGGCTGAACAGGCCCGTCACCAAGTGGAACGCCAGGCTGAACAGGCCCATCTCCAAGTGGAACGCCAGGCTGAACAGGCCCATCACCAAGTGGAACGCCAGGCTGAACAGGCCCGTCTCCAAGTGGAATGCCAGGCTGAACATGCCCGTCTCCAAGTGGAACGCCAGGCTGAACAGGCCCGTCTCCAAGTGGAACGCCAGGCTGAACAGGCCCGACACCATGTGGAACGCCAGGCTGAACAGGCCCGTCTCCAAGTGGAACGCCAGGCTGACCTGGCCAGTCACCAAGTGGAACGCCAGGCTGAACAGGCCCGTCTCCAAGTGGAACGCCAGGCTGAACAGGCCCGACACCATGTGGAACGCCAGGCTGAACAGGCCCGTCTCCAAGCCACATTAGAGGCTCTGCAGCAACAAAAAGAGATAGATGCTGCATTAGCCGAGACACAAGTATTCAAGGCAATTTTGGAGGGAGCTGATCCCGAGACAGCTTACAAACCTTTAATACCCATTCCGTGGCAGAGTCCACGACAGCGCACCATAGATTACGTGAGCGACCATTCCGACATACAGTTTACAGGAGAAAGGGATGGAGACCCGCACATCTCTACAGACGCAAACACTTCGTATAACATGCCACAAGTTGCCAACCAAGGTCAAAGCAGACGGCGTGCCTCAAGCCGCAGAGTCTCCGTGAGCAGAACGGAAGACACGGTGCAGAGGAATAGGACGCCGAATAGAGAAAGTCGGAGGCAAATCCCCTCTCGATCCCTTGAGACCCCCAACAGAGCCCCCAGCCAAGGCAACCCTGGCCCAGGTCCCAGCACCTACGACCTCGCCAAATACCTTGCACGCACCCAGCTGGTGACTTCGGGGTTAATGAAGTTTGATGACAGGCCGGAGAATTATCGGGCTTGGAAGTCCTGCTTCCACGATGCCATATCGGGCTTAGACCTGTCGGCAGGAGAAGAGCTCGGCCTCCTTATCAAGTGGCTCGGCCCAGAGTCCGCCGGACAGGCCAGCAGGATAATAGCGGCCAATGTGGGGCAGCTGCCAGAGGGGTTGAAGAAGGCTTGGGTGAGGCTGGAAGAAAGCTACGGCTCACCCGAAGCCATTGAAAGGGCTCTCTTTGACAGGTTGGCGAACTTTCCGAGGTTGACGAGTAAGGAACCCCAGAAGCTCCGCGACCTTGGAGATCTGCTGTCGGAACTCGAAGCCGCAAAGCAGGACGGCTACCTCCCCAGTCTATCGTACTTAGACACTTCCAGAGGGGTGTGGTAAACCACTTTTATCGTTCACTATCGTTACACTATAGTTATCACTGTTATATCGTTACTCTATGGTTATCACTGTTCCCACTGTTGTATCACTATACGAGGTCGCCTCGTCACGCTGCTATACCTGGGCTGACCACTGCTGACTCCGCCCAAGACTCCACCTACCTGCCCAGGTATAAAGGTAGTCGACTGGCTGGCATTCCTCCTTGTTGTATCCGATCACCCACGAGGGTGGGCTCTGTTATTTAGCCAATAAAAACCTATAGTTACTTTCTTAACTCGTCGCTTTTCATTGGATGAATTGATAGGTATATCAATTTTATTGGCTAACTTTTAAAATGTCGACACCTGAGCAGTCAAACGACCAGCCAAGTGACCAGCCAGACGCCCAGCTACAACAGCCACAGCAGCCGGCCTGGCTGCGAGCCCTCAGACCACCGTACCTGGATCTAAACCCACAGGCAGCAAACTCAGCCCTCGACTTCGAACACTGGCTGAGCTGCTTCGAAGCCTACCTGGGAGAATCCGGCGTGCCTCAGAAATCCATGCTAAGAGTTCTGAATGCCCAAGTGAGCCCTAAAGTATTCGCACTCATCCGGGACCTTAAAACATACGAGGGCGCCATCAACCGGCTGAAAAGACAGTACCAAACCCCGGTAAATTCCATGTATGCCAGACACCTCCTAAGATCCCGCCCGCAACAGCCAGGAGAGCCCGTGGAGGAATTTTTACGGGTGCTACAAGCACTCGGCAGAGACTGTAACTTTAAAGCGGTAACGGCGGCAGAAAATACTGAAGACAATGTCCGCGATGCCTTCGTGAAAGGCCTGCGGTCCGACTACTCACGGCAAAGACTACTGGAAGCAAGGGACCTCGACCTGGACAAAGCTGCAGCCCTCGCTCTCTCTCTAGAGGTGGCCCATCGGGACCTCGAGGCATACTCAAGGTACTGTAACTCGCGACCCTGGGACTTGGGACCGACCCCGACCGTGATACCCCCCGCAGCAACCCCCCTGGGACCTACCTCAGCGTCGGCGTCCCGGACCCGATCGAGACCGCCACCCCCGGTACCGGCTCCGACATCGGACCCCCGCGATCGGGCCGCCGGCTGCTTCTTCTGCGGCCAGGCGAAACACCCGAGGTCGCGCTGCCCAGCCAGGAACTCTACCTGCTCAAACTGCATGAAGAAAGGCCACTTCGCTAAGGCCTGCAGAGGTGGATCATCAGAGGCCAGCAGTGCCTCATGCGAGCTGTGGGGGCGGCCATCTTCCTTCAAGGCAACAGAGGCCAGCATCCCCACATGTGAGTCATGGGGGTGGCCATCTTTGATACAGGCAAGCGACACCAGCAGTGCCTCATGTGAGTTATGGGGGCAGCCATCTTCTCCGCCATTTTGTCCAACCTCGTGGGAGACGCCATTTTACCCACCACGCCCGACCGCCACCGTGCCTCTAGACCCGACTACCGCCTCAACCGCAGACTACAACAACTCGCTCAGCTATACACTAGCCTCCGTCACACTGGACCAGGCCCACCCGCATCACCTGTCCAAGTCGATGATGGACATGAAAGTAAACGGCCACGCCACGACCTGCCTGTTCGACAGCGGAAGCACGGAGAGCTTCATCCACCCAGACACGGTGAGCCACTACTCCCTCCCTGTCCTGCCAACGCGCAACCGGATCGCGATGGCATCGAGGTCACACGCCACAGACATCAGCGACTACTGTGTTGTGACCCTGTCGGGTAAGGGTACGGAGTATAAAAATTTTAAACTCCTCGTCCTGCCCCAGCTATGCGCTGCCGTCCTACTAGGCCTAGACTTCCAATCCCACCTCCAAAGCGTCACGCTAGCATACGGCGGACCCCTCCCCCCACTCACAGTCGACAACCAGCAGATTTTAAACTGCCCACCGCGTAACACCTGCGGCCTATCCACCCTCAAGGTCCCGCCACCTTCCCTGTTTGCTAACCTCACCCCCGACTGCAAACCCGTCACTACCAAGAGCAGGCGGTACAGCGCCGGGGACAGAGCTTTCATTAGCTCTGAGGTGCAGCGTCTCCTGAAGGAGGGCATCATCGAGGGGAGCACCAGCCCCTGGCGTGCCCAGGTCGTGGTCATTAAGACTGGCAATAAAAACCGCCTGGTCATCGACTACAGCCAGACCACAAACAGGTACACCCAGCTGGACGCATACCCCCTTCCCCGCATATCTGATATGGTCAATCAGATTGCGCAGTACTGGGTATTCTCCACCATCGACCTTAAGTCGGCCTATCACCAACTCCCTATCCGCCCTGAGGACTGCCAGTATACAGCCTTCGAGGCGAATGGCTGCCTCTACCACTTCCTTAGAGTTCCCTTCGGCGTCACCAACGGGGTTTCGGTCTTCCAAAGGGAGATGGACCGGATGGTTGACCAGAACGGGCTGCACGCCACGTTCCCCTATCTAGATAACGTCACCATCTGCGCCGCGACCGGCAGGACCATGATGTTAATCTGGAGAGATTCCTCCGTACGGCCCAACGGCTGAACCTCACCTACAATAAGGATAAATGTGTGTTTAACACCTTGCCATCCTCGGCTGTGTAGTAGAGAACGGAGTCATCGGCCCCGACCCCGAAAGAATGCGCCCCCTCATGGAGCTACCCCTCCCCCACTGTCCAAAGGCACTGAAGAGAACCCTGGGGCTCTTCGCCTACTATGCCCAATGGGTGCCCAATTATGCGGACAAAGCCAGACCCCTCATGAAGTCCACATCCTTCCCCCTTACAGAGGAAGCGTGCGCAGCCTTCTCCCTCATTAAGGGAGACATTGCCAAGGCCACTATGCACGCAGTGGATGAGTCCATCCCCTTCCAAGTCGAGAGCGATGCATCCGACTTCGCCCTAGCCGCCACCCTTAACCAGGAGGGGAGACCGGTGGCCTTCTTCTCAAGGACCCTACAGGGCCCTGAGATCCGACACTCGTCGGTCGAGAAGGAGGACCAGGCGATTGTGGAGGCGGTACGACGCTGGAGGCACTACCTGGCAGGCAAACGATTTACCCTCCTTACCGACCAACGTTCGGTCGCTTTTATGTTTAATAACAAGCTGAGGGGCAAAATCAAGAATGACAAGATCTTCAGGTGGAGAATCGAGCTCTCCACCTACGATTATGATATCTTGTACCGGCCAGGTAAGCTGAACGAACCCCCCGATGCTCTGTCACGAATTACATGCGCCAGCGCGCAAAGTGATAGACTTCAGACCCTCCACAACGACCTCTGCCACCCCGGGGTCACCAGACTTTACCACTTCATTAAGGCCCGCAACCTGCCCTACTCCATCGAGGAGGTCAGGACCATGACCAGGAACTGCCAGACCTGTGCCGAGTGCAAACCGCACTTCTTTAGGCCGGACAGAGCAAGCCTGATCAAGGCCACCCGCCCCTTTGAGCGCCTGAGCATCGACTTTAAGGGGCCCCTCCCGTCCTCTGACCGTAATGTGTACTTCCTCAACATTGTTGATGAGTACTCCCGTTTCCCCTTTGCCTTCCCCTGCCCAGACATGACCAGTACCACGGTCATTAAATGCCTGAACGACCTCTTCGCCTTGTTCGGGTTCCCAAACTATATACTTCATGAGCGAGGAACTCCGTCAGTTCCTACTAGCGAGAGGTATTGCTGCAAGCAGGACCACCAGCTACAACCCCCGAGGGAACGGCCAGGTAGAAAGAGAGAACGCGACGGTACGGAAGGCCGTCCTCTTAGCCTTAAAGTCTAAGGGCCTCCCAACCTCCCGCTGGCAGGAAGTCCTCCCGGCAGCGCTGCATTCCACCCGGTCACTACTTTGCACTGCCATCAACGCCACCCCCCATGAACGAATGTTTGCTTTCCCCAGGAAGTCGACTATGGGAACCACGCTACCAACCTGGCTGACCTCTCCGGGGCCCGTCTTGCTGTGAAAGCACGTGAGGGCCCATAAAACGGACCCCCTGGTCGAGAGGGTGGACCTCCTGCACGCCAACCCCCAGTACGCCTATGTGGCACACCCAGACGGGCGGGAGGACACAGTCTCCTTACGAGACCTCGCACCCTCGGGCACTCCGGAGACACCACCTCCACCCCCCCCCCACCACCCCCCCAATTCCAGACCAGGTAGACGGCATGCCGGAACCCCACGAGCCTTCGCCGACCATGCAGACACCAGCATTAACACCGGATAATGCAACACCGCCGCTGCGACGATCAGAAAGGCTTACGAGGCCTCCAGACAGACTGACATACCAGAACTGGTAGTACACTTCACCCCGCCGGACTCAAACCTAAACAAGGGGTGAATGTGGTAAACCACTTTTATCGTTCACTATCGTTACACTATAGTTATCACTGTTATATCGTTACTCTATGGTTATCACTGTTCACACTGTTGTATCACTATACGAGGTCGCCTCTTGTCACGCTGCTATACCTGGGCTGACCACTGCTGACTCCGCCCAAGACTCCACCTACCTGCCCAGGTATAAAGGTAGTCGACTGGCTGGCATTCCTCCTTGTTGTATCCGATCACCCACGAGGGTGGGCTCTGTTATTTAGCCAATAAAAACCTATAGTTACTTTCTTAACTCGTCGCTTTTCATTGGATGAATTGATAGGTATATCAAGGGGTAAGTCCCATCATTGAGAAGCTTCCATTTAACCTGCAGGAGAAGTGGATAACGTTTGGATCAAAGTTCAAGCTAAAGCACAATGTGGCGTTCCCACCATTCTCTGCGTTCGTTAAATTCATCCGTAAAGAAGCCAAAGCCAGGAACGACCCCAGCTTCAACTTCTTCTCCTCCCAACCAGCACTTGCCAGAAGAGACAAGTTCGACAGACATGGGAAGACACCAATATCTGTCCACAGAATGCAAGTGTCCTCAACTGAGCACACAAAGATTCAGAAGAAACCTGAGGATATGAGCAAACAATGCCCTATCCACAACAAGCCCCATCCTTTAAAGAAGTGCAGAGGCTTCAGGGAGATGTCCCTGGAAGATCGGAAACAATATCTTAAAGAGAACTCTATATGTTTCAGGTGCTGCTCGTCCACGAGCCATCTCGCCAAGAACTGCAAGGTGGATGCAAAATGCACTGAATGTGAAAGTGATCGACACGTTTCAGCACTACACCCAGGCCCAGCTCCTTGGAAGTCAGAAACGCCTCCTCCCGCATCAGAGCACGGCGGGGAGAGAGAGGGAGCTGCTGGTATGGAGATTACATCCAGGTGCACTGAGGTGTGTGGAGAAGGAATGAGCGCAAGAGCATGCTCCAAGATATGCCTCGTTAATGTGTACCCTGCGGGATGTCGCCAGGAATCTGAAAAGATGTATGCCATACTAGATGAACAAAGCAATCGTTCTCTAGCAAGATCCGAGTTCTTCAACATCTTCAAGATCAAAAGAAGTCCGTCGCCTTACATGCTGAAGACGTGTGCTGGACTTTCAGAGACAGCCAGCAGGAGGGCATGCGGTTACGTTGTTGAGTCAGTCGACGGGAAGATTAGTCTCCCCCTTCCTACACTCATCGAATGTAATCAAGTCCCCGACAACCGTTCCGAGATTCCCACTCCGAATGCAGCTCGTCATCACCGTCATCTGAGACGCATTGCAGACGAGATCCCACCTCTTGACCCAGATGCAAGCATACTTCTGTTGTTGGGAAGAGACACCCTGAGGGTACATAAGATAAGGGAGCAGATCAACGGTCCACATGACGCCCCTTTCGCCCAAATGCTAGACCTCGGCTGGGTCGTTGTTGGAGATGTGTGCCTCAAGGGCGCTCACAAGCCATCTCAGGTGAGCACACTCAAGACTTCCATCTTGGAGAATGGTCGTACAAGCTACCTTACCCCATGCAGTAGACAGATCCGCATGGTGTTTGACTCCAGTGCACCATATCAGGGCGTCTCTCTCAATGACGTACTCCTCACAGGGCCTGATCTTAACAGCAGCCTCTTGGGAGTGCTCATGAGATTCAGGAAAGAGCCCGTCGCCATCACTGCCAATATCCAGCACATGTTTCATTGCTTCGTGGTGAGAGAAGACCACAGAGACTACCTCCGCTTCCTGTGGTATCGGGACAATGACCCCAATAGAGACATTGTGGACTACAGAATGCGTGTCCATGTCTTTGGGAATAGCCCATCCCCTGCTGTCGCCATATACGGACTAAGGAGGGCTGCCAAGGAAGAAGACGACGACTTTGACAGTGATGTGAGAGGGTTCATCGAATGAGAGTTCTATGTCGACGACGCACTGAAGTCATTCCCGACCAAAGCAGAGGCCATCAGTACTCTCGGACGAGCCCAGGAACTACTTGCACTATCCATCCTCAGGCTGCATAAGATAGCCTCTAACAGACCAGCAGTGATGGAGGCATTCCCCCTGAAGATCGTGCTAAGGACGTCAAGGACCTAGACCTCTTCACTGATGACCTCCCCCTACAGCGTAGCCTAGGGGTGTCGTGGAACATAGCAACAGACACGTTCACGTTCCAAGTCCTAGACGCCAAGAAACCCTTCACACGTAGAGGAGTGCTCTCTACAGTCAACAGCCTATACGACCCTCTTGGCTTCTTAGCCCCTGTCACCATACAAGGCAGGCTGCTCCTCAGGGAACTCTCCACATGCGCTGAAGAGATGGAAGCAGAGTGGGACAGATGGAGAGACTCACTCCAAGACTTACAGGAGATCCGAATACCTCGCTGCTATTTGTCTTTCTCACCCTTAAATGCCCAATTCAAAGAGCTTTGTGTCTTTGCAGACGCATCCGCTAAGGCCATTGCAAGTGTGGCTTATCTGAAGGTCACCACTCAAGAAGGACAAAGCAAAATCGGCTTCGTCTTTGATAGAGGCAAGTTGGCGCCCCAGCCAGACCTCACCATACCCAGGTTGGAACTGTACGTAGCAGACCGCAACCTACCCCCTCACAGCAATCTACGGAAGCTGCATCCTATCATCGACAACCAACGGACTGTCTCTGAAGTGGTTCTTCTTTTGTCGCCAGAGGACTCCAGTGACAAGTAGAGTTTGGACTATGTGGAGTTGTTAATGACCCCAGACGGGGAGTGTTCTGGACCGATGGACATTTTTACATGCAATAGCACCCTCTGGTGGCGGCTATTGTGTTAACAGTTTGTAAGCTGGAAAGGTCATCTGTTCCTTTCTTCCTGTGTGAGGTCATTTGACCTTTGTTCCTTTCTTCCTGTGAGAGGTCATTTGACCTTCTTACCTTTCTTCCTGTTGACCCCAGGAAGCAGTTTTGCCAGGAAGAACCTGACTTGAGTAATGGAGAATTTGCTATGAGAGGTTCCACTTACAATCTAATGTAATCTGACTTCATATGTTAGGCCAAACGCAATATCTGTGAGCATCTTTAGTTCTTAGCATAATAGCAATGTTGTCAGAGTAATATTTTGATGATACTATGTTTATAAAAGGTTAATATTTAATAGTTACAGAAGTTAGTTCAAATGTTAGTTAGTTATACAATTAGTCTATTCTACTGTTGTAAATATGTTTGTATCTTGTGTAATATCGAATGTGTAGTACTCAGTTTATGTACAAAACATACTTTGTCTTTGTTTACAGTTTCACAAATTTGTTCAAGTAAAAGCTTCAAAACAGCAGCCGCTTCAGGAAGAATTAATTTGAATGAGTGTTTAACTTGCTGGATAGCTAGATAGGAGCACGTCTAGCGCGGCCAGTACAGTGAAAAGATATCAGTGAAAAGATAGCAATACGGCTAGCTGTGAAGAGCGGAGCAGGAGGAACCCAGAGTAAGCCTTAACCTCGTAGAGCACATCTACCTCACATCAATATGTCAGAAGATAATAGCGAAAATGCTTTGCAGCAAGTAGAAGACCTTAAACAGGCAGACGAAACTGTAGAACGTGACAATCGGTCTATAAGCACCGGTTACTACAGATCGCAAGTTGGTTCACGGTCATCGGGTGGTTCTAGAGTAAGCATAGCCATCGCCAAAGCACGGGCTAAACTAGTAGCAGCTCAAGCCAGAGCTGCGCATACGGACAGTGAAATAGAAATAAAAGTAAGACAGGCCCGTCTCCAAGCTGAACACCAAGCAGAACAGGCCCGACTCCAAGCTGAATCACAAGCCGAACAGGCCCGACACCAAGCTGACCTGGCCAGTCACCAAGTGGAACACCAGGCTGAACAGGCCCGTCACCAAGTGGAACGCCAGGCTGAACAGGCCCGTCTCCAAGTGGAACGCCAGGCTGAACAGGCCCGTCTCCAAGCCACATTAGAGGCTCTGCAGCAACAAAAAGAGATAGATGCTGCATTAGCCGAGACACAAGTATTCGAGGCAATTTTGGAGGGAGCTGATCCCGAGACAGCTTACAAACCTTTAATTCCCGTTCCGTGGCAGAGTCCACGACAGCGCACCATAGATTACGTGAGCGACCATGCCGACATACAGTTTACAGGAGAAAGGGATGGAGGCCCGCACATCTCTACAGACGCAAACACTTTGTATAACATGCCACAAGTTGCCAACCAAGGTCAAAGCAGACGGCGTGCCTCAAGCCGCAGAGTCTCCGTGAGCAGAACGGAAGACACGGTGCAAAGGAATAGGACGCCGAATAGAGAAAGTCGGAGGCAAATCCCCTCTCGATCCCTTGAGACCCCTAACAGAGCCCCCAGCCAAGGCAACCCTGGCCCAGGTCCCAGCACCTACGACCTCGCCAAATACCTTGCACGCACCCAGCTGATGACTTCGGGGTTAATCAAGTTTGATGACAGGCCAGAGAATTATCGGGCTTGGAAGTCCTGCTTCCACGATGCCATATCGGGCTTAGACCTGTCGGCAGGAGAAGAGCTCGGCCTCCTTATCAAGTGGCTCGGCCCAGAGTCCGCCGGACAGGCCAGCAGGATAATAGCGGCCAATGTGGGGCAGCTGCCAGACGGGTTGAAGAAGGCTTGGGTGAGGCTGGAAGAAAGCTACGGCTCACCCGAAGCCATTGAAAGGGCTCTCTTTGACAGGTTGGCGAACTTTCCGAGGTTGACGAGTAAGGAACCCCAGAAGCTCCGCGACCTTGGAGATCTGCTGTCGGAACTCGAAGCCGCAAAGCAGGACGGCTACCTACCCGGTCTATCGTACTTAGGCACTTCGAGAGGGGTAAGTCCCATCATTGAGAAGCTTCCATTTAACCTGCAGGAGAAGTGGATAACGTTTGGATCAAAGTTCAAGCTGAAGCACAATGTGGCGTTCCCACCATTCTCTGCGTTCGTTAAATTCATCCGTAAAGAAGCCAAAGCCAGGAACGACCCCAGCTTCAACTTCTTCTCCTCCCAACCAGCACTTGCCAGAAGAGACAAGTTCGACAGACATGGGAAGACACCAATATCTGTCCACAGAATGCAAGTGTCCTCAACTGAGCACACAAAGATTCAGAAGAAACCTGAGGATATGAGCAAACAATGCCTTATCCACAACAAGCCCCATCCTTTAAAGTGCAGAGGCTTCAGGGAGATGTCCCTGGAAGATCGGAAACAATATCTTAAAGAGAACTCTATATGTTTCAGGTGCTGCTCGTCCACGAGCTATCTCGCCAAGAACTGCAAGGTGGATGCAAAATGCACTGAATGTGAAAGTGATCGGCACGTTTCAGCACTACACCCAGGCCCAGCTCCTTGGAAGTCAGAAACGCCTCCTCCCGCATCAGAGCACGGCAGGGAGAGAGAGGGAGCTGCTGGTATGGAGATTACATCCAGGTGCACCGAGGTGTGTGGAGAAGGAGTGAGCGCAAGAGCATGCTCCAAGATATGCCTCGTTAATGTGTACCCTGCGGGATGTCGCCAGGAATCTGAAAAGATGTATGCCATACTAGATGAACAAAGCAATCGTTCTCTAGCAAGATCCGAGTTCTTCAACATCTTCAAGATCAAAGGAAGTCTGTCGCCTTACATGCTGAAGACGTGTGCTGGACTTTCAGAGACAGCCGGCAGGAGGGCCTGCGGTTACGTTGTTGAGTCAGTCGACGGGAAGATTAGTCTCCCCCTTCCTACACTCATCGAATGTAATCAAGTCCCCGACAACCGTTCCGAGATTCCCACTCCGAATGCAGCTCGTCATCACCGTCATCTGAGACGCATTGCAGACGAGATCCCACCTCTTGACCCAGATGCAAGCATACTTCTGTTGTTGGGAAGAGACATCCTGAGGGGTACTTAAGATAAGGGAGCAGATCAACGGTCCACATGACGCCCCTTTCGCCCAAAGGCTAGACCTCGGCTGGGTCGTTGTTGGAGATGTGTGCCTCAAGGGCGCTCACAAGCCATCTCAGGTGAGCACACTCAAGACTTCCATCTTGGAGAATGGTCATACAAGCTACCTTACCCCATGCAGTAGACAGATCCGCGTGGTGTTTGACTCCAGTGCACCATATCAGGGCGTCTCTCTCAACGACGTACTCCTCAGAGGGCCTGATCTTAACAGTAGCCTCTTGGGAGTGCTCATGAGATTCAGGAAAGAGCCCGTCGCCATCACTGCCAATATCCAGCACATGTTTCATTGCTTCGTGGTGAGAGACCACAGAGACTACCTCCGCTTCCTGTGGTATCGGGACAATGACCCCAATAGAGACATTGTGGACTACAGAATGCGTGTCCATGTCTTTGGGAATAGCCCATCCCCTGCTGTCGCCATATACGGACTAAGGAGGGCTGCCAAGGAAGAAGACGACGACTTTGGCAGTGATGAGAAGGTTCATCGAACGAGAGTTCTACGTCGACGACGCACTGAAGTCATTCCCGACCGAAGCAGAGGCCATCAGTACCCTCGGACGAGCCCAGGAACTACTTGCACTATCCATCCTCAGGCTGCATAAGATAGCCTCTAACAGACCAGCAGTGATGGAGGCATTCCCCCTGAAGATCGTGCTAAGGACGTCAAGGACCTAGACCTCTTCACTGATGACCTCCCCCTACAGCGTAGCCTAGGGGTGTTGTGGAACATAGCAACGGACACGTTCACGTTCCAAGTCCTAGACGCCAAGAAACCCTTCACACGTAGAGGAGTGCTCTCTACAGTCAACAGCCTATACGACCCTCTTGGCTTCTTAGCCCCTGTCACCATACAAGGCAGGCTGCTCCTCAGGGAACTCTCCACATGCGCTGAAGAGATGGAAGCAGAGTGGGACAGATGGAGAGACTCACTCCAAGACTTACAGGAGATCTGAATACCTCGCTGCTGTTCGTCTTTCTCTTCCTTAAATGCCCAATTCAAAGAGCTTTGTGTCTTTGCAGACGCATCCGCTAAGGCCATTACAAGTGTGGCTTATCTGAAGGTCACCACTCAAGAAGGACAAAGCAAAATCGGCTTCGTCTTTGATAGAGGCAAGTTGGCGCCCCAGCCAGACCTCACCATACCCAGGTTGGAACTGTACGTAGCAGACCGCAACCTACCCCCTCACAGCAATCTACGGAAGCTGCATCCTATCATCGACAACCAACGGACTGTCTCTGAAGTGGTTCTTCTTTTGTCGCCAGAGGACTCCAGTGACAAGTAGAGTTTGGACTATGTGGAGTTGTTAATGACCCCAGATGGGGAGTGTTCTGGACCGATGGACATTTTTACATGCAATAGCACCCTCTGGTGGCGGCTATTGTGTTAACAGTTTGTAAGCTGGAAAGGTCATCTGTTCCTTTCTTCCTGTGTGAGGTCATTTGACCTTTGTTCCTTTCTTCCTGTGAGAGGTCATTTGACCTTCTTACCTTTCTTCCTGTTGACCCCAGGAAGCAGTTTTGCCAGGAAGAACCTGACTTGAGTAATGGAGAATTTGCTATGAGAGGTTCCACTTACAATCTAATGTAATCTGACTTCATATGTTAGGCCAAACGCAATATCTGTGAGCATCTTTAGTTCTTAGCATAATAGCAATGTTGTCAGAGTAATATTTTGATGATACTATGTTTATAAAAGGTTAATATTTAATAGTTACAGAAGTTAGTTCAAATGTTAGTTAGTTATACAATTAGTCTATTCTACTGCTGTAAATATGTTTGTATCTTGTGTAATATCGAATGTGTAGTACTCAGTTTATGTACAAAACATACTTTGTCTTTGTTTACAGTTTCACAAATTTGTTCAAGTAAAAGCTTCAAAACAGCAACCGCTTCAGGAAGATTTAATTTGAATGAGTGTTTACCTTGCTGGATAGCTAGATAGCAGCACGTCTAGCGCGGCCAGTACACTGACCTTTCTCCCCAGTCCATCTCCAGGACCAGTGTGTATCTGAGTCAATGGGGCTCTCTCTGACCTTTCTCCCCAGTCCATCTCCAGGACCAGTGTGTATCTGGGTTAATGGGACTTTCTCTGACCTTTCTCCCCAGTCCATCTCCAGGACCAGTGTGTATCTGAGTCAATGGGACTCTCTCTGACCTTTCTCCCCAGTCCATCTCCAGGACCAGTGTGTATCTGAGTCAATGGGACACTCTCTGACCTTTCTCCCCAGTCCATCTCCAGGACCAGTGAGTATCTCAGTCAATGGGACTCTCTCTGACCTCTCTCCCCAGTCCATCTCCAGGACCAGTGTGTATATGAGTCAAGGGTAGGCAGTGGCGTAGTGGTTATGTCTCTAGACTAGTAAGCCAGAGGCTCAGTCAAATGCTCTGAAGATATGGATTCAAATCCCACCACGGCAGCTGGTGGAATTTAAATTCAATTCAATTTAGTTCTGGAATTAAATGTTAGCCTTAGTAATGGCGACCATGATACCATTGTTGATTGTTGCAAAAACCCATCTGGTTCACTAATGTCCTTTAGGGAAGGAAATCTGCCGTCCTTACCTGGTCTGGCCTACATGTGACTCCAGACCCACAGCAATGTGGTTGACTCTTAATGCCCTCTGAAATGGCCTAGCAAGCCACTCAGTTGTAAACAACCGCTACGAAAAACAATAAGAATAAAACTGGACGGACCACCCGGCATCGACCTCGGCACCGGAAATGACAACGACAACGGCAAACCCAGCCCTGTCGACCCTGCAAAGTCCTCCTTACCAACATCTGGGGGCTTGTGCCAAAATTGGGAGAGCTGTCCCACAGACTAGTCAAGCAACAGCCTGACATAGTCATAATTACCGAATCATACCTTACAACCAATGTCCCAGACACCACCATCACCATCCCTGGGTATGTCCTGTCCCACCGGCAGGACAGACCCACCAGAGGTGGTGGCACCGTGGTATACAGTCGGGAGGGAGTAGCCCTGGGAGTCCTCAACATTGACTCAGGACCCAATGAGGTCTCATGGCATCAAGTCAAACATGGGCAAAGGAACCTCCTGCTAATTACCACCTACCGCCCTCCCTCAGCTGATGAATCAGTACTCCTTCATGTTGAACACCAATTGGAAGAAGCACTGAGAGTAGCAAGGGCACAAAATGTCCTCTAGGTGGGGGACTTCAATGTCCATCACCAAGAGTGGCTCGGTAGCACCACAACTGACCGAGCTGGCCGAGTCCTAAAGGACATAGCTGCCAGACTGGGTCTGCGACAGGTGGTGAGGGAACCAACAAGAGGGAAAAACCTACTTGATCTCGTCCTCACCAATCTACCTGTTGCAGATGCATCTGTCCATGACAGCATTGGTGGAAGTGACCACCGCACAGTCCTTGTGGAGACGAAGTCCCGTCTTCATGTTGAGGATACCCTCCACTGTGTTGTGTGGCACTACCACTGTGCTAAATAGGACAGATTTCGAACAGATCTGGCAACTCAAAACTGGGCATCCATGAGGCGCTGTGGGCCATCAGCAGCAGCAGAATTGTAGTCAACCACAACCTGTAACCTCATGGCCCGGCATATCCCTCACTCTACCATTACCATCAAGCCGGGAGATCAACCCTGGTTTAACGAAGAGTGCAGGAGAGCATGCCGGGAACAGCACCAGGCATACCGAAAAATGAGTTGTCAACCTGGTGAGACTACAACACAGGACTACTTGCATGCCAAACAACGGAAGCAACATGCGATAGACAGAGCTAAGCGATCTCACAACCATCGGATCAAATCAAAGCTCTGCAGTCCTGCCACATCCAGTCATGAGTGGTGGTGGACAATTAAACAGTTAACAGGAGGAGGAGGCTCCAAAAATATCCCCATCCTCAATGATGGTGGAGCCCAGCACGTGAGTGCAAAAGACAAGGCTGAAGCATTTGCAACTATCTTCAGCCAGAAGTGCCGAGTGGATGATCCATCTCGGCCTCCTCCTGAGGTCCCCAGCATCACAGATGCCAGTCTTCAGCCCATTCAATTCACTCCACGTGATGTCAAGAAACGGCTGAAGACACTAGATACTGCAAAGGCTATGGGCCCTGATAACATTCCGGCAATAGTACTGAAGACTTGTGCTCCAGAACTAGCTGCGCCCCTAGCCAAGCTGTTCCAGTACAGCTACAACACTGGCATCTACCCGGCAATGTGGAAAATTGCCCAAGTATGTCCTGTCTACAAAAAGCAGGACAAATCCGACCCGGCCAATTACCGTCCCATCAGTCTACTCTCAATCATCAGCAAAGTGATGGAAGGTGTCGTCGACAGTGCTATCAAGCAGCACTTACTCAGCAATAACCTGCTAACTGATGCCCAGTTTGGGTTCCGCCAGGACCACTCAGCTCCTGACCTCATTACAGCCTTGGTCCAAACATGGACAAAAGAGCTGAACTCAAGAGGTGAGGTGAGAGTGACATCAAGGCAGCATTTGATCGAGTGTGGCATCAAGGAGCCCTAGCAAAACTGAAGTCAATGGGAATCAAGGGGACAACTCTCCATTGGTTGGAATCATACCTAGCACAAAGGAAGTTGGCTGTGGTTGTTGGAGGTCATTCATCTCAATCACATGACATCACTGCAGGAGTTCCTCAGGGCAGTGTCCTAGGCCCAACCATCTTCAGCTGTTTCATCAATGACCTTCCCTCCATCATAAGGTCAGAAGTGGGGATGTTCGCTGATGATTGCACACTGTTCAGCACCATTCGAGACTCGTCAGATACTGACGCAGTCCGTGTCCATATGCAGCAAGACCTGGACAACATTCAGACTTGGGCTGACAAGTGGCAAGTAACATTCGCACCACACAAGTGCCAGGCAATGACCATCTCCAACAAGCGAGACTCTAACCATCTCCCCTTGACATTCAATGGCATTACCATCGCTGAATCCCCCACTATCAACATCCTGGGGGTTACCATTGATCAGAAACTGAACTGGACCAGCCATATAAATACTGTGGCTACAAGAGCAGGCCAGAGACTGGGAATTCTGCGGCGAGTGTCTCACCTCCTGACTCCCCAAAGCCTTTCCACCATCTACAAGGCACAAGTCAGGAGTGTGATGGAATACTCTCCACTTGCTTGGATGAGTGCAGCTCCAACAACACTCAAGAAGCTCGACACCATTCAGGATAAAGCAGCCCGCTTGATTGGCACTCCATCCACCACCTTCAACATTCACTCCCTCCACCACTGGCACAATGTAGCTGCAGTGTGTACCATCTACAAGATGCACTGCAGCAACTCGCCAAAGCTCCTTCAACAGCACCTTCCAAACCCGCGACCTCTACCACTTAGAAGGACAAGGGCAGCAGACGCACGGGAACATCACCACCTACAAGTTCCCCTCCAAGCCACACACCATCCTGACTTGGACCTGTATCGCCGTTCCTTCACTGTCGCTGGGCCAAAATCCTGGAACTCCCTCCCTAACAGCATTGTGGGTGTACCTACACCATATGGACTGCAGCAGTTCAAGAAGGTGGCTCACCACCATCTTCTCAAGGGCAATTAGGGATGGGCACTAAATGCAGGCCTAGCCAGCCAGTGATGCCCACATCCCATCAATGAATTAAAAAAAAATGGGACTCTCTCTGACCTTTCTCCCCAGTCCATCTCCAGGACCAGTGTGTATCTGAGTCAATGGGACTCTCTCTGACCTTTCTCCCCAGTCCAGGACCAGTGTGTATCTGAGTCAATGGGACTCTCTATGACCTTTCTCCCCAGTCTATCTCCAGGACCAGTGTGTATCTGAGTCAATGGGACTCTCTGACCTTTCTCCCCAGTCTATCTCCAGGACCAGTGTGTATCTGAGTCAATGGGACTCTCTCTGACCTTTCTCCCCAGTCCATCTACAGGACCAGTGTGTATCTGAGTCAATGGGACTCTCTCTGACCTTTTTCCCCAGTCCATCTCCAGGAGCAGTGTGTATCTGAGTCAATGGGACTCTCTCTGACCTTTCTCCCCAGTCCATCTCCAGGACCAGTGTGTATCTCATAGAGTTATACAGCACGGAAAGAGGCCCTTTGGCCCATCGCGTCCGTGCCGGCCAACAAGCCCTGTTTAATCTAATCCCATTTTCCAGTGTTTTGTCCATAGCCTTGTATGCTATGGCATTTCAAGTGCTCATCCAAATGCTTCTTGAATGTTGTGAGTGTTCCTGCCTCTACCACCCTTTCAGACAGTGAGTTCCAGATTCCAACCACCCTCTGGGTGAAAAACCTCCCTCTCAAATCCCTTCTAAACCTCCTGCCCCTTACCTTGAATCTATGCCCCCTTGTTATTGACCCCTCTACTAAGAGAAAAAGCTCCTATCTACCCTATCTATGCCCCTCATAATTTTGTACACCTCAATCAGGTCCCCCCTCAGCCTTCTCTGCTCCAAGGAAAACAAACTCAGCCTGTCCAGTCTCTCTTCATAGCTGACACGCTCCAGCCCAGGTAACATCCTGGTGAATCTCCTCTGCACCCTCTCCAAAGCAATCACATCCTTCCTATAGTGTGGCGACCAAAACTGCACACAGTATTCCAGCTGTGGCCTAAACAGCATTTTATACAGCTCCATCATAACCTCCCTGCTCTTATATTCTATGCCTCGGCTAATGAAGGCAAGTATCCCATATGCCTTTTTAACCACCTTATCCACCTGTTCTGCTGCCTTAAGGGATCTATGTACATGCACACCAAGGTCCCTCTGACCCTCCGTCTTACCTAGGGTCTTACCATTCATTGTGTATTCCCTTGCCTTGTTAGTCCCTCCAAAGTGCATCACCTCACTTTTCAGGGTTAAATTCCATTTGCCACTGTTCCGCCCATCTGACCAACCCATCTATATCGTCCTGCAGACTAAGGCTACCCTCCTCGCTATTACCTCCCCCTCTGTCTCGCCTGAAGATTCTATGCCCTGGAATATTGAGCTGCCAGTCTTGCCCCTCCCTCAACCATGTCTCCGTGATAGCAACAATATCATACTCCCATGTGTTCATCAACACCTTCAGTTCATCCACCTTATTTGCAAGACTCCTTGCATTAAAATAAATGCCATCCTGCCTTGCCCTACTCCCTTGTGCCGTTACATATTTGCCCTTCCTTCCAAGCTGACTTTTTTTCCCCTCTATATTTGGCTGTACATCACCCCCTATTGTAGCTACACTCTGTATCCCATCCCCCTGCCAAGTTAGTTTAAACCCCCCCCCAACAGTGCTAGCAAACCTCCCCACAAGGATATTTGCCCCGCTCTGGTTCAGGTGCAACCCGTCCGACTTGTACAAGTCCCACCTTCCCCAGAAGCAGAGCCAGTGATCCAGGAAACTAAAGCCCTCCCTCCTACACCAACTCTTTAGCCACGCATTCATCTGCTCTATCCTCCTATTCCTATACTCACTAGCACGTGGCACCGGGAGTAATCCAGAGATTACAACCTTTGAGGTCCTGCTCTTTAATCTGCTACCTAGCTCCCTAAATTCTTGCTGCAGGACCTCATCCTTCTCCCTACCCATGTCGTTGGACCCAATGTGAACCACAACCTCTGCCTCTTCACCCTCCCCCTTCAGAATGCCCTGCAGCCGTTCAGTGACATCCTTGACCCTGGCACCAGGGAGGCAACAAACCATCCTGGAGTCACGTCTATGGCCACAGAAACGCCTATCTGTTCCCCTTATGATAGAATCCCCTACCACTATTGCTCTCCCACTCTTTTTCCTCCCTTCCTGAGCAGCAGAAGCACCCCATGTGCCAGGAAGTTGGCTGCTGCTGCCTTCCCCTGGTGAGTCATCCCCCTCAACAGTATCCAAATTGGTATACCTGTTTAAAAGGGGGATGGACACAGGGGTCCCCTGCACTACCTGCCTGCTTCTATTGCTCTGCCTGGTGGTCACCCATTTCACCTTCTGCCTGCGCAGCCCTAACCTGTGGCGTGACCAACTCATCAAACGTGTAATCCACGACCCTCTCGGCATTGTGAATGCTCCACAACCCATCCATCCGCAGCTCCAGCGCCTCAATACGGCCCACTAGTAGCTGCAGCTGGATGCATTTCTGGCACACGTGGTCATCAGGGACACTGGCAGCGTCCCTGAATTCCCACATAGAGCAAGAGGAGCATAACACGGGGCTGGGCTCTCCTGGCATGACTTACCCCTTTAATTAATTTAAATTAATTCAATAAATTAATTCAATACCACCAGTTAAAGATATACTCTAGGGCGCTTATTTACCAACTGTCCCCACTACACCACAGAGACCCTAGAAAATATAAACCGCAGAATTTAAGCTTGTAATGAAAAGGAGAAAGAAATACTCACCAACCAATCACTTACCTGCTTCCTGGTGACGTCACACTTGGATTACTTTTTACCTCTCTCCCCTGCTGCTGAATTAGTATGCCTCACTGCTCCCTCGCAGGTCCGATGCTCTGGTCGGGCCTCGCTGAATCAGCCGGTTTTATAGCTCGCCTCACTGTTCCCTCACAGGTCCGATGCTCTGGTCGGGCCTCGCTGAATCAGCCGGTTTTATACCTCGCCTCACTGCTCCCTCGCAGGTCTGATGCTCTGGTCGGGCCTCGCTGAATCAGCCGGTTTTATACCTCGCCTCACTGCTCCCTCGCAGGTCCGATGCTCTGGTCGGGCCTCGCTGAATCAGCCGGTTTTATAGCTCGCCTCACTGCTCCCTCGCAGGTCCGATGCTCTGGTCGGGCCTCGCTGAATCAGCCGGTTTTATACCTCGCCTCACTGCTCCCTCGCAGGTCCGATGCTCTGGTCGGGCCTCGCTGAATCAGCCGGTTTTATAGTTCGCCTCACTGCTCCCTCGCAGGTCTGATGCTCTGGTCGAGCCTCGCTGAATCAGCCGGTTTTATACCTCGCCTCACTGCTCCCTCGCAGGTCCGATGCTCTGGTCGGGCCTCGCTGAATCAGCCGGTTTTATAGTTCGCCTCACTGCTCCCTCGCAGGTCTGATGCTCTGGTCGGGCCTCGCTGAATCAGCCGGTTTTATACCTCACCTCACTGCTCCCTCACAGGTCCGATCCTCTGGTCGGGCCTCGCTGAATCAGCCGGTTTTATACCTTGCCTCACTGCTGCCTCGCAGGTCCGATGCTCTGGTTGGGCCTTGCTGAATCAGCCGGTTTTATACCTTGCCTCACTGCTCCCTCGCAGGTCCGATGCATCTTAAAGAAGGAGAGAGAGAGATAGAGAGATGGAGAGGTTTAGGGAAGGAATTCCAGAGCTTAGGGCCCAGGCAACTGAAGGCACGGCCGCCAATGGTGGAGCGCTTAAATTGGGGGATGCTCAAGAGGCCGGAATTAGAGAAGTGCAAACATCTCGGGGGGGTTGTAGGGGCTGGAAGAGATTACAGAGATAGGGAGGGGCGAGGCCACGGAGGGATTTGAAAACAAGGCTGAGAATTTTAAGGATCAGACACTTGAGGAAAAGCAGGGGGTGGGGGAGGGTCAAGCCCTTATGGGACATTGTCATTAATTCTGTTCTGCGACAGTTACTGGGACAGACTGTATCTCCCCTCTCCTCCACACAGGGATTTGTGGAAGTTAAAGGGACAGCGATTCTTCTTGTTCCGCGAGACTGTAATTAAAGGGTCACTACTCTGAGATGGCTGCGAACATTTAGTGTCACCAGCCTTTCTAAAACATTTTCCTTTCGTTGAGCATCTGTATGAACTCGCTGGTGACTCAGCAGGTTGGATGAACTCTGAAACCTCTTTGCACAGTCAGATCATTTAAAGGATCTCTCATTGGTTCTGGGGCAGGAGGGATCTGGTTAACAGTGATCACAATATCATTAGGTTTAAAGTAGTTATGGAAAGGGACAAACTAAAATCAATGGTGAAAATACCCAGCTGGAAGAGAGCCAATTTCAGTGATTTGAGAAGGGATCGAGCACAGGTGGACTAGAAACAAAGTTTGTCCAGGAAAACAGTGAATGACCAATGGCAGGCCTTCAGGGCTAAGGTAGTTCGGGTACAAACCAAGCATATTCCCATAAGGAGGAAAGATGGAGCGTCCAAAGCTCGAGCTCCCGATGACAAAGGATATCGAGGTTAGAATAAAACAGAAAAAGGAGGTTTACGACAAATGTCAGGTACAAAATACAGTCAAAACCCAGGAGAATACAGAGTGTGTGGGGGGAAATGAAACAGGATATAAGACGGGCAAAGAGACATTATGAAAAAAGATTAGCGGGTAACATAAAAGAGAACCTAAAAATCTTCTATAAACATATGAAAAGTAAAAGGATAGTTAAAGGAATGGTGGGGCCGATTAGGGACCAAATAGGAGCTCATCATACGGAGGCAGAGGGCGTGGCTGAGGTACTGAATGAGCACTTAGCATCTGTCTTCACAAAAGAGGATGAAGTTAATGTCGCAGTAGAGGAGGGGGGGAGTAGAGAAATTGGATAAAAATAGATAGAAAGGAGGTGCTAAATAGGTTGTCATCACTCAAAGTTAACAAGTCACCCGGTCCAGATGGATGCATCCTAGATTGCTGAGGGAAGCTAGGGTGGAGATAGCAGAAGCTCCAACCACAATCTTTCAATCTCCCTCAGATATATGGGAGTGGTGACAGAGGACTGGAAGATTGCAAATGTTACACCCTGTTTAAAAAAAGGGAAGAGGGATAAACCTGGTAACTACAGGCCAATCAGTCTGTCAGTGGTGGGTGAACGACTAGAGACCAATGTCAAGGACAAAATTAATTCTCACTTGGAGAAGCATGGGTTAATAAGGGGCAGCCAGTATGGATTTGTTAAAGGTAAATCGTGTCTGACTAACCTGATTGAGTTCTCTGATGAACAGAGGGTTGATGAAGGTAGTGCAGCAGATGTTGTATATATGGACTTTCAAAAGGCATTTGATAAAGTACCACATAAGAGACTTACTCGGAAAATAGAAGCAGAGGGAATTAAAGGGCTGATGGTAATTTGGGTATATAATTGGCTAAGGGAGAGGAGGCAGTGAGCAGTGCTGAGGGATGATTTTCTGACTGGAGGGAAGTATGCAGTGGGCTCCCCCAGGGGTCGGTATTAGGACCATTGCTTTTCTTGTTATATATAACTGACCTGGACTTGGGTATAGGTGAACAATTTCAAAGTTTACGGATGATACTATTTACTATGTTGCCAAGTTTTGTGAGTGTAGTAGTAGCAGACTTCAGAAGGACAGAGACAGACTGTGAAATGAGCAGACACAAGGCAGATGAAATTAAATGAGGATAAGTGTGAAGTGATGCACTTTGGGAGAAACAACAGGGAGAGACCGTATAAACTAAATGGGAATGGTTTGAGGGGGTGCAAGAGCAGAGGGACCTGGGGGTCCATATTCACAAGTCTTTGAAAGTGCCACGGCAATTTGGTGAGGCGGTTCAGAAAGCGTATGGGATACTTGGCTTTGTAAATAGGGCCATTGAATAGAAAAACAAGGAAGTTACACTAAACCTTTACAAATCACTAGATAGGAACATAGGACAGGAGGAGGCCATTTAGCCCCTCGAGCCTGTTCCACCATTCAATGAGATCATGGCTGATCTGTGACCTAACTCCATACACCCGCCTTTGGCCCATATCCCTCAATACCTTTGGTTAACAAAAACCTATCAATCTCAGATTTAAAATTAACAATTGATCGAGCATCAATTGCTGTTTGCGGAAGTGAGTTCCAAACTTCTACCACCCTTTGTGTGTAGAAGTGTTTCCTAATTTCACTCCTGAAAGGTCTGGCTCTAATTTTTAGACTATGCCCCCAGTGCTAGAATCCCCAACCAGCAGAAATAGTTTCTCTCTATCTACCCTATCTGTTCCCCTTAATATCCTGAAAACTTCGATCAGATCTAAAACCTTCTAAATTCTCGGGAATAGAGCCCTAATTTATGTAATCTCTCCCCGTAACTTAACCCTTGAAGTCCAGGGATCATTCTGGTAAACCTGCGCTGCACTCCCTCCAAGGCCAATATATCCTTCCTAAGATGTGGTGCCCAGAACTGCTCACAGTGCTCCAGGTGTGGTCTAACTCGGGTTTTGTACAGCTGCAGGGTTTTGGCCTCAGCTGGAGTCTTGTGTACAGTTCTGGGCACCACACTTTAGGAAGGATGTCAAGGCCTTGGAGAGGGTGCAGAAGAGGTTGACCAGGATGGTACCAGGGATGAGGGACTTCAGTTATGTGGAGAAATTGGAGAAGCTGGGATTGTTCCCCTTAGAGCAGAAAAGGTTAAGAGGAGACCTAATAGAGGTGTTCAAAATGATGAGGGTGAAGTGGATTTTTAGTGAAGGGTAACATAGGTGCCCTTCAGGACTTAAGGGGTTAACAGTGCAGCTTGCACACAGGATGACAGCGGAGAGAGAAGCACCAGCCATGAACTAGGGAAGTAAAACCACGTGGGGAACAACATATAAGATCGTAAAGATCATGGGACAATCAGCAATAGTGCATGCGGGCTTCAAGCCAATTAAAACAATGGAACGAATTGTGCATGTGGGCTTTAAGCCAATTAGAACAATGTCATGAGCTGTGCACGAGGTATCCACAGCTTTTGTACACTTAAATAATAGAAATTGAAGTCAATTGAGGAGACAGCCAGGAACGAGCTAAAGGAGCTCTCGCTGTACTCCCTGATCAGGCTTTAGTTACCTCTGCGGACTGTTTGTATTGTACTGTTGAATAGTTTTGTGTTTTAAATAAACTGCTTGGCTCTTTACCATTTACAGACTAATGTGCGGACTTAATTATTTAATTTCGCCACAACATTTGGCGTAGTCAGCAGGATATGTCGGAATGTAGACGGACAACGGCCATGAGGACACAAGGGTGTGAGTAGATTTGAGACACCACCCGGAAAAATTGTGATCCAGGCGGTCACCCATCTGTCTGCGGAACGAGTATCCGAATCGTGACGAGTCTATAAAGCGGTAAAACGACGGACGCGTTTAGACGTGTAGTGAGTATAATCTTGATATATTACGCGTAAACATTAGACAAAGTATTGGAAGAGACATTGTCATTGCGATAAAAGCCAGTCAGACTGAAAGGTAAATGCACGAGTGTTGACATAGAGTCCTTTACTATGTATATTGTGCAAATACATTTTGGGATAGGATTTAAGTCGCGTGGAGAGGCCGAATGGACATAAACGCAAGTAGAAGTTGTATGTAAAGCCGGGGAAGGTCAGACCACAAAATGGCGTCGGGGAAAGAATTAGACTGGGGTGTGGAAGGAACCCTTATTAGATTCTATGCAGAGGACCGGAAGGGCTTAATCGACAAAATGTTAAGAGACAGAAGGGATCCAAGTCAGGACCCCGTCATTCAAAAGACTTGGTGGCAAAAAGAGAAAACTAAACGTACCCAAAAGGCTGGTGTAATAATAGTACGACAGCTTTTACAATGTACCCCCTTAAACTGAAACCAAAAATAGAGGAATTAAAAGCAGCCAGAGCAGAAATAAAAAACTGAGAGAAATTCAGGCGAGTCAGAGTGAAAGGGGACTCTTTGGTCCCCGATCATGTACACCTACCGCTCCACCACCTCCTCCGTATAATAAAACAGAGGAAGGAGATGATGCTGATAGTGAGGGGGGAGAAGGCCTCGCCGTTGCACCTTTGACGGTGACACAAGGAGCACAGGCAGCAAATCAATGGACAGTTTTGATCACCGGGGTTGGGGGATCTGCCACAAGAACGCATTTAAGGGAAGTAATATTATTGGAGGTGGCAGGGATTCTAACCCATGCACAATTTTATGTTTGTCCCAATAAGGAGGGTACAATATTAGGAATCGACATTCTCGAACAATTGGGAGCGTTAATCGATCCACAGGGCTTGGTGGAGGGGACAAACCAAAGATAAAGAGGGAAAAGGGGGAATGGAAATCTTAGCTTGTTACCAGAAACAATGTAAGGAATTGAAACAGAAGGGAGAGATAAAGAAGGAAAAAGATCGAATTGGCAGGCGAACCAATCTGAAAACTCAGCAAAGGAGGGAAAAAAGGGATTTGGAAAGTCAGGAAAAGCTGCTGAGTCACCGATTTAAAAAGAAAAAAAGAGAAACTTAAAGCTTTACCAACATGGAAGTTATCATCTGTGCCCAGACAAATAAAACACAAGATTTGCTGAGTGAAAGGAACCTTAAAAATATGCTGGAATTTCAGTTTGTATGAGAGTGTGTGTTAAAGTGTGAAACTTTTCCTGACTATGAATGTTTAAGAATTACAGTATTTCTTTTGTCTGAAAGTCTGTCTTTAAAAGAAAGATTCTGTCATGTTTGTTTTAGCTCCACTCACTTCTCTGTGTTAAAAAAGCATTTAACCCTTTTGTCGTCTTGGATTTTGGAAGTTTTAAGAATGTTTGAATAAGATTGTGCCCCCAGAATTGATAAAAAAAACTTTGAACTAATTCAAGTTAAGCTGGTGTGTAAAAACTGAGAAGACCAACAGAAATACTGCCTACAGTTTTGGTGTCCATACTTAAGAAAAGACATACTTGCTCTCGAGGCAGTACAAAGAAGGTTCACTCGGTTAATCCCGGGGATGAGGGGGGGGGACATAAGAGGAGAGGTTGAGTAGATTGGGACTCTACTCATTGGAGTTCAGAAGAATGAGAGGCGATCTTATTGAAACATATAAGATTGCGAAGGGGCTTGATCGGGTGGATGCGGTGAGGATGTTCCCAATGATGGGTGAAACTAGAACTAGGGGGCATAATCTTAGAATAAGGGGCTGCTCTTTCAAAACTGAGATGAGGAGAAACTTCTTCACTCAGAGGGTGGTAGGTTTGTGGAATTTGCTGCCCCAGAGAGCTGTGGAAGCTACATCATTAAATAAATTTAAAACAGAAATAGACAGTTTCCTGGAAGTAAAGGGAATTAGGGGTTACGGGGAGTGGGCAGGAAATCGGACATGAGTCTAGGTTCGGAACGGTCATGGCCCTGTGGGTAGCGGAGTGGGCCCAGGGGCCGTGTAGCCTGGTCCTTCTCCTACTTCTTGTGTTCTAATTCTGTGTTAGATTTCAGGAGATGGTTCTATTCACAGGGATTAGTGGAGACCTCGGGAACAGGCTGCCAGCTAGGAGTCCTTCAAGAGTAAATTGGGCCTGTTCCTGGCTGGGGTGGAGATCACCTTTTACAGAAGGTAAGTACTGCAGGAAATACAGGGACAGAGTGATCTCCTGGACGAGTTTCGATCGCCTAGATGGGTCAGAGAGGAATTTCCCAGATTTTTTCTCCCAAATTGGCCATTGGGTTCTTTATGTGGTTTTTCGCCTCTCCCGGGAGATCACATGGGTTCGGGTGGGATGGAGAGTGGAAGTAGATTTGAGGTTAGGATCAGATCAGCCATGATCTTATTGAATGGCGGAGCAGGCTCGAGGGGCCGATTGGCCTACTCCTGCTCCTATTTCTTATGTTCTTAAAGTTTGTTTAACAAAAGATTAAGTTTCAGTCTAAGATTTAACCTTGGAGTCGCGGTTGCTATGGTGAAATCTTCCAAAGCAGTTTGATTTGATTTGTTTAAATGTGAAAAACTAATTTTTCTCCAGTTATATTCAATGTTTTTACAGTATTTTGGAAAGATATCTGAAGAAAGGACAATAAGAAATACGACGTAATTTACTGTTTTCTGCAAGAATGTGCTATTTTGGTTTGTTTTATCTGTTCACTGTTTTACAAAAGATAAGCTTCAGCCTTGAAGTTACAGTTGCCAATGTGCTTGGAAGAAAATTGTTTCTTTGTTAATGTGGCTTCTTGCTTTGTTTTCCAAGTTAGTTTAAAAGAAATTGATCTGGATTAAATTGGAGTTATGAGGTTAATTAATCCACTAAAACCAGACTTTCATTGTGGCCATGGTGAAATTCTGGTTGGTGTAAATTGGTGTAGTCTGAATTGAATACGATAACTCTGCTCCGCAAGAACATCCGATAGTGACAGGTCCCTCTAAATATTTAATTGACTACGGTACTGGGAGCCCTACAGAATGCAGGACTAAAGGTAAACCCTAGAAAGGTACAGGTAGGGAAGGACAAAGTAATCTACCTAGGATACATAATAACACAAGGGAAGAGACAAATGCCCGAAGACAGATGGGAGGGGCACTAGGACCAAGAGGAAAGCGAGCAGGAAGGGACCGCGCCAGAGAGGGGAGGGGGTCAAGCAGGTACTAGGGCTATTTATTTATTGCCAGAACTTTATCCCAGAATATGCAGAAATGGCCCAGCCTATACAAGATCTGATCAAAGGGGGGAAACCATCCCAGGAGCTGGTGGACTGGGGCCCCGACCATGAAACAGCTATTGATCAGTGGTGATACGTGTGCATGTGTGGATATGAATGGTGTGGGACGATGGAAACACTGGTCCCAACTGAAACGAATCTAACACACCCCATTCGGGGGCCTATATCGAATTAACAGAATGAAGGAACTATGCGGAAGACTTGTGATCCTAATACTTTGCAGAGCAACCCCCATGAAAAAAAAAACAGAAGCGACGCATCTCAACAGGGGGCGAGTAAAGTTCAAACCCAGCATGGCCGTGGAAGGACACTACCGAGTCCAAACATCTGAATACCGGGATGACATCCTCTCCCCGATACATGGCCAAGGGGGTCAGGAGGAGAAGACAGACATGGGGAAATGGATAATCTGTACGGGCGGACATTCTTAGAGACACGGTCAGGAAGCTGCTGCAGGGGCAGGCAGACACAAAGGAGCTGTGCGGGAAGGTGATGGGGCAGCAGGGAGCTTAGCCAAAGGGATTCTAGTCCTGGAGGGCCATGCTGCCACCATTAATCACCTAATCGATCGAGAATTTGATTCTGAAAGAACGGAGGTCCAAAGGGATCTCTACCATGCTTACGGGGGATGGATGGTTGAACCTCGACCAAATACACCGAGGCGAAGTCCCAGATTGGATAAACAGTACCCACCTGTTCCACCTAGCACAACACCCAGGGTCGCTAGACGTGTGCACCTTGAAGGGAATGACTCGGGTCTTTCCCGTGACAGGTGCATGCACAGACTCACATTCGGCCCTGGTGAGAATGGTCCTAATGATTCCGGTGATGGCAAGGGGAGAATCAGGACCATATCTTCAGGTTGAGGTAGAGAACTTGGGACTCATCCGGGGCGAGGACTACATGCGGTACTACCCTATGGGATCAAATGGAACGGAACCATGAGAGGGGTCTCATAAACAGGGTGCCGCAGGGTAGGAAGCCTAACTATATGTCCACATCCAGTAGGCTGGGGAAGTGAGGATGGGTGCGGATTCAACCAAACAATCAGTTGTGCCCTTGAAATAAGCCCATCAGAGTGCGAACGCACACACTCAGCCTACCGCGGAAAGGGGGAATACTGCGTAGTCACAAATCAGTGAACATATGGCTATGATGGTCTGGAATGTAACATTACTAATCCTAATTTCTGTTTGACCCCGAGGCTACCGGTCACGATCGGACAAGCGCGAATGACATACATATATGTGCAGCAAACCACTATCCTGAATGTAACAGATGATTTGAAATACGATTTGTACCAGTATGAGAGTGAATAGGCTGCACCAATACCCCAGCTGCCCAAGAATAAGAGATACCACGTTCTCAAGAAGGAGCTGCGCCAGCTGGGCAAGGACATTGAGACAGACCTTCGCTACATTCCGTGGTATATGAAGGCGTGGAATTGGGGACTAAATGTTAATATCCACCCGTGGATACGTATCATATCACACATATTGGTGGCAGCACAATTAGTCTTAGTTCTTGGTTATGCTGTCATGTTTTGCTCATCCTGCAGAAGACACCACGCCCAGCAGATAGTAAAGGTACTTGAGGAAAGGAAGCATCTGATGAGTAGTGGAATTTAACCGCTGACATCACGCACATATTCCTCCCTAACCCATCGGCTGATCACCAAACAGGGGGCGGGACAAATTGGCATAACTTAGTTTAGTGTGGTCTCATGGGCTGGGGTAGCCAAGGACCAAAGGGGGGTTCGAAGTGGATTTTTAGTGAAGGGTAACATAGGTGCCCTTCAGGACTTCAGGGGTTAACAGTGCAGCTTGCACACAGGATGACAGCGGAGACAGAAGCACCAGCCACGAACTAGGGAAGTAAAACCACTTGGGGAACAACAGATAAGGTCGTAAAGATCATGTGACAATCAGCAATTGTGCATGCATGCTTCAAGCCAATTAAAACAATGTAATGAATTGTGCATGTGGGCTTTAAGCCAATTAGAACAATGTGCACGAGGTATCCACAGCTTTTGTACACTTAAATAATAGAAATTGAAGTCAATCGAGGAGACAGCGAGGAATGAGCTAAAGGAGCTCTAGCTGTACTCCCTGATCAGCCTTTAGTTACCTCCGCGTACTGTTTGTATTGTACTGTTGAATAGTTTTGTGTTTTAAATAAACTGCTTGGCTCTTTACCATTTACAGACTAGTGTGCAGACTTAATTATTTAATTTCGCCACAACAGAGTGGTTTTGATCAAGCAAGTAGGGAGAAACTGTTCACTTTGGCAAGTGGGTCGGTAACCAAAGGTCACAGATTTAAAATAGTTGCTAAAAGAACTAGAGGGGAAATGAGGAGAATTGTTTTCATAGAGGGTTGTTCAGATCTGGAATGCACCATCTGAAAGGATGCTGGAATCAGGTTCCACAGGAACTTTCAAACAGTAATTGGACGAGTCCTTGAAGAGGACTAGTTTGCAGAGTTCTGGGGATAAAGCTGGGGTTTGGGACTAAATTGGACAGCTCTTTCAAAGAGCCGGCACAGACACGATGGGCCGAATCACCTCCTTCTGTGCTGTTAGATTCTATGATCAGTGTGAAGACGCTGGTGTCCCTTAAGGCTCTTCGAGCTTTTAAAGCTCTTCCCACAGTCAGAACATTCAAAGGGTCTCTCATCAGTGTGAGCTCGCTGGTGTCGCTTCAGATCCCCGGGGCTTTTAAAGCTCTTCTCACAGTTAGGACACTGAAATGGTCTCTCATCAGTGTGAGCTCGCTGGTGTCGCTTCAGCTCCCTGGGGCTTTTAAAGCTCTTCTCACAGTTAGGACACTGAAATGGTCTCTCATCAGTGTGAACTCGCTGGTGTCCCTTCAGTTCTTCAGAGCTTCTAAAGCTCTTCTCACAGTTAGGACACTGAAATGGTCTCTCATCAGTGTGAACTCGCTGGTGTCGCTTCAGTTCCCCGGGGCTTTTAAAGCTCTTCTCACAGTTAGGACACTGAAATGGTCTCTCATCAGTGTGAACTCGCTGGTGTCCCTTCAGTTCCTGGGGGCTTTTAAAGCTCTTCTCACAGTTAGGACACTGAAATGGTCTCTCATCAGTGTGAACTCGCTGGTGTCCCTTCAGTTCTTCGGAGCTTTTAAAGCTCTTCTCACAGTTAGGACACTGAAATGGTCTCTCATCAGTGTGAACTCGCTGGTGTCCCTTCAGATCCTCGGAGCTTTTAAAGCTCTTCCCACACTCAGAACATTGAAATGGTCTCTCATCAGTGTGAACTCGCTGATGTACCAGCAGGTTGGAGGGCTGAGCGAATCCCTTCCCACACACGGAGCAGGTGAACGGTCTCTCCCCAGTGTGAACTCGCTGATGTACCAGCAGGTTGGAGGGCTGAGCGAATCCCTTCCCACACAATGAGCAGGTGAATGGTATCTCCCCAGTGTGTAAGTTTTGGTGTCTCTTCAGCTCCCAAGAGATTTTAAAGCTCTTCCCACAGTTAGGACACTGAAATGGTCTCTCATCAGTATGAGCTCGCTGGTGTCCCTTCAGATCCTGGGGGCTTTTAAAGCTCTTCTCACAGTTAGGACACTGAAATGGTCTCTCATCAGTGTGAACTCGCTGGTGTCCCTTCAGATCCTGGGGGCTTTTAAAGCTCTTCTCACAGTTAGGACACTGAAATGGTCTCTCATCAGTGTGAACTTGCTGGTGTCCCTTCAGTTCCTCGGAGCTTTTAAAGCTCTTCTCACAGTTAGGACACTGAAATGGTCTCTCATCAGTGTGAACTCGCTGGTGTCGCTTCAGTTCCCCGGGGCTTTTAAAGCTCTTCCCACAGTTAGGACACTGAAATGGTCTCTCATCAGTGTGAACTCGCTGGTGTCCCTTCAGTTCCTCGGAGCTTTTAAAGCTCTTCTCACAGTTAGGACACTGAAATGGTCTCTCATCAGTGTGAACTCGCTGGTGTCCCTTCAGATCCTCGGAGCTTTTAAAGCTCTTCCCACACTCAGAACATTGAAATGGTCTCTCATCAGTGTGAACGCGCTGATGTGCCAGCAGGTTGGAGGGCTGAGCGAATCCCTTCCCACACACGGAGCAGGTGAACGGTCTCTCCCCAGTGTGAACTCGCTGGTGTCCCTTCAGCTCCCCGGAGCGTTTAAAGCTCTTCCCACAGTCAGAACATTGAAATGGTCTCTCATTAGTGTGAACTCGCTGGTGTCCCTTCAGCTCCCTGGAGCTTTTAAAGCTCTTCCCACAGTCAGAACATGGAAATGGTCTCTCCCCAGTGTGAACTCGCTGGTGTGGTTGCAGGTGGGATGAACAAACAAATCCCTTTCCACACACGGAGCAGGTGAACGGACTGTCCCTGGTGTGACTGCGCCATTGAACTTCCAATGCAGACAGGGAACTGAATCCCTTCCCGCCGTCCCCACCTTTACCCGGTTTCTCCCCGGTCTGACGGTGCACGTGTCTCGCCAGGTCAGGCGATCGGCTGAATCCGCATCCACACACCGAACACATGTGCGGTTCATCATCGCTGCGATCGCTGCTTTCTCCTTCCATGTGCAAAGGCCGATGATATTCAGGTCCTGATGAATCGAGTGACTCTGTCAGAGCTTGACGTGATGTTTGGTTATGAGCTTCCCGCCTGTAACTGCTCCACTTCTGTAACCCTGTAAATTGAGATCAGAAAAGGATCAGAGGCAAACTGTTGTTTAATTTTCCCCTTTCCGAACCTAGGGGCAGTGAAGCTGATTTTCAGGCCCCAGCTGCTGCATAGGTTGGTTGAAAGGATCAGCAGTAATGGCTGTAATACCCACAAGCCCCGACGCTCCAGAAAGCGCTCTGTTGACGCTGAGTCCCGCGCATGTGCTCATGGCCCCCGCGCTCTCCCTTCTGCTCTACAATCGCCCGTCCCGATCGGTCCGCAACGCGCATGCTCAGCGCACAAAACCCCGCGGTTGGAACATCGGGCGCGCATGCGGAGCCACAACATCTGGTACGCGTGCGCTGCTCAGGTGGGGGCGATTTGGTGTTTCGCCTCAGCCGCCAGGGAGGTGCACATGCGCAGGACGACCCAACATTCCTCCTGTCAGCAAACACTCCCTCATTTCTTTAATAAAAACAGAAACTGCTGGAAATACTCAGCAGGTCAGGCAGCATCTGTGGAGACAGAAACAGAGTTAATGTTTCAGGTCGATCACCCTTCGTCATAAACGTAGAAACATAGAAGATAGCAGCAGCAGTAGGCCATTCGGCCCCTCGAGCCTTCTCCGCCATTCAATGTGATCATGGCTGATCATCCAAATTCAGTACCCTGTCCCTACTTTCTCTCCATATCCCTTGATCCCTTTAGCCTTAAGAAATATATCTAACTTCTTCTTGAATATATTTAATGAATTGGCCTCTACTGCCTTCTGTGGTAGAGAATTCCACAGGTTCACCACTCTCTGGGTGAAGAAATTCCTCCTCATCACTGTCCTAAATGGCTTACCCCTTATCCTTAGACTGTGACCCCTGGTTCTGGACTCCCCCACCATCGGGAACATCCTTCCTGCATCTAGTCTGTCTAGTCCTGTTAGAACTTTATAAGTTTCAATGAGATCCCCTCTCATTCTTCTAAACTCCAGCAAGTATAAGCCCAATCGACCCAATCTCTCCTCATACGTCATTCCTGCCATCCCAGGTATCAGCCTGGTGAATCTTCGCTGCCCTCCCTCCATGACAACAACATCCTTCCTCAGATAAGGCGACCAAAACTGCACACAATGCTCAAGATGTGGTCTCACCAAGGCCCTGTACAACTGCAGCAAGATATCCTTGTTCCTGTACTCGAACCCTCTCGCTACGAAGGCCAACATACCATTTGCCTTCTTAACCACCTGCTGCACCTGCATGCTTACCTTCAGCAACTGGTGCACAAGGACACCCAGGTCTCGTTGCACTTCCCCTTCTCCCAATCTATTGCCATTCAGATAATAATCTGCCTTCCTGTTTTTGACACCAAAGTGGATAACCTCGCATTTATCCACATTATATTGCATCTGCCATGCTTCTGTCCAATCACCCAACCTGTCCAAATCATACTGGAGTTTCTCGGCATCCTCCTCACAGCACACACGCCCACCCAGCTTTGTGTCGTCTGCAAACCTGCAGATATTTCATTTAGTTCCCTCATCTAGATCATTAATATATATTGTGAATAGCTGGGGTCCTAGGACCGATCCCTGCGGTACCCCACGAGTCACTGCCTGCCACTCGGAAAAAGACCCGTTTATTCCAACTCTTTGCTTTCTGTCTGCCAACCAGTTCTCTATCCAAGACAATACCTTGCACCCAATCCCATGTGCGTTAACTTTACATGCTAATCTCTTATGCGGGACCTTATCGAAAGCCTTCTGAAAATCCAAATACACCACATCCACTGGTTTTCCCTTATCTAGCTTACCAGTTACATCCTCAAAAAATTCCAGTAGATTAGTCAAGCACATTTTACCTTTTGTAAATCCATGTTGACTTTGTCCGATCCTGTCTCTGTTTTCCAAGTGCTTTGCTATTACATCTTTTATAATGGACTCTAGCATTTTCCCCACTACCGATGTCAGGCTTACCGGTCTATAATTCCCCGTTTCCTATCTATCACCTTTTTTGAATGGTGAGGTAACATTAGCTACCCTCCAATCCATGGGTACTGTTCCAGAGTCTATTGAATTTTGGAAGATGACCAGCAATGCATCTACTATTTCTAGGGCCACTTCCTTAAGTACCCTGTATGTAGATTATCAGGCCCTGGGGATTTATCGGCCTTCAATCCCGTCAATTTCCCTAACACCATTACCCTACAAATACTGATTTCATTCAGTTCCTCCCTCTCATTAGGCCCTATGTTCCCCGACCTCTCTGGGAAGTTATTTGTGTCCTCCTTTGTGAAGACAGAACCAAAGTATGTATTTAATTGGTCTGCCAGTTCTTTGTTCCCCATTATAAATTCCCCTGATCCTGACTGCAAGGGACCTACGCTTGACTTCACCAATCTTTTTCTCTTCACATATCTATAAAAGCTTTTACAGTCAGTTTCTATGTTCCCTGCAAGCTTACTCTCATACTCTATTTTACCCCTCTTAATTAATCCCTTTGTCCTCCTTTGCTGAATCTTAAACTGCTCCCAATCCTCAGGTTTACTGCTTTTTCTGGCCAATTTATATGTCCTCTCCTTGGATCTTATGCTTTTTAAAAATTCATTGATGGGATGTGGGTGTCCCTGGCTAGGCCTGCATTTAGTGCCCATCCCTAATTGCCCTTGAGAAGATGGTGGTGAGCCGCCTTCTTGAACCGCTGCAGTCCATATGGTGTAGGTACACCTACAATGCTGTTAGGGAGTTCCAGGATTTTGGCCCAGCGACAGTGAAGGAACGGCGATACAGGTCCAAGTCAGGATGGTGTGTGGCTTGGCGGGGAACTTGTAGGTGGTGATGTTCCCATGCGTCTGCTGCCCTTGTCCTTCTAAGTGGTAGAGGTCGCGGGTTTGGAAGATGCTGTTGAAGGAGCTTTGGCGAGTTGCTGCAGTGCATCTTGTAGATGGTACAGACTGCAGCCACAGTGCACCAGTGGTGGAGGGAGTGAACGTTGAAGGTGGTGGATGGAGTGCCAATCAAGTGGGCTGCTTTATCCTGAATGGTGTCGAGCTTCTTGAGTGTTGTTGGAGCTGCACTCGTCCAGGCAAGTGGAGAGTATTCCATCACACTCCTGACTTGTGCCTTGTAGATGGTGGAAAGGCTTTGGGGAGTCAGGAGGTGAGACACTCGCCGCAGAATTCCCAGCCCCTGGCCTGCTCTTGTAGCCACAGTATTTATATGGCTGGTCCAGTTCAGTTTCTGATCAATGGTAACCCCCAAGATGTTGATAGTGGGGGATTCAGCAATGGTAATGCCATTGAATGTCAAGGGGAGATGGTTAGAGTCTCGCTTGTTGGAGATGGTCATTGCCTGGCACTTGTGTGGTGCGAATGTTACTTGCCACTTGTCAGCCCAAGTCTGAATGTTGTCCAGGTCTTGCTGCATATGGACACGGACTGCGTCAGTATCTGATGAGTCTCGAATGGTGCTGAACAGTGTGCAATCATCAGCGAACATCCCCACTTCTGACCTTATGATGGAGGAAAGGTCATTGATGAAACAGCTGAAGATGGTTGGGCCTAGGACACTGCCCTGAGGAACTCCTGCAGTGATGTCATGTGATTGAGATGAATGACCTCCAACAACCACAGCCAATTTCCTTTGTGCTAGGTATGATTCCAACCAATGGAGAGTTTTCCCCTTGATTCCCATTGACTTCAGTTTTGCTAGGGCTCCTTGATGCCACACTCGATCAAATGCTGCCTTGATGTCAAGGGCAGTCACTCTCACCTCACGAGTTCAGCTCTTTTGTCCATGTTTGGACCAAGGCTGTAATGAGGTCAGGAGCTGAGTGGCCCTGGCGGAACCCAAACTGGGCGTCAGTTAGCAGGTTATTGCTGAGTAAGTGCTGCTTGATAGCACTGTCGACGACACCTTCCATCACCTTGCTGATGATTGAGAGTAGACTGATGGGACGGTAATTGACCGGGTCAGATTTATCCTGCTTTTTGTAGACAGGACATACTTGGGCAATTTTCCACATTGCCGGGTAGATGCCAGTGTTGTAGCTGTACTGGAACAGCTTGGCCAGGGGCGCAGCTAGTTCTGGAGCACAAGTCTTCAGTACTATTGCCGGAATGTTGTCAGGGCTATCCCTAATTTCCCTTGTTAGCCACAGTTGACTCACCTTCTTTGTTTTATTTTTATGCCAAACAGGGATGAACAAATTCTATAGTTCATCCATGCAATCTTTGAATGTTTGCCATTGCCTATCCACCGTCAACCCTTTGAGTGACATTCCCCAATCAATCCTACCCAACTCGTGCCTCATACCATCGTAGTTTCCTTTATTTAAATTCAGGACCCTAGTCTCTGAGTCAACAACTTCATTCTCCATCTTAATGAAGAATTCGATCATATTATGATCGCTCTGACCCGTCAGAACTGCTTGTTCTTTAGTGTCAGCCAGTGGCTCAGTTGGTAGCACTCTTGCCTCTGAGTCAGAAAGTTGTGGGTTCAAGTCCCACTCCAGAGACTTGAGCACAAAAATCTAGGCTGACACTCCAGTGCAGTGTCATAGAGTCATAGAGTTTTACAGCACAGAAAGAGGCCCTTCGGCCCATCGTGTCTGCGCCGCCCATCCATCCCTGTCCAGTCTAATCCCATTTTCCAGCATTTGGTCCATAGCCTTGTATGCAATGGCATTTCAAGTGCTCATCCAAATGCTTCTTGAATGTTGTGAGGGTTCCTGCCTCCACCACCCTTTCAGGCATTGAGTTCCACATTCCAACCACCCTCTGGGTGAAAAAGTTCCTCCTCAAATCCCCTCTAAATCTCCTGCCCCTTACCCTGAATCTATGCCCCCTTGTTATTGACCCCCCCACTAAGGGGAAAAGTTCCTCTTTATCTACCCTATCTATGCCCCTCATTATTTTGTACACCTTAATCAGGTCCCCCCTCAGCCTTCTCTGCTCCAAGGAAAACAACTCCAGCCTGTCCAGCCTCTCTTCATAGCTGAGGCGCTCCATCCCAGGTAACATCCTGGTGAATCTTCTCTGCACCCTCTCCAAACCAATCACATCCTTCCTATAGTGAGGCGACCAGAACTGCACACAGTACTCCAGCTGTGGCCTCACCAGCGTTTTGTACAGCTCCATCATAACCTCCCTGCTCTTATATTCTATGCCTCGGCTAATGAAGGCAAGTATCCCATATGCCTTTTTAACCACCTTATCTACCTGCTCCGCTGCCTTCAGGGATCTATGTACATGTACACCAAGGTCCCTCTGACCCTCTGTACTTCCTAGGGTCCTACCACTCATTGTGTATTCCCTTGCCTTATTTGTCCGTCCAAAATGCATCACCTCGCACTTTTCAGGGTTAAATTCCATTTGCCACTTTTCCGCCCATCTGACCAACCCGTTTATATCGTCCTGTAGCCGGAGGCTTTCCTCCTCGCAATTTACCACCCCACCAATTTTCGTGTCATCTGCGAACTTACTGATCATACCTTTTACATTTTCATCCAAATCATTTATGTAGATCACAAACAATAAGGGACCCAGCACCGATCCCTGAGGTACCCCACTGGACACAGGCTTCCAGTCACAAAAGCAACCTTCGACCATCACCCTCTGCCTCCTGCCACTCAGCCAGTTTAGGATCCAACGCGCCAAGGCACCCTGGATCCCATGGGCTCTTACCTTCTTGACCAGTCTCCTATGCGGGACTTTGTCAAAAGCTTTACTGAAGTCCATGTACACCACATCCACAGCATTTCCCTCATCCACCCCACTAGTCACCCCCTCGAAAAATTCGATCAGATTTGTTAGACATGATTTACCCTTGACAAAGCCATGCTGACTATCCCCGATTAATCCTTGCCTCTCCAAGTGGAGATTAATTTTGTCCCTCAGAATTTTTTCCAATAATTTCCCCACCACAGATGTTAGACTCACTGGCCTGTAATTCCCTGGTTTATCCCTGCTACCCTTCTTGAATAATGGTACTACGTTAGCTGTTCTCCAGTCCTCTGGTACATCCCCTGTGGCCAGAGAGGTTCTGAAAATTAGTGTCAGAGCCCCTGCAATCTCCTCCCTTGCCTCCCACAGCAGCCTGGGGAGTGCTGCACTGTTGCAGGTGCCGATTTTTGGAGTAGATGTTAAACCGAGGCCCCGTCTGCTCTCTCAGGTGGACATCAAAGATCCTATGGCACTATTTGAAAGAAGAAAAGCAAAGAGAGGGCATGAAAAAATGTTGGCAAGGAAAACAAGTGGAGCCTATTAGGGACTATAAAGGTAACCTGTGCGTGGAAGCGGAAGACATGAATATGGTTCTTAATGAATACTTTGCGTCTGTTTTCACAAAAGAGAGGGACGATGTAGACATTGCAGTCAAGGAGGAGGAGTGTTGCAGTGGGGAAAGAGTTAAATGGACATCGCTGGCAGTTTCACTGAATGGTGTAATAAAGACCATACTTTGCAGTAATAAGCTTTTTCTAAGTTGCTGAATTGGCAGTGGAGATAACATAGCCAGACATGGAACCAACAGAGGTCAGAGGTGCAACAACAGCTTGACATATACTTTTCCGATAATAAGGCGGTACTTTAATGTAACGCAGCATAGGCAACCAATCAGTGAAGATGCATGCGGGCCACGGTCCAATCGGGTGGCAGGAATGAATTGTGCATGAGATGGCCATGTGTATTGTAATGTATAAAAATGTAGTGTTTGCTGTGGCAATTTGGAAAGGTCTGGCTAAGACAGAGCAGACTGTCTCCCGACCGGGGCAATAAAGACAACTTGACTATCGATCTAAAACCTTGTGTCGAGTGTTGGTTTAAAATACTCCACAACAATTGGCGTCACAAACAGGATTCGAACCTGTGTGGGGATAGACAGTATACATGGACCAGGGTCCCGCAGGGGTTCCACAACAGTCCAAATATATTCCACCGTGTACTGAGTCAAGCCTTAGACGGGTTAGACCTATCAAAGTACCAGAGCGCCCTACTCCAATATGTCGATGACATAATGATTGCATCAGAGGATGCCAAAGGATACATGGGAGCATTACTAGCCACCCTCCAGACACTTAAGAAAGCTGGCTTTAAACTGAACCCCCCAAAAAAAGGCAAAGGTTGGACTGTCCAAAGTAAATTGTCTAGGGCACGAAATTAGCCAGGGGTATAAGGCACTCCCGCAGGAACAAAAGGCAGCCATAAAAGACATGCCAAGGCCAGTGACCGTCCGGGGAGTGAGGAAAGTGTTGGGACTGTTTAACTACTGCAGGAATTTTATATCAGACTTTGCAGGGAAAGCAGAGCCGATTTAACGGTTAGTTAAAGGGGGAGACCCGCCACTGATAAGATAGAATGGGAATCGGAGCATGACAAGGCTTATGTAAAATTAAAAGCAGCCCTGACATCCGCACCCGCACTAGGATTGCCAAATATAGTCAAACCATTCCATATATATTATAGTATTGACGGGAACTTCTATAATGCTGTAGTCACCCAAGAGTACGGGGGAGATATGAGGCCAATTGCCTATTACTCCACCCAACAAACCCCCGTGGCTAAAGGAATGGCGAGATGTGTGGCAGCCCTCGACTGCGCCGTATGGGCGGTGCGGATATGCGAGCCCGTCACTATGTCAGGACAGCTGATATTACACACACAACAGTGTGGACCTGCTAAACACAGGCAAAATGAAGGCTGTATCAGACAGAAGGAGGGCAGCTTGGGAAGCAGTATTGATACCCAAAGACAGATTAGTCCAGATCATAAGGGAACACAGAGTCAACCCCGCAGAGGGAATGCTAACAGAGGGTGAGGCACACGAGTGTCAGTTAGTAATCGAAGAAGAGGTCAGAGGAACCGTATCAGAATCGCCCCTTGAAAATCCCCAAAACACCTTTTATGTAGACGGATCGCGCCGATATATAAATGGGGAGCCACACACGGTCGGGCAGTAGTATCCGAGAACGGAGAAACAGTCGCAAAGGGAGGGCTTGAAGGGGGAACCTCAGCTCAAGTAGCAGAACCAGTGGCTCTCACAGAAACATTGAAATTGGCAAAGGGAAAACGAGTAAATATATACACTGATAGTGGGTATGCGTTTGGGGTAGTGCATGTTTATATGATAGCGTGGAATAGGAGAGGATATGTAACCTCCAGAGGAGGACAAATACAGCATGAGGAGGTAGTGAGAGACCTAGTAGAAGTGGTAAAAGGAGCAGAAGAGGTAGCAGTGATTAAAATAAAGGCACACCGCAAGATAGTGAGCGAGCAACAAAAAGGAAATATGCTAGCTGATCAGGCAGCAAGAGCCGCAGGTAGAATAACAGCAGAGGAAGTGAACATTAAAAGAATCCAAGAGGAGACTGAAATGGAGGAGCAGGAGCAGTGGACAAAGAGAGGCACAGCCAGAGGTAGAGATGGAATATGGAAAAAGGATCACAGGGTGACTGGACTGACACCATCTGAACTCATGACTGGACGAGCAATGTGTCTGCTGGAAGGAGTAGCATCTGGTAGCGAGAGACTAGGACCCTTAAAAGATAAAATTAGGAAATACGTACAAACATTGGGTAATCAATTGAAGGAGCTCAAACAAGAAGTTAAAGAACAAGACATCAGAGATAAAAATACACAAAAGCAGGGGGCCTCGGAGTCCCTACCCAAGGTCGGCGAGCAGGTATTTGTTAAAATATTGCCAGAGAGATCGGGATTCTCACCTAGATGGACCGGAACATTTGAGGTTATCATGACCAGCGATACGTGTGCATGTATAGATAGGAGGGGAAAGGGTAGATGGAAACATTGGACCCAATTAAAACAATAAAGCAATAACCCATCTGATCTTAAGTCCCACAGGAACAATGGAATAAACACCGGAGATAAACTAACCTCTGGTGATGACCAGGCTTCTGCTTAATTTACAGGGAAACTTCAGCATGAAGGTGGGATTACTGCTGGGACACGAAATAAGCAAAGGGACATCCCACATTACACGACAAGTACATGATGAAGAAGCACCATGTTTTAATGGAACAATCACATTCGGAGTCTCATCCACGGCTCCCAATACACAGAAAGAAGAGACAAGCGAACCGAGGATGCTACAATGTCCAGATATGAAACCTGGACCCATGAATGGACTAGTATTATTTACCAAGGGAGAACAATTGTATGGTAACGGTGTGGTGTATGTGCCTTTAAGAACACCTGTGTACTGTAATGCCGGTAGTGGCCACTCGGGCTATATAAGCCTGTATAGTGTCTTGTATCTGTTAGTTCACCTCCAGACGTTGTCCAGTAAACACCTGTAAACCAACTCCTGCATTCCGTGTCTTCATTAACACACGGATACAACAGTGGCAACGAATTGGAAACAGACTTACCTGCAATTCGGCAGCACCTCAAGGAGATCGATTCCTCAGACGAAGGAAGAAGAAAAGTAAAAAAAAGAAAAAAAAAACTGTGTTTCACCAGCTAGCTGGGCTGGTGGCAGGTACTGCAATAATCCTTCCTGGGCGGCGGGCTGGGGCTCGATCGGCTGGCTCTGCAGCGGGGCCAAGCAGTGAAGGCGCGGGCAAACAGAGACAAAGGGTGGAGCACTCGGGAGACGGCCAGCTCTGCAAAGCAGGTCGGCGTTCGGACCACGCAGAGGGAGGGGAAAGTCCCAGAGAGTCCGGCAGGAACAAGTCTCCGACTATTAAAAATATTTGTATAATTAAAACCCGTGGAGAACAGCGTTGTCAGCAGCAACAGCGGCGGGAAAGCGCGGGAGGCACCATTTTTATTTCAGGATGCCTAAGACTGGCAACATTACTACTTTCGACAGTGATGTAGAGGATTGGGCCACATATGTGGAAAGAGTGGAAGTATATTGCACAGCGAATGAAATAAAGGATGATAAAAAGGCATCAGTACTTCTAAATCTAATGGGCGCAAAGACATACAGGCTGTTACGAAACAATCACTCCAGCCAAACCGATGGACAAGAATTTTAAGGAGGTTGTTGATACCCTACACTGCCAATTCGGGGTAGGACTGGCAGATTCTCTACGAAACAAATTCGTCTGCGGTCTCCTAAGTGAAGGAACACAAAAAAGGCTACTTTCTGAGAAAGATTTGACACTGGACAAGGCTTTCAGTGTAGCTGTATCATACGAAGCAGCAGCAAGAGGAGCTGCAGAGATACAGCAAAAGCCACAGGACGTCGGCACCCATGAAATGACACGGGGTTTCGAGAGATGTTATCGCTGTGGCAGATTATCCCATGACCAGAGGGACTGCTTGTTCAAGGACAAAGCATGCAGGCAATGCAGAAAGATGGGACACATTACACGTGTATGCCGATCTGGAAACAAAAAATCACTGACAGAAAAAAAATCAATAAGGAAAAGTACAGAAAGGTACAAATGATGACGGACAGTAGCTCTGAAGACCAGAAAAGCGATAGCAACTCCGGAAACAAGAGACTAAGCTCTCTCAAATTACATAATGTAATTGCCAAAGATTACCAGACCATTTGGGTTACCCTCACGATAGCAGGGTCCCCAGTTAAAATGGAGCTAGATACAGGATCAGCTCTGACCGTCATAAATAGACAGGATTACGAGCGGCTATTTCCGCATATACCTTTGAAAGACACATCCATTATCTTGAAAACATATACGGGGCAGAAAGTATACCCCAAAGGGAAAATAAAGGTGCCTGTTGTATACAACGGCAAGGAAATACAGAAGTTGTATTTATACGTTCTGCAAGATGGTGGTCCACCGCTGTTGGGACGTGAATGGATCAGGAAGATACGTTTGGACTGGCACTCCAGCCAGGCACTGATGGTGACCAGTAAGAAAAAAAATGATGATGACATCACACCTGAACGATTAAAAGACATCTTGGCCAACGTCAAAGAAGTGTTCCAACAGGAACTAGGAACCTTCAAAGGCGTCACCGCCTCAATAAAGGTGGAAGATGCGGCAATTCCCAAGTTTTTTAAGGCAAGGCCGGTGCCATATGCAATTCGTCCAGCAGTCGAGGCAGAGCTGGAGAATTTGGAAAGGACAGGCGTGTTATCCAAGATAGATTGGAGCGAGTGGGCAACACCCATCGTCCCGGTCATGAAGAAAACTTTGAATAATGATAAATCTGAAGAACAGAGAAAAATTCGCATCTGTGAGGACTTCAAGGTGACTGTAAACCCGGTCCTTCACACGATACAGTATCCTCTTCCGAGGATAGAAGATGTTTTCGCCTCACTATCCGGAGGGAAATGTTTCACAAAAATTGACTTGGCACAGGCATATCTACAGATGGAGGTTGAGGAGGCCTCTAAAAAGTATCTCACAATAAACACACACAAAGGCCTGTACCAGTACAATTGACTGGTTTTCGGAATAGCATCAGCTCCAGCTATCTGGCAAAGAGCTATGGAACAAGTCCTGCAAGGGATTCCTGGGACTCAATGCTACCGAGACGACATCCTTGTAACAGGAGAAAATGACAACGAACACCGTGCCAATTTGGAGAAGGTGCTCACTAGACTGAGAGAACGGGGCCTACGAGCAAACCGCCCCAAGTGTGAATTTTTCCAGAAACAAATATCATATTGTGGCCACATAATTAATAATGAAGGGTTGCATAAGTCCCTTGAGAAAATTGAAGCTGTCATAAAAGCACCAGCACCTGAAAATGTCTCACAATTAAGGTCGTTCCTGGGATTGATAAATTACAATCATAAATTTTTACCGAACTTGTCAACTGTTCTGCACCCTCTTAACGCACTGCTACAAATGGGAGTAATTTGGGAATGGAGCGAGGACTGTAAACGTGCCTTCCATAAATGTAAAGGCTTGATCACGTCCAAGGAAGTTTTGGCTCATTACAACCCATCACTGCCAATCAGACTGGCGTGCGATGCATCCCCTTACGGCGTAGGAGCGGTATTATCACATAGATTCCCTGATGGCTCAGAACGGCCGATAGCTTTTGCGTCACGCTCATTGAACTCAGCTGAGCGTAACTATGCCCAGATCGACAGGGAAGCACTCAGCCTGGTATGGGGAGTGAAGAAATTCAACCATTACCTACACGGACAAAAATTTACCTTGTTGACTGACCATCAACCCCTCGTCTCCATATTCAACCCTAAAAAGGGCGTTCCCATTATGACAGCACAAAGGCTACAGAGGTGGTCCCTTTTCCTAGGGGCACACCGATATGACATAGAATACAAAGGATCAAAACAGCATGGAAATGCTGACGATTTATCGCGTCTACCGTTGCCAATGGTAGAAGAGGCACCTACAGTGGACCCAGTGGAAATGTTCCACTCTACCATAGTAGAATGTCTACCAGTAACAAATTCTGCCATTGAAAAGGAAACAAGAAATGACCCTACTCTCTCACGAGTCTACGATTTAACGGTGAAGGGATGGCCAGCACATGGCGAACCACTGTTGCCAGCATTCTCGCAAAGAAGGGAACAGCTGTCAGTGTGCCGAGGAACAGTGATGTGTGGATCCAGAGTGGTGATTCCACCCAAACTCCAGGATAAAGTGCTAAAGGAGCTTCACGAGGGGCATCTGGGTGGAGTGAAAATGAAGAACCTAGCCAGAGCGTTTGTGTGGTGGCCAGGTATCGATGGAGACATCGAAGAAATGACCAAGGGCTGTCTAGGATGCCAGAAGGTCCAAAACGCCCCACCACAAGCCCCTCTACATCCATGGGAGTGGCCCTCATCTCCATGGCAAAGGGTACACATCGACTTTGCTGGTCCATTTATGGACTCAATGTTCTTAATCGCGGTTGATGCACACTCCAAGTGGCCGGAGGTAATAAAGATGTCCTCCACCACCACGGAAAAAACCATCACAGTATTAAGGGCCATATTTGCCAGGAATGGGCTGCCCGAACAGATCTGTTCTGATAATGGACCACAATTTGTGTCCGAAGAATTCAGGAAGTTCTAAAAAAACAATGGGGTTAAGCACTATACGTCCGCCCCATACCATCCCGCCACCAATGGATTGGCTGAACGGTTTGTCCAGACCTTCAAGAAGGCCATAAAGGCCATGGGTAATGAAGACATAAATCTACAGCATAAGGTAGATAACTTGTTTGCATACAGGAATTCAACACATATGGTTACAAACCAGACTCCCACCATGATGTTTTTCAATAGAAGACTAAGATGCCGGCTGGATTTGATCAAGCCAAACATCAGAAGGGACGTAGAGAACCGGCAATTTCAAGGCATGAATGAAAGGCCAACTAGAACCTTCCAGATAGGTCAACAAGTTTTGGCCCGGGACTACTGTACCGAGAAATGGCAGCCTGGAACTATTTGCACACGACTAGGACCGCTGATGTATACCGTGGACATTGGAGAAAGCATAATAAGGCGCCATGCTGACCAGATCATAGAGTCATCCGAAAAGGGACAACCTACACCACAACTCTATACACCTGATGATGAAGCAAAGATACCCATAGTATCTACCTCCGATCCGGTGATGCTAGAACCAGATGCACCCGACACTGGCATTCCAGCCGAATCGACCTTGCCAAAAGAACCTACTACACCACCGAGAACTACTACACCACCGAGGCATTATCTGGACCGAGTCAGGAAGCCTCCAGAGAGACTGACTTATAATTGATTAACTGCAGCAATATGTAGATTATTGTTCTTGTAATCATGTTAAATAACAATTACTTAAAATGTTATGTACTGGTTGTCTAAAAGGGGAGGAATTGTGGTGTATGTGCCTTTAAGAACCCCTGTGTACTGTAATGCCAGTAGTGGCCACTCGGCTATATAGGCCTGTATAGTGTCTTGTATCTGTTAGTTCACCTCCAGACGTTGTCCAGTAAACACCTGTAAACCAACTCCTGCATTCCGTGTCTCCATTAACACACGGACACAACAAACGGGAGACACAAAATTGTACCGGTACTAATGAACTTAACCATGTTACAATGGCCAGGATATTGTGAAAGGTTTACTAAAACTAGAGAATTGTAAGCATATATGATGAAGAATGTCATTAACCAAGCTGATGATCCGACAGGGGCTACTAATTTCAGGGGACATGCTGCATTCCACCAAAGGATTAAGAGGAGCTTAGGAACCGATATACATAGAAACATAGAAGATAGGAGCAGGAGTAGGCCATTCGGCCCTTCGAGCCTGCTCCGCCATTCAACGAGATCATGGCTGATCATCCAAACCCTAGCACCCGGTCCCTACACCGACAGCCATCCCACCCAAGCCCTATCCCCGTAACCCCACGTATTTAATCCCCCCTAACACTAAGGGCCAATTTTTATCATGGCCAATCAACCTAACCCGCACATCTTTGGACTGTGGGAGGAAACCGGAGCACCCGGAGGAAACCCACGCAAACACGGGGAGAATGTGCAAACTCCACACAGACAGTCACCCGAGGCCGGATTTGAACCCGGGTCCCTGGCGCTGTGAGGCAACAGTGCTAACCACTATGCCACCGTGCTGCCATGTACATATACTCACGGGAATAAACACGGGGACATCATTCATTAATGCCCTAGATATACAAGGAGTCCAGAGCCATGTGGAACGACTACAAAGGGTAATACAACAGATTTTAGAGAAGGAAACTGGTTTGGTTCGACAAGGATCAGAGTTGGGAGGACATACGATAAGGAAATTACTCGAGGGAATCAAGGTTATAGAGGACCATGCTAGCATTATCAACAAACTAAACCATAGAGATGAGGAACAGGCAAAAGACGGGGTAGGGGGAGGCTTGTGTCATGCCTATGGCCAATGGATCACCGGACAGTTAAACATAATCTGTCACAGATACAGCGAGGCGAGGTACCAGACTGGATTAACAGCACACAGCTCTATGGCCTGAGCCATAATCCAGGCCCCCGGAGTGCTTGTACCCTCAAAGGGATAACCAGAGTATATCCAGTGATACAAAAATGTAAAGCAGAAGTGACAGCAATGATAGGCATGGTACTCCTGATCCCAGTGGTGGGACTAGACACGACTCCATACCCACAGTACCAGGTAACAAACATAGGCATAGTGAGGGGTGAGACATGTCTCCAATACTATCCAATTGATACCTATGCCATCAGGAAGAATGGTACTATGAGAGGAGTCTCCCTAAACGGATGCCACGGGAAAGGCACGCTTACGATATGCCCACATTTACATGAGTAAAGGGAACCTTACGCAAGCCACCTGACCAGAGGCTTGGCCACCAGATAACAGAAGAAAGATACTGTATGAAGTATCTACATTCCATTCAATACTGATGGTCTTAATTAAATAGTCTAGAATAAATAACTACCCATTGTATTATCAATAGTCTTTCGCTACGCCAGACTTTAGAAATATGTAGAAACTTAGTTAAGGATTGAAGAACTCTTTGTCCCTTTGTCTGACTTGAAAGACACATGAAGAAACCATAACCTGTTTACTTTACTGTATAAATGTGTTGTTAATCTGTAATTCTGGAGAGTCTCTGCGAGCCTTTGACTGAGCGGGACGCTCTCCTTGCGACAAGTAAAAATTTATTAAAAAAGAACATCTACTGGAGCTGATCGTTTCAGAGTCCCACTGAGAGTCGAGATTTTGACAAAAGGGACATCGAGGTAGAGCTACAGGACGTCCCGTGGTATGAGAAGCTGTGGGATTGGGGAGTGAATGTCAACATACACCCATGGATCCGCATCATTTCTCATATATTAGTGATAGTACAGTTAGTCATGGCTATAGGATGGGGAATAGCAGCATGCACCACTTGTAAAAAGAAACAGACCAAACAAAGAGCTAAAGCGAGTCGGAAAACACAAGATTGCTCTAAACATGATGGGTATGCAGGGCCTCCCGAACCAGCGCCTGATCACCGCATGGAGCAGGAGGCACAGCGATGCTTCTACATGTGGTTTAACTTGGGCAAGGGCCAAGTACCAAAAGGGGGGATTGCAGTGGGGAAAGAGTTAAACTGACATCGCTGGCAGTTTCACTGAATGGTGTAATAAAGACAATAATCTAATGGGCCTTTTGCAGTAGTAAGCTTTTTCTAAGTTGATAATATAGTCGGATGTGGAAACCATAAGAGACCTAAGAGGATGTAAGTTCTGTTCTGGCAGGGAAGTAAACCAATGAAAGAGGCCGAGAGAGGCAGGAAAGGAGGACAATGAGTCAGAAGTACAATGTTGATGAGACCCATCTGGCATAAACAAAGGTCATGGGTGCAACAACAGCTTGTGGGATAACGGCCGATAATAAAGGTGGTGCTTTAATGTAACGCAGCATAGGCAACCAATCAGTGAAGGTGCATGCGGGCCAAGGTCCAATCGGGTGGCAGGAATGAATTTTGACATGTGTATTGTAATGTATAAAAATGTAGTGTTTGCTGTACCAATTTGGAAAGGTCTGGCTAAGACAGAGCAGACTGTTTCCCCACCATTGCAATAAAGACAACTTGACAATCGATCTAAAACCTTGTGTCGAGTGTTGGTTTAAAATACTCCACAACAGTGTCGTCACGGACAAATTATTCTAAAGAGCTTTTAAAAGCTACAAGATACGGGACTGAAGACATTCCTCAAACGGAGGGGGAACAAATCCCAGGGACATGATGGTTTCCATCCGAGGATTCTGAGGGAAGCCAGGGGAAGGAATAACGGAGGGTCCCCGAGTATAAATTGGCTGGCACCTTTCCCTACATTACAACAGCGACAGCAATTCAAAATCAATGAATTGGCCCTGAAGTGTTATGGGCATCCTGGGGTCGTGAAGGGCGGCGAGTAAATGCACCCTCACCTCTGAGTCAGAGGTTGTGGGTTCAAGTCCCACTCCAGAGACTTGAGCCCAAAAATCCAGGCTGACACTCCACTGCAGTGCTGAGGGAGTGCGGCACTGTCGGAGGTGCCGTCTTTCAGATCAGGCGTTAAACCGAGGCCTCGTCTGCTCTCTCGGGTGGACGTAAATGATCCCAGGGCACTATTTCGAAGAAGATTAGGGGAATTATCCCCGGTGTCCTGGCCAATATCAACATCACTAAAAAAAAAAACAGATTATCTAGTCATTATTCCGTTGCATAGAAACATAGAAAAATAGGAGCAGGAGTAGGCCATTCGGCCCTTCGAGCCTGCTCCACCATTCAATATGATCATGGCTGATCCTCTATCTCAATACCATATTCCCGCTCTCTCCCCATACCCCTTGATGCCTTTTGTGTCTAGAAATCTATCTATCTACCTTCTTAAATATATTCAGTGACTTGGCCTCCACAGCCTTCTGTGGTAGAGAATTCCACAGGTTCACCACCCTCTGAGTGAAGAAATTTCTCCTCATCTCAGTCCTAAATAGCCGACCCCATATCCTGAGACTGTGACCCCTCGCTCTAAACCCCCAGCCAGGGAAAACATCCTCCCTGCACCCAGACTAGCCCTGTCAGAATTTTATACGTTTCAATGAGATCCCCTCTCATTCTTCTAAACTCCAGTGCATACAGGCCTAGTCGACGCAATCTCTCCTCATACGACAGCCCTGCCATCCCAGGAATCAGTCTGGTGAACCTTCGCTGCACTCCCTCTATGGCAAGTATATCCTTTCTTAGGTAAGGAGACCAAAACTGCACCCAGTACTCCAGGTGTGGTCTCACCAAGGCCCTGTATAACTGCAGTAAGACATCCTTGCTCCTGTACTCAAATCCTCTTGCAATGAAGGCCAGCATACCATTTGCCTTCCTAACTGCTTGCTGCACCTGCATGTGTGCTTTCAGTGACTGGTGCACAAGGACACCCAGGTCCCTTTGTACATCAACATTTCCCAATCTATCACCATTTAAATAATACTCTGCCTTTCTGTTTTTTCTACCGAAGTGGATAACTTCACATTTATCCACGTTATACTGCATCTGCTATGTATTTGCCCGCTCACTCAACTTGTCTAAATCGCCTTGAAGCCTCTTTGCATCCTCCTCACAACTCACAATCCCACCTAGTTTCGTGTCGTCAGCAAACTTGGAAATATTACATTTGGTTCTCTCATCCAAATCATTGATCTATATTGTGAATAGCTGGGGCCCAAGCACTGATCCCTGCGGTACCCCACTAGTTACCACCTGCCACCCAGAAAAAGACCCATTTATTCCTATTCTCTGTTTCCTGTCTGTTAACCAATTTTTAATCCATGCCAGTATATTACCCCCAATCCCATGAGCTTTAATTTTGCACACTAACCTCTGATGTGGGACTTTAATCAAAGGCCTTCTGAAATTCCAAATACACTGATGCGCTATCAATTACTGAGAAAGACTGGAGCCGCCTTTATACCAGGGCATATGGGTGGAGCCAGGGGCGGAGCCAGCTGAGGCATACACAGACAGGTACAACAGTGGGCAAGATTGAACAACAGTGAAGTGAACAGTGAACAACAGTGGTTTACCACATACACCACATCCACTGGTTCTCCCTTATCTATTCTACCAGTTACATCCTCAAAAAACTCCAGTCGGTTTGTCAAACTCGATTTCCCTTTCATCAATCCATGATGACTCTGTCTAACCCCGTTGATATTTTCTAAGTGTCGTGTTATCACATCCTTTATAATCGAGTCTAGCATTTTCCCTACTACTGATGTTAGGCTAATAGCGGGGTTACATTTGCCACCCTCCAATCTGCAGGAACTGTTCCATAATCTATAGAATTTTGGAATTGCTGTTTGTGGGATGTTGCTGGGTGCAAATTGGCTGCCGCTTTTGCTACATTACAACAGTGACTCCACTTCATTGGCTGTAAAGCGCTTTGGGATGTGCGATGGACGTGAAAGGCGCTATATAAGATTATGAAGGGGTTGGATCGGGTGGATGCAGGGAGGATGTTCCAGATCACAGAATCACAGAAACCCCACAGTGCAGATAGAGGCCATTTCGGCCCATCGAGCCTGCACCGACACATATCCCACCCGATCCCCGTAACCCCTACACCAACACATATCCCACCCTATCCCTGTAACCCCACGTATTTAATCCCCCTAACACTAAGGGTTAATTTATCATAGCCAATCAACCTAACCCGCACATCTTTGGACTGATGGGTGAAACTAGAACTAGGGGGCATAGTCTTAGAATAAGGGGCTGCTCTTTCAAAACTGAGATGAGGAGGGACTACTTCACTCAGAGGGTGGTAGGTCCATGGAATATGCTGCCCCAAAAAGCTGTCGAAGCTACATCATTACATAAATTTAAAACAGAAATAGACAGTTTCCTAGAAGAAAAGGGAATTAAGGGTTACGGGGAGCGGGCAGGAATTTGGACATTGATAAAAAAAACTTTGAACTAATTTAAGTTAAGCTGGTGTGTAAAAACTGAAGACCAACAGAAATACTGCATACAGTTTTGGTGTCCATACTTAAGAAAAGACATACTTTCTCTCGAGGCAGTACAAAGAAGGTTCACTCGGTTAATCCCGGGGATGAGGGGGGGGGACATATGAGGAGAGGTTGAGTAGATTGGAACTCTACTCATTGGAGTTCAGATGAATGAGAGGCGATCTTATTGAAACATATAAGGTTGTGAAGGGGCTTAATCGGGTGGATGCGGGGAGGATGTTCCCAATGATGGGTGAAACTAGAACTAGGGGGCATAATCTTAGAATAAGGGGCTGCTCTTTCAAAACTGAGATGAGGAGAAACTTCTTCACTCAGAGGGTGGTAGGTTTGTGGAATTTGCTGACCCAGAAAGCTGTGGAAGCTACATCATTACATACATTTAAAACAGAAATAGACAGTTTCCGAGAAGTGAAGGGAATTAAGGGTTACGGGGAGCGGACAGGAATTTGGACATGAGTCTAGGTTCGGATCGGTCATGGCCCTGTGGGTAGCGGAGCGGGCCCAGGGGCCGTGTAGCCTGATCCTGCTCCTATTTCGTGTGTCTAATTCTGTTACGATTCAGGAGATGGTTCTGTGATAGTGGATTGGCGGTTAGGATCAGATCAGCCATGATCTTGTTGAATGGCGGAGCAGGCTCGAGGGGCCGATTGGCCTACTCCTGCTCCTATTTCTTATGTTCTTATATAAATGCAAGTCTTTCTTTTCTTTCTTTAAGTTCTTTGTTTTTCTTTTTCACTCCATTTTGACCCAGACTGTCGAGCAATGGAGGGGTTATCATAGAATCACAGAAATTTAGGGCACAGAAGGAGGCCATTCGGCCCATCGTGCCTGAGCCGGCCAAAAAACAGCTTTCCAGCCTAATCTCACTTTCCAGCTCTTGGTCCGTAGCCCTGCAGGTGACAGCACTTCATGTGCATATCCAAGTACTTTTTAACTGAGATGAGGGTTTCTGCCTCTACCACCCTTTCAGGCAGGAAGTTCCAGACCCTGACCACGCTCTGAGTGAAAAAAGTTCTCCTCAACTCCCCTGTAATCCTTCTACCAATTACTTTAAATCTATGGCCCCTGGTTATTGACCTCGCTGCTAAGGAAAATAGGTCCTTCCTACCCACTCTATCCAGGCCCCTCATAATTTTATACACCTCAATCAAGTCTCCCTCATTCTCCTCTGTTCCAAAGAGCAGTTAGTAACAGAGATTGGAGAAGTTTGGGGCTTTTCTTTGCACTGAAGCAGCGAAGGATGAGGGCCAGCCTGATGGAGGTCCTCAAGACCATGAGGGTTATTGATCAAAGGCAAAGGACAGATTCCTCTCTGGGCACCTCAATGTCAGCATGCTTGTTGGGGTTTAGAACGCGCATGCTCAGGGGCAGCAGAGTCCCAGGACCAGCTGCTAGTGGGCATGCTCAGGGGCGCAGAGTCCCAGGACCAGCTGCTAGTGGGCATGCTCAGGGGCAGCAGAGTCCCAGGATCAGCTGCTAGTGAGCATGCTCAGGGGCAGAGTCCCAGGACCAGCTGCGAGTGGGCATGCTCAGGGGCAGTGGAGTCCCAGGACCAGCTGCTAGTGGGCATGCTCAGGGGCAGTGGAGTCCCAGGACCAGCTGCTAGTGGGCATGCTCAGGGGCAGAGTCCCAGGAGCAGCTGCGAGTGGGCATGCTCAGGGGGGCAGAGTCCCAGGACCAGCTGCTTGTGGGCATGCTCAGGGGCAGCGGAGTCCCAGCACCAGCTGCTAGTGGGCATGCTCAGGGGCAGCGGAGTCCCAGGACCAGCTGCTAGTGGGCATGCTCAAGGGACAGAGTCCCAGGACCAGCTGCTAGTGGGCATGCTCAGGGGCAGCAGAGTCCCAGGACCAGCTGCTAGTGCGCATGCTCAGGGGCAGCGGAGTCCCAGGACCAGCTGCTAGTGCGCATGCTCAGGGGCAGAGTCCCAGGACCAGCTGCTAGTGCGCATGCTCAGGGGCAGAGTCCCAGGACCAGCTGCTAGTGAGCATGCTCAGGGGCAGAGTCCCAGGACCAGCTGCTAGTGCGCATGCTCAGGGGCCCAGAGTCCCAGGACCAGCTGCTAGTGGGCATGCTCAGGGGCAGAGTCCCAGGACCAGCTGCTAGTGGGCATGCTCAGGGGCCCAGAGTCCCAGGACCAGCTGCTAGTGAGCATGCTCAGGGGCCCAGAGTCCCAGGACCAACTGCTAGTGGGCATGCTCAGGGGCCCAGAGTCCCAGGACCAGCTGCTAGTGCTCATGCTCAGGGGCCCAGAGTCCCAGGACCAGCTGCTAGTGGGCATGCTCAGGGGCAGAGTCCCACGACCAGCTGCTAGTGCGCATGCTCAGGGGGCAGAGTACCAGGACCAGCTGCTAGTGGGCATGCTCAGGAGCAGCAGAGTCCCAGGACCAGCTGCTAGTGGGCATGCTCAGGAGCAGCAGAGTCCCAGGACCAGCTGCTAGTGGGCATGCTCGGTGGCAGCAGAGTCCCAGGACCAGCTGCTAGTGCGCATGCTCAGGGGCAGAGTCCCAGGACCAGATGCTAGTGGGCATGCTCAGGGGCAGAGTCCCAGGACCAGCTGCTAGTGGGCATGCACAGGGGCAGAGTCCCAGGACCAGCTGCTAGTGGGCATGCTCAGGAGCAGCAGAGTCCCAGGACCAGCTGCTAGTGGGCATGCTCAGGGGCAGAGTCCCAGGACCAGCTGCTAGTGCGCATGCTCAGGGGCAGCAGAGTCCCAGGACCAGCTGCCCAACGCATTACCGGCACCCGGCTACCGACCATAGAGCATATATATCAGAAACGCTGCCTACGGAGGGCACGGTCCATCATCAAAGACCCTACCCACCCCAGCCACAGTCTGTTCGCCCTCCTACCATCTGGAAGATGCTACAGATGCATTCGCACCCGTACGACCAGATTTAGGAACAGCTTCTTTCCCAGGGCTGTCATCCTACTGAACTCCACAAATAAACACTAAAGCCTGCACATCTGCCAATGCACTTTATTATGGTCATATTTATGCTAATATACTGCAAGCCAAATGTATAAATGTATGTTGAATGTTTAAGTGTCTTAATCCAAATTGTACACTCTCGGGAGCCGCAAGCCTACATTTCGTTGTACTCCACTTGTGCACTAACAATGACAATAAAAGTTGATTTGATTTGATTTAGTGGGCATGCTCAGGGGCAGAGTCCCAGGACCAGCTGCTAGTGGGCATGCTCAGGGGCAGAGTCCCAGGACCAGCTGCTAGTGGGCATGCTCAGGGGCAGAGTCCCAGGACCAGCTGCTAGTGCGCATGCTCAGGGGCGACACTCTGGGTGACGGTCGTTAACGGTTGAAGAGTCGGAATTACCGGCCGAAAGCGAGTTTTTTCAGCTGGACGGACGAGCGGAGAGAGACGGGGAAATAACTGACGGTAAACACAAACCTGGGAGATTTAGGGTCCCGGGAATCGAACGGAGCGGATTCAGCCTCGCGGAGCGGGTCAGACTTCCTCAGAGACACGTGACCGGGGCCTCAGTGACGTCATCGCATCAGGGGCACGTGACCCGTGCGCACGGCCTGATTGACGGGAACTTCCGACCAATAGGGAGCGAGCGGGGCGGGACTGGAGGAGCGAGCCGGCGGCGGGTCCTCCAACCAATCGGGGAGCCCGAGGGGCGGGACTAGCGGTACCCAGTGGGCGGGGCTGGAGGAGCGAGCCGGCGGCGGGTCCTCCAACCAATCGGGGAGCCCGAGGGGCGGGACTAGCGGCACCCAATGGGCGGGGCTGGAGGAGCGAGCCGGCGGCGGGTCCTCCAACCAATCGGGGAGCCCGAGGGGCGGGACTAGCGGCACCCAGTGGGCGGGGCTGGAGGAGCGAGCCGGCGGCGGGTCCTCCAACCAATCGGAGAGCCCGAGGGGCGGGACTAACGCCAGCTGATTGTCTGATCCGCAGGGCAGCGAGTTTCTCCAGTCCCTTGTTCAGGGCCCGGGGAGGCTGTGGGCCTTTATTCCCCGCATTGGACACAAGGCTCTTTGTCTCACAACACACTGGCTCAGGTTTTAATAGAGACTTTTTAAATTCATCAATAAAAGCAGATAAACCTTGTGCTTCTGTGGAACAAACTTTCTAATATTTTATAGAATCATAGAATGGTTACAGCACAGAAGGAGGCCATTCGGCCTGTCGAGCCCGTGCCGGCTCTCTGCAAGACCACTTCAGCGAGTCCCACTCCCCGCCCTTTCCCCGTAACCCTGCACATTTCTTTACTTCAGATACTTATCCAATTCCCTTTTGAAAGCGGTGATTGAATCTGCCTCCACCACCCTTTCAGGCAGTGCATTCCAGATCCTAACCACTCGCTGCATAAAAAAGTTTTTCCTCATGTCGCCTTTGGTTCTTCTGACAATCACCTTAAATCTGTGTCCTCTGGTTCTCGACCCTTCTGTCAATGGGAACAGTTTCTCTCCACTCTGTCCAGACCCCTCATGATTTTGAACACCTCTATCAAATCTCCTCTCAACCTTCTCTGCTCTGAGGAGAACCACCCCAGTTTCTCCAGTCTATCCACATAACTGAAGTCCCTCATCCCTTATCCCTGGAACTATTATTGTAAATCATTTCTGCACCCTCTCTCTGAGGTCTTCACATCCTTCATAAAGTGCGGTGCCCAGAATTGGACACAATACTCCAGTTGAGGCCGAACCAGTGTTTTATAAAGGTTCATCATCACTTCCTTGCTTTTGGACTCGATGCCTCTAAAGCCCAGGATCCCGTATGCTTTTTTAACTGCTTTCTCAACCTGCCCTGCCACCTTCAACGATTTGTGCACACATACCCCCACCCCCTTTAGAATTGTACCCTTTAGTTTGTATTGCCTCTCCTCGTTCGTCCTACCAAAATGTATCAGTTCGCACTTTTCTGCGTTAAATTTCATCTCCCACGTGTCCACCCATTCCACCAGCCTGTCTATGTCCTCTTGAAGTCTGTCACTATCCTCCTCACTGTTCACTATACTTCCAAGTTTTTTGTCATCTGCATATTTTGAAACTGTGCCCTGTACACACAAGTCCAAGTCATTAATATATATATCAAGAAAAGCAGTGGTCCTAGTACCGACCCCTGGGGAACACCACTGTGCACCTTCCTCCAGTCCAAAAAACAACCGTTCACCACTACTCTCTGTTTTCTGTCACTTTGCCAATTTCATATCCATGCTGCCACTGTCCCTTTTATTCCATGGGCTTCAACTTTGCTGGCAAGCCTATTATGTGGCACTTTGTCGAACGCCTTTTGGAAATCCATGTACACCACGTTAACCGCATTGTCCTCATCAACCCTCTCTGTTACCTCATCAAAAAACTCAATCAGAATCAGAGCGGCCGGGCCCGGCGGACGTGCGGCCAGGGTCCCGGCACCAGGAAACCCAGGGTGCAGCGCCTCCCCCAGACAGGAGAAACCACAACTGGATCGGCACAGCAGAGCCGCCAATCCAGAGCCGGCTTGTATCAGGGCGGGCGCTGAATGCAGAAGTCGGTCCCTGGCCGCCTGTGTAGGTCTTTTTGTTGCTTCAGTTTGAGCTGGAGTGGAGATGGAGGAGAAGCTGCTGGGTTTAACCCCCAGTACTTCTGAGCCCAGGAGGACCCAACAATTTCCAACATGGGACTGTCAAGGGAGGTGGATTCTGGGGGAGATTAGGTTGTTAGACACTGTCCCTACAATGTAAAAGAGTATTGTTTTAGGAACAAGTATTTCTGTAGAGGCTTTTAATCCGGTTTACATATACAGATTTGTTCTAATTCATTCTTGGGATGTGGGCGTCACTAGCAAGAGCAGCAAATATTGCCAATCCCCAGTTGCCCGTTGAGAAGGTGATGGTGGGCCGCCTTCTTGAACTGCTGCAGTCCGTGTGGTGAAGGTACTCCCACAATGCTGTTGTGTAAGGAGTTCCAGGGTTTTCACCCAGTGATGATGTAGCAACGGCGATATATGTCCGAGTCAGGATGGTGTGTGACTTGGAGAGCTTGGAGGTGATGGTGCTCCCATGCACCTTCTGCCTTTGTCCTTCTAGGTGCTGGAGGTTGCGGGTTTTGGAGGTTCTGTCAAAGTTCTGGCCGAGTTGCAGATGTATAAAGTCCATCTCCTTCTCCCCCTCCCACTCCCACCTCTCTCTCTCTCCTCCCATAGAGGCCAGAGGCCCAGACCAGGTGGCAGATTCCCTTCACCGAGGGACATTAGTGAACCAGTGGGATTTTATGACAATCCGGCAGCTTTCATGGTCACTTTTTTCTAGTGCCGGCCCCACAAATAACCAGATTCATTGAGCTCAATTTCACAACCTGCCTCTTTAGTGGGTTCTCTCTCACGCTCCCTGTTTTAAATTCATTTTACAGGATATTAGAAGGGGAGGATTTGCAGACGGGAAACTCAAACCACACATCACGTCAAGATCTGACCGTCACTCGATTCATCAGGAACTGAATATCATCGGCCTTTGAATATGGAAGCAAAAAGCAGCGTTCACAACGGAGAGAGGCCGTTCACCTGCTCTGAGTGTGGGAAGGGATTCACTAATTCATCCCACCTACTGAATCACCAGCGAGTTCACACTGATGAGAGACCTTTCAACTGCTCGGACTGTGGGAAGTGCTTTAAAAGTTCCGGGGAAATGATACACCATCAACGTGTTCACACTGACGAGAGACCGTTCAGGTGCTCTCACTGCGGGAATGGGTTCAGGCAGTCATCTGACCTCACTGTCCACCTGCGCATTCACACTGCGGAGAGACCGTTCACCTGCTCCGTGTGTGGGAAGGGATTCACTCGCTCATCCACCCTGCTGACACACCGGTGAGTTCACACTGATGAGAGACCTTTTAACTGCTCGGACTGTGGGAAGTGCTTCAAAAGTTCTGGGGAAATGATACGCCATCAACGTTTTCACACTGGGGAGAGACCGTTCAGGTGCTCTCACTGCGGGAATGGGTTCAGGCGGTCATCTGAGCTCACTGTACACCAGTGCACTCACACTGGAGAGAGGCCGTTCACCTGTTCCATGTGTGGGAAGGGATTCACTCGCTCATCCACCCTGCTGACACACCAGCGAGTTCACTCTGATGAGAGACCTTTTAAATGCTCGGACTGTGGGAAGTGCTTTAAAGGTTCCGGGGAACTAATACACCATCAACGTGTTCACACTGACGAGAGACCGTTCAGGTGCTCTCACTGCGGGACTGGGTTCAGGCAATCATCTGACCTCACTGTCCACCAGCGCACTCACACTGGGGAGAGACCGTTCACCTGCCCTGAGTGTGGGAAGGGATTCACTCAGTCATCCAACCTGCTGACACACCAGCGAGTTCACACTGGGGAGAGGCCGTTCACCTGCCCTGAGTGTGGGAAGGGATTCACTCAGTCATCCAACCTGCTGACACACCAGCGAGTTCACACTGGGGAGAGGCCGTTCACCTGCCCTGAGTGTGGGAAGGGATTCACTCAGTCATCCCACCTCCTGACACACCAGCGAGTTCACAAGTGACTGCAGGGGTCGGATTCTGTTGTTGTTGCTGCTGTTAATCACATCCAGGACTGAACCATGTTCATTCTGACAGGTGGGGATTGTTTCTGCTGATGTTAATAACTCCAGGAACTGGGCTGGAGTTTAATATTCTGGATATATGTCAAATAAATCAACTTTGTTTTAAACACATTGTTGTAGATTTTTGTCTTTCCCACCTGAGTGTTTAGCATCACCTGGCTGGAGCTCAGAAAGGACAATCTGGGGGAGGATCGTATGGCGGGAACAGAACTCCAGCCTGGACACAGTCCTTCAGGGCCACACTGAGAGGGGCAAACGGCACTTTGGTCTTTCTCGTCTCTCTTCACTGACAGCAAAGTTGCCGTGCGGGTTAATCTCGAGGCGTGTGAGAAACGTGTCCCAGCCGCTCTCTGCCATGGTTCAGAGCTCCGAGGCACGGTACAGAAGGCTCCTTTAGGAATGTAGCCCAGTGCTTTTTTTTTTAATGGCCTTATTAACCTCTGTTGTTACTTTTAGTGATTTGTGTATCTGTATCCCTGGATCCCTCTGCTCCTCCAGCCCATTTAGATTCTTAGGGGGAAATTCGGTGGCGCCTCTTTGGGTCGCTAACGTCGCCGGGGCTAATTTTAGCCCCCTGAAAAAGTTAGCGACCCTGCGCATTAAATTCAGTGGTAGCGCCCCAAGCAGGAGGCGGGGTGCTACTGGAAGCGCTCCCCTCCCTCTTGAGGCGCTACCAGTGAATTTCACGGCGTTTCGTGTAACAGCGCCACGCCCGTCGGCACATAGCACCGCGTCATAGCAGACCTCCCTCCCTGATTAAAGGGGAGGGGCCTAGCACTGTGCACACCGGGGCCCTGCTGGACCACCGGGGAGCAGGGTGTCGGATCAAGAGGAGCGCCGGGCTGAGCGATCGTGGCCGGCACCCTGAAGAATGGGGAAGGGGGCAGGTCCTGGCAGTCGGCCAAAATAAAAAGTTGCCGCCCGACACCTGCTCTTTAAGTGGCGTCGCCGCAGCTGCAAGAACGACCCCTGACCATTGGACATATCGTCCGTTGATAGGTCAGGGGTCACAACCCAAGGTTGCAGCCGGGGTGCTGCGCATGGCGATGACGTCATTGCCGGCGGTGCAGTGCCGCGGGGTGCTACCGGTTACCGCCGCCGCTAACCTCCCGCTGAATATCGCGGGAGGCGCAAAGCAACCCAATTTCACCCCCTTGTCCAAGTAGAGTGTGGCCTCCTTATTCTTCCCACCAAAACACACCACCTCACACTGACTTATAGTGAAATTCATTAACACACCGCCTCACACTGATCTATAGTGAAATTCATCAACACACCCCCTCACACTGATCTAGTGAAATTCATTAACACACCACCTCACACTGATCTATAGTGAAATTCATCAACACACCACCTCACAATGATCTAGTGAAATTCATTAACACGCCACCTCACACTGATCTATAGTGAAATTCATCAACACGGCACTTCACACTGACCTACTGTGAAATTCATTAACACACCTCACACTGACTTATAGTGAAATTCATTAACACACCACCTCACACTGACCTATAGTGAAATTCATTAACACGCCACCTCACACTGATCTACAGTGAAATTCATTAACACACCACCTCACACTGACTTCTCGTGAAATTCATTAACACACCACATCACACTGATCTGTAGTGAAATTCATTAACACACCACCTCACACTGACCTATAGTGAAATTCATTAACACGCCACCTCACACTGATCTACAGTGAAATTCATTAACACACCACCTCACACTGACTTCTCGTGAAATTCATTAACACACCACATCACACTGATCTGTAGTGAAATTCATTAACACACCACCTCACACTGATCTATAGTGAAATTCATTTGCCAATTACATGCCCATTCTGAAATGTATTAATGTCTTCTTGCATTTTGTCTTCCTCAATATTAACTCTACCTCCCAATTTGGTGTTATCGACAAACTTTGAAATTGTTCTTCTGATTCCCGAGTCCAAATCATTTATGAACAACAGTGATCTCAGCACCAATCCCTGTGGAACACCACTTCCCACCTTTTGCCAGTCTGAGTAGCTGCTCCCAACCCCGACTCTCTGTTTTCTGTTTTGTGACCAGCTTGCTATCCATAAACAGTATGTAAGATCGACAAGATGACCACGGTCAGGCCATGTGGAGTGAAGGGCCAGGCAGCAGAATGGATGGATGGAAAGATGGCTACAAAACAGAAATCAGAGGGTTGGAGTTAAGGGAAGTTTGTTGTGATCTTTCCATCCATTCTGTTGCCTGGCCCTTGACTCCACACGGCCTGACCATGGTCATCTTGTAGACCGTACATACTGCAGACACAGTGCACCAGTGGTGGAGGGGGTGGATATTGAGTCCTGTGGCCGGGGCGCCCCTGACAGGGTTACAGACCCTTCAGCCACTGGAGAGACATGGAGAGCTGAGCTCGGCAGCATTAGTCCGGTTTTGCCTCCTTTGGAGACCAGGTGTACGAGTAGAGTGAGCGCAGCCTTCACAGCAACCGTAATAAAATTGTTACAGTTGTGAAGGAACTTTGTGTAAGTGCACTGGACCACAAACAAAGTATGTGTGTCAATTATTGTCTGACTGCGCTACTGTGACATTTCAAAGGTGCTATATAAAGGTAAGTTGTTGTTGGTCTGAGTTTGCAGAGTGTAAATGCTGCCCTTCTCACACCTGTAAAAGGAGTTTACAAACGCCATCACTGTGAGTCCAGGATAGAAATTGACGAGATTCTCTCCTCCTGGTTCCTGGCCAAGGGGGCCGCGCATGGGCCCTGCTGCCCCCTGAGCCTCTCAAGATGGCAGCCGTTAGCCCGGGACTGTCACCGGGAGAAAGCCCCGCAGCTGCCGCCCCGCTCGGGGCAAACACCCGGCCCGGAGGCTCTTATTCGGGGCCTGGGGCCCACCCCGGGTGTGTGTGAAGCGGATAAAGTTGAGTGTTTTAATAATGGGGCCTGGGGCCACACGTGTGTTCAGTGGATAATGTTGAGTGTTTTGATAATGGGGCCTGAGGTCCACCCCGTGTGTGTGTGAAGCGGATAATGTTGAGTGTTTTAATAATGGGGCCTGAGGCCCAACCCGGGTGTGTGTGAAGCGGTTAATGTTGAGTGTTTTAATAATGGTGCCTGGGGCCCACCCCGGGTGTGTGTGAAGCGGATAATGTTGAGTGTTTTAATAATGGGGCCTGAGGCCCAACCCGGGTGTGTGTGAAGCGGATAATGTTGAGTGTTTTAATAATGGGGCCTGAGGCCCAACCCGGGTGTGTGTGAAGCGGATAATGTTGAGTGTTTTAATAATGGTGCCTGGGGCCCACCCCGGGTGTGTGTGAAGCGGATAAAGTTGAGTGTTTTAATCATGGGGCCTGGGGCCACACCTGTGTTCAGCGGATAATGTTGAGTGTTTTAATAATGGGGCCTGGGCCCACCCCGTGTGTGTGTGAAGCGGATAATGTTGAGTGTTTTAATAATGGGGCCTGAGGCGCACCCTGGGTGTGTGTGAAGCGGATAATGTTGAGTGTTTTAATAATGGGGACTGGGGCCTGGGGCCCACCCCGGGTGTGTGTGAAGCGGATAAAGTTGAGTGTTTTAATAATGGGGCCTGAGGCCCACCCCGGGTGTGTGTGAAGCGGATAAAGTTGAGTGTTTTAATAATGGGGCCTGAGGCCCACCCCGGGTGTGTGTGAAGCGGATAAAGTTGAGTGTTTTAATAATGGGGCCTGGGGCCACACGTGTGTTAAGCGGATAATGTTGAGTGTTTTAATAATGGGGCCTGAGGCCACACGTGTGTTAAGCGGATAATGTTGAGTGTTTTAATAATGGGGCCTGGGGCCACACGTGTGTTAAGCGGATAATGTTGAGTGTTTTAATAATGGGGCCTGAGGCCCACCCCGGGTGTGTGTGAAGCGGATAATGTTGAGTGTTTTAATAATGGGGCCTGAGGCCCACCCCGGGTGTGTGTGAAGCGGATAAAGTTGAGTGTTTTAATAATGGGGCCTGGGGCCACACGTGTGTTAAGCGGATAATGTTGAGTGTTTTAATAATGGGGCCTGGGGCCACACCCCGGGTGTGTGTGAAGCGGATAATGTTGAGTGATTTAATAATGGGTCCTGGGGTCCACCCCGGGTGTGTGTGAAGCGGATAATGTTGAGTGTTTTAATAATGGGACCTGGGGCCACCCCGGGTGTGTGTGAAGCGGATAATGTTGAGTGTTTTAATAATGGTGCCTGGGGCCCACCCCGGGTGTGTGTGAAGCGGATAATGTTGAGTGCTTTAATAATGGGACCTGGGGCCACACTCGGGGTGTGTGTGAAGCGGATAATGTTGAGTGTTTTAATAATGGGGCCTGGGGCCCACCCCGGGTGTGTGTGAAGCGGATAATGTTGAGTGTTTTAATAATGGGGCCTGGGCCCACCCCGGGTGTGTGTGAAGCGGACAATGTTGAGTGTTTTAATAATGGGGCCTGGGGCCCACCCCGGGTGTGTGTGAAGCGGATAATGTTGAGTGTTTTAATAATGGGGCCTGGGGCCCACCCCGGGTTAGTGTGAAGCGGATAATGTTGAGTGTATTAATAATGGGGCCTGGGGCCCACCCCGGGTGTGTGTGAAGCGGATAATGTTGAGTGTTTTAATAATGGGGCCTGGGGCCACCCCGGATGTGTGTGAAGCGGATAATGTTGAGTGTTTTAATAATGGGGCCTGGGGCCCATCCCAGGTGTGTGTGAAGCGGATAATGTTGAGTGTTTTAATAATGGGGCCTGAGGCCCATCCCAGGTGTGTTTGAAGCGGATAATGTTGAGTGTTTTGATAATGGGGCCTAAGGCCCACCCCGGGTGTGTGTGAAGCGGATAATGCTGAGTGTTTTAATAATGGGGCCTGAGGCCCACCCCGGGTGTGTGTGAAGCGGATAATGTTGAGTGTTTTAATAATGGGGCCTGGAGCCCACCCCGGGTGTGTGTGAAGCGGATAATGTTGAGTGTTTTGATAATGGGGCCTGGGGCCACACTCGGGGATGTGTGTGAAGCGGATCATGTTGAGTGTTTTAATAATGGGGCCTGGGGCCACACTCGGGGATGTGTGTGAAGCGGATCATGTTGAGTGTTTTAATAGTGGGGCCTGACGCCCACCCCGGGTGTGTGTGAAGCGGATAATGTTGAATGTTTTAATAATGGGGCCTGGGGCCCATCCCAGGTGTGTGTGAAGCGGATAATGTTGAGTGTTTTAATAATGGGGCCTGGGGCCACACTCGGGGTGTGTGAAGCGGATAATGTTGAGTGTTTTAATAATGGGGCCTGGGGCCCACCCCGGGTGTGTGTGAAGTGGATAATGTTGAGTGTTTTAATAATGGGGCCTGGGCCTGGGGCCCACCCCGGATGTGTGTTGTTGTGTATGTAATATGTGTGCTACTTTGAACCTATGGACAGGACTGCACTACTTGTAGGGCGTAGTGATACGCAGTACCACTCCTGGCCATAGGGGTATAAATAGTACTGTGGGTACTGATCTCCCCTCAGTTCCCGCCTGTGGGCATGAAGTAAAGACCTACGTATAGTCCCTACCTCCAACCAGTAAAGACCTGTTTTATTGTTACTGATCAAAGGTCTGAGTATTAATTACTTGAACAACTCACAGATTTAACACTGGCGACGAGTCTGATTCGGACCCTGCGGCAGTCACTCCACGGCAGCTTCGTCCACAGCCAGGACGTTGCAGAGAGGTTTCCACCCTCTCCACCCCACTGGAAGACATCCTGACCTCGGAGCCTCCATCGGCCACCGTCAGCTTCTTCTCCAGCTTGGTGGTGGGTAAGCCGTTGTCTGAGCCGGGCAGCGACGCGACAGGCAGTCGACCGCGTTGGCCGCACGAACGGGGCTGGGGGAGCTGGAGGAATAGGGCGCGAGAGCCGCTTCGAGCGGGAGGCGTTTCAACAGAGCGATCGCATCTCCTGATAAGAGCCGAGAGCCGCTTCGCGATCCAGCGATCGCATCCGCTGATAAGGGCCGCACTCGGGCGATCGCGGCGAAGATAAGGGCCGCACTCGGGGGCTGAAGGGAGACGGCGTCGGGGGACGGGTGAAGACCGCCAAGCACGGGAAAACCGCCATTTTGTGGGCGGAGGACGACGGCAAGAGCGGGAAGCCGCCATCTTTGATAACAAGTAAAGAAAAGAAAATCTGAGAAATTGCAAATCTACAACGCCTAAACACGGGAATATTAGCACCTTTGATAGTGACCTCGAAGATTGGGCCATATATGTTGAAAGAGTAAAAAATTATTGTAAGGCCAATAAAATTCGTGACCAAGATAAAGCTCTAACATTATTAAATTTAATGGGTGCGAAGACATACGGGCAATTGAAACACCTGTTATCACCAGATGAACCGGCGGATAAGACGTTCGATGAGATTGTTACTGTCCTGAAAGATCATCTAAACCCCACGCCGCTGATGCTAGCGGAACGATTTAAATTTTACGACAGAAGGCAGCTACAGCATGAAAGCAATGCTGAATATTTGCTGGAATTGCGTAAATTAGCGAAATATTGCCAGTTTGGAACGGGACTGACAGAGGCACTTCGAGACAAATTTGTGTGTGGTTTATTTAAACAGGATACACAAAAGCGACTGCTCAAGGAGAATGAGCTGACGCTTGAGAAGGCGGTCACTATGGCAGCAGCACACGAAGCCGCAGCGAGAGGCACGGCAGTAATGCAGCTACGGTCACCGGAGCTCAGTGCACACAAATTGGGTGTGAGTTCTGGCAAATGTTATCGTTGTGGAAAGACAACGCATGATCAGAACCAGTGTTGGTTTAAAAACCAAGAATGTAGAACTTGTGGTAGGCTTGGACATATAGCTAGAGTATGCAGGTCAGCGAAGAAGACCAGCAACAAGAAGTCACCGCAAGGAAAATACGCAAAGGTACACAAGGTGACCGAACAGGAGTCCGATTCAGACGCTAGCAGTAATGAACTGGCTAGCTTAAGAGTACTCAACGCTGGTAAGGGTGCAGACCTCCAGACAATTTGGGTCACTCTTCAGATAGAAGGAGTCCAAGTAAAACTGGAATTGGACACTGGATCGGCATTGACGGTCATAAATAAGAAAGATTACGGAAAGTTATTCCAACATATTCCCCTACAGGATACGGGGATTATATTGAAAACATACACGGGGCAAAGAGTGTACCCCATCGGGAAAATAGAGGTTGCAGTGGTCCACAAGGGCAAAGACAGTCAAATAATGGACTTATATGTGATATCTGAAGGAGGTTCTCCACTACTAGGACGGGAGTGGATTAGGAAAATGAATATGGACTGGCATTTCCTACAAACAATAACGAGTGAGAACTCGGTGAAGATAGTCGGCCCAGACTCTGGAACGGATGATGGTAAGCCCAACTCAGGTGCAAAAGACAAAGTTTCAGCACAGAATTCCACTGAGCAACAACAACATAGTTTAACTGTGGATTCTGAGTCTGGCAAGTCTACTGATGTGCCCATTTCTGAGGGACACCGGGCTCGAACTCAACTCCATTTCAAACTACAACAGCAATTAGAACAAATGCTTCGCCGTTTTGAGCAAGAGTTGAATGCAACGAAAGAGTTCTTTGATATAGAGTTGGAGAATCTGGAAAGACAACAGAAGCAGCTGATGGAGAAAATGGAGCAGGAGCACACAAAACGTCTGATGTCAGAGGAGTTAACGGTCAGCCAACTCCTGCATATGCTGAAGGACAGGACTCTGAAATGGGAAAAACTTGAACACGAACTTCAATATTCAAACGAAAGGGGTTCGGAGCTCTCAAAGGTTATTGGAAGAGCTGAGGTGGCAACACAGACTGAGATGACTGCAACAGAGCAGCCCTTGGATGCCAAAAGTACGCTGACTCACGTCAACGTAGAACAACAGACCGCTGAAACAGCTGCTCTGGTAGAGGGATTGAACAGTCCGATCAATCAATCTCCAAAAGAAGTTGAAGTAGTAAAATCTCAAATGAGGTCATTAGTAAACGACTTGCTGAAAGCCCAGAAAAAGCTGGATGAAGAGGTACGCATGAAGAAGTCTCTTCAGGAAAGATGTCTGGACTTGGAACAAAAGCTGGCTAACGCCCAGCTGGGTATGGAGGAAATAGAAGACCCTCTCGCTGGCCTAGATCAGGACGACACCGAATATTACTATGTCCTGTCCTGCCCAACTTGTAACTTCGACTCCCACCATACAGAAATCATGGAGGAGCACCGAAAGTCTACGGAACATCGGGAGAAGGTGGCTCTACTACGGAAAAAGGAGGAAGAGAAGGAGGAACTGCGCATGCAGCTGGCAGCTGACAGTGGAGCCCAGAGAGTCTCCAAGAAGCAGAAAAGGAAAAGTCGAAACAGAAGATGACCCATCTGAACCATTATTACCTCTACCAGATCACACACGTGGTCCCTCCGAACGGAGCCAATTCAGTTCGGAAGTTCAAACTGTTAAATCCATGGAAAGACTATTGAACTGTTTTCCGCAGAGACTGAATCTGTGATCTGTTTTGACATGAAGTTATCTATGTATCTATGTTATTCTGTTATGTAAACCTGAAGTTATATATGTTATTACGTTATGTTAAATGGGGAGATGACTGTAAAGCTAGGAAGGGAGGAATGTTGTGTATGTAATATGTGTGCTACTTTGAACCTATGGACAGGACTGCACTACTTGTAGGGCGTAGTGATACGCAGTACCACTCCTGGCCATAGGGGTATAAATAGTACTGTGGGTACTGATCTCCCCTCAGTTCCCGCCTGTGGGCATGAAGTAAAGACCTACGTATAGTCCCTACCTCCAACCAGTAAAGACCTGTTTTATTGTTACTGATTAAGTCTGAGTATTAATTACTTGAACAACTCACAGATTTAACATGTGTGAAGCGGATAATGTTGAGTGTTTTAATAATGGGGCCTGGGTCCACACTCGGGGTGTGTGTGAAGCGGATAATGCTAATTGTTTAATAATGGGGCCTGAGGCCCACCCCGGGTATGTGTGAAGCGGATAATGTTGAGTGTTTTAATAATGGGGCCTGGGGCCCACCCCGGGTGTGTGTGAAGCGGATAATGTTGAGTGTTTTAATAATGGGACCTGGGGCCACCCCGGGTGTGTGTGAAGTGGATAATGTTGAGTGTTTTAATAATGGGGCCTGAGGCCCACCCCAGGTGTGTGTGAAGCCGATAATGTTGAGTGTTTTAATAATGGGACCTGGGGCCACCCCGGGTGTGTGTGAAGTGGATAATGTTGAGTGTTTTAATAATGGGACCTGGGGCCACCCCGGGTGTGTGTGAAGTGGATAATGTTGAGTGTTTTAATAATGGGGCCTGGGGCCCACCCCGGATGTGTGTGTGAAGCGGATAATGTTGAATGTTTTAATAATGGGACCTGGGGCCACCCCGGTGTGTGTGAAGTGGATAATGTTGAGTGTTTTAATAATGGGGCCTGGGGCCCACCCCGGATGTGTGTGAAGCGGATAATGTAGAGTGTTTTAATAATGGGGCCTGGGGCCCACCCCGGGTGTGTGTGAAGCGGATAATGTTGAGTGTTTTAATAATGGGGCCTGGGGCCCACCCCGGGTGTGTGTGAAGCAGATTATGTTTTGTGTTTTAATAATGGGGCCTGGGGCCACACTCGGGGTGTGTGTGAAGCGGATAATGTTAATTGTTTAATAATGGGGCCTGGGGCCTACCCCGGGTGTGTGTGAAGCGGATAATGTTAATTGTTTAATAATGGGGCCTGGGGCCACACTCGGGGTGTGTGTGAAGCGGATAATGTTGAGTGTTTTAATAATGGGGCCTGGGGCCCACCCTGGGTGTGTGTGAAGCGGATAATGTTGAGTGTTTTAATAATGGGGCCTGGGGCCCACCCCGGGTGTGTGTGAAGCGGATAATGTTCAGTGTTTTAATAATGGGGCCTGGGGCCCACCCTGGGTGTGTGTGAAGCGGATAATGTTGAGTGTTTTAATAATGGGGCCTGGGGCCCACCCCGGGTGTGTGTGAAGCGGATAATGTTCAGTGTTTTAATAATGGGGCCTGAGGCCACCCCGGGTGTGTGTGAAGCGCATAATGTTGAGTGTTTTAATAATGGGGCCTGGGGCCACACTCAGGGTGTGTGTGAAGCGGGTACTGTTGAGTGTATTAATAATGGGGCCTGGGGCCCACCCCGTGTGTGTGTGAAGCGGATAATGTTGAGTGTATTAATAATGGGGCCTGGGGCCCACCCCGGGTGTGTGTGAAGCAGATAATGTTGAGTGTTTTAATAATGGGGCCTGAGGCCCACCCCGGGTGTGTGAGAAGCGGACAATGTTGAGTATTTTAATAATGGGGCCTGGGGCCCACCCCGGGTGTGGGTGAAGCGGATAATGTTGTGTGTTTTAATAATGGGGCCTGGGGCCCACCCTGTGTGTGTGTGAAGGGGATAATGTTGAGTGTTTTAATAATGGGGCCTGGGGCCACACTCGGGGTGTGTGTGAAGCGGATAATGTTGAGTGATTTAATAATGGGGCCTGGGGCACACCCCGGGTGTGTGTGAAGCGGATAATGTTGAGTGTTTTAATAATGGGGCCTGAGGCCCACCCCGGGACTGTGTGAAGCGGATAATGCTGAGTGTTTTAATAATGGGGCCTGGGGCAGCACTCGGGGTGTGTGTGAAGCGGATAATTTTGAGTGTTTTAATAATGGGGCCTGGGGCCCACCCCTGGTGTGTGTGAAGCGGATAATGTTTTGTGTTTTAATAATGGGGCCTGAGGCCCACCCCGGGTGTGTGTGAAGCGGATAATGTTGAATGTTTAAATAATGGGGCCTGGGGCCCACCCCGGATGTGTGTGAAGCGGATAATGTTGAGTGTTTTGATAATGGGGCCTGAGGCCCACCCCGGGTGTATGTGAAGCGGACAATGTTGAGTGTTTTGATAATGGGGCCTGAGGCCCACCCCGGGTCTGTGTGAAGCGGATAATGTTGAGTGTATAAATAATGGGGCCTGCGGCCCACCCCGGGTGTGTGTGAAGCGGACAATGTTGAGTGTTTTGATAATGGGGCCTGAGGCCCACCCCGGGTGTGTGTGAAGCGGATAATGTTGAGTGTTTTAATAATGGGGCCTGAGGCCCACCCCGGGTGTGTGTGAAGCGGATAATGTTGAATGTTTTAATAATGGGGCCGGAGGCCGACCCCGGGTGTGTGTGAAGCGGATAATGTTGAATGTTTTAATAATGGGGCCGGAGGCCCACCCCGGGTGTGTGTGAAGCGGATAATGTTGAGTGCTTTAATAATGGGGCCTGAGGCCCACCCCGGGTGTGTGTGAAGCGGATAATGTTTTGTGTTTTAATAATGGGGCCTGAGGCCCACCCCGGGTGTGTGTGAAGCGGATAATGTTGAATGTTTAAATAATGGGGCCTGGGGCCCACCCCGGGTGTGTGTGAAGCGGATAATGTTGAGTGCTTTAATAATGGGGCCTGTGGCCACACTCGGGGTGTGTGTGAAGCGGATAAATTTTGAGTGTTTTAATAATGGGGCCTGGGGCCCACCCCGGGTGTGTGTGAAGCGGATAATGTTGAATGTTTTAATAATGTGGCCTGAGGCCCATCCCAGGTGTGTGTGAAGCGGATAATGTTGAGTGTTTTAATAATGGGGCCTGGGGCCACACCCCGGGTGTGTGTGAAGCGGATAATGTTAAGTGTTTTAATAATGGGGCCTGGGGCCCACCCCAGGTGTGTGTGAAACGGATAATGTTGAGTGTTTTAATAATGGGGCCTGGGGCCCACCCCAGGTGTGTGTGAAACAGATAATGTTGAGTGTTTTAATAATGGGGCCTGAGGCCCACCCCGGGTGTGTGTGAAGTGGATTATGTTAAGTGTTTTAATAATGGGGCCTGAGGCCCACCCCGGGTGTGTGTGAAGCGGATAATGTTGAGTGTTTTAATAATGGGGCCTGGGGCCCACCCCAGGTGTGTGTGAATCGGATAATGTTGAGTGCTTTAATAATGGGTCCTGGGGCCCACCCCGGGTGTGTGTGAAGCGGATAATGTTGAGTGTTTTAATAATGGTGCCTGGGGCCCACCCCGGGTGTGTGTGAAGCGGATAATGTTGAGTGTTTTAATAATGGTGCCTGGGGCCCACCCCGGGTGTGTGTGAAGCGGATAATGTTGAGTGTTTTAATAATGGGGCCTGAGGCCCACCCCGGGGTGTGTGTGAAGCGGATAATGTTGACTGTTTTAATAATGGGGTCTGAGGCCCACCCCAGGTGTGTGTGAAGCGGATAAGGGGTTTTGATCGAGCAAGTAGGGAGAAACTGTTCACTCTGGCAAGTGGGTCGGTAACCAAAGGTCACAGATTTAAAATAGTTGCTAAAAGAACTAGCGGGGAAATGAGGAGAATTGTTTTCATACAGAGGGTTGTTAAGATCGGGAACGCACCATCTGAAAGGATGCTGGAATCAGGTTCCACAGGAACTTTCAAACAGTAATTGGACGAGTCCTTGAAGAGGACTAGTTTGCAGAGTTCTGGGGATAAAGCTGGGGTGTGGGACTAAATTGGACAGCTCTTTCAAAGACACGATGAGCACAGGCACGATGGGCCGAATCACCTCCTTCTGTGCTGTTAGATTCTATGATCAGTGTGAAGTCGCTGGTGTGTCAGCAGGTTGGATGACTGGGTGAATCCCTTCCCACACACGGAGCAGGTGAACGGTCTCTCCCCAGTGTGAACTCGCTGATGTGTCAGCAGGCGGGATGAATGAGTGAATCCCTTCCCCCACACAGAGCAGATGAACGGCCTCTCCCCAGTGTGTAGGAGCCAGTGTCCCTTCAGCTCCCGGGGGCTTTTAAAGCTCTTCCCACAGTCAGAACATTGAAATGGTCTCTCATCAGTGTGAACTCCCTGGTGTGTTTGTAGGTGGGATGAACAAACAAATCCCTTTCCACACATGGAGCAGGTGAACAGACTGTCCCTGGTGTGACAGCGCCGTTGAACTTTCAATGCAGACGGGGAACTGAAGCCCTTCCCGCCGTCCCCACCTTTACCCGGTTTCTCCCCGGTGTGATGGTGCACGTGTCTCACCAGGTCAGGCGATCGGCTGAATCCGCGTCCACACACTGAACACGTGTGCGGTTTGTCTGCGTTGCCATCCCTGCTTTCTCCTTCCATGTGCAAAGGCTGATGATATTCAGGTCCTGATGAATCCAGCGACTCTGTCAGATCTTGACGTGATGTTTGGTCTGAGCTTCCCGCCTGTAACTGCTCCACTTCTATAACCCTGTAAATTGAGATCAGAAAAGGATCAGAGGCAAACTGTTGTTTACTTTTCCCCTTTCCGAACCTAGGGGCAGTGAAGCTGATTTTCAGGCCCCAGCTGCTGCACAGGTTGGTTGAAAGGATCAGCAGTAATGGCGGCTGTAATACCCACAAGCCCCCGGCTCTGCAGAAAGTGCTCTGTTGACTGAGTCCCGCGCATGTGCTCATGGCCCCCGCGCTCTCCCTCCTGCTCTACAATCGCCCATCCCGATCAGTCCGCAACACGCATGCTCAGCACACAAAACCCCGCGGTTGGAACATCGGGCGTGCATGCGGAGCCGCAACATCTGGTACGCGTGAGCGGCTCAGGTGGGGGCGAGTCGGTGTTTCGCCTCAGCCGCCAGGGAGGTGCGCATACGCAGGACGACCCAACATTCTTCCCGTCAGCAATCACGCCCTCGTTTCTTTAATAAAAACAGAAAATGCTGGAAATACTCAGCAGGTCAGGCAGCATCTGTGGAGAGAGAAACAGAGTTAACGTTTCAGGCCGATGACCATTCGTCAGAACTGCTTGCTCTTTAGTGTCAGCCAGTGGCTCAGTGGGTAGCACTCTCGCCTCGGAGTCAGAAAGTTGTGGGTTCATTGTCCCACTCCAGAGACTGAGCACAAAAATCCAGGCTGACACTCCAGTGCAGTGCTGAGGGAGTGCGACACTGTCGGAGGTGCCGTCTTTCGGATGAGATGTTAAATTGAGGCCCTGTTTGCTCTCTCAGGTGGATGTAAAAGATCCCATGGCATTATTTCAGGAAAGAAAGATTGCATTTATATAGTGCCACCAGATATCCTAAAGTGCTTTACAGCCAATGAAGTACTACAATGAAGTAGTCACTGTTGTAATGTGGGAAAGAACAGGGGAATTATCCCCAGTGTCCGAGCCAATGTTTATCCCTCAATCAACATAAAAAAATGATAGATTATCTGGTCATTATCACATTGCTGTTTGTGGGAGCTTGCTGTGCGCTAACTGACTGCCGCATTTCCTACATTACAACAGTGACTACACTGCAAAAGTACTTCATTGGCTGTAAAGTACTTTGGGACGTCCGGTGGTGGTGAATGGCGCTATATAAATGCAAGTCTTTCTTTCTTCACTGGTCTCACCAGCGGCCTCTTCTGGCGGTTGGTGGATTGACAGCCGAGATTCCGCGCATGCGCACTCGGAGCGGCGGTTTGGGCCGAGTCCGGCACAGCGACCCCTCCCGGTCACCAAGGGTAATGACCGCGCATGCCCAGCGGAGACCAAACCCCCCTGCCCCACTCGGAGCTGCGCCTGCGCACTCGGATCCTGCCGGAGTCGGCGCGGGGCCATTCCGGGGAAAGGCCTTGGTGTCGGTTCCAGAGTCGCGATCGGTGACGCGAAGTGAGTTTTCTCCGCTCCGATTGGGTGGAGAATGGCGCGGGATGGATCGGGAGAGAATCGAGAGAAATAGAAAAACCTCAGAGTCCGCGAGGCCCCGGACTGAGCGGCGGCACTTGGACGGTGCACGTGATCTCCTCGGGGACACGTGACCCGGGCCCGCGATTGACGGCAGCTTCCGACCAATAGGGAGCGAGCGGGGTGGGACTCGAGGAGCGAGCCGGCGGCGGGTCCTCCAACCAATCGGGGAGCCCAAGGGGCGGGACTAGCGGCACCCAGTGGGCGGGGCTGGAGGAGCGAGCCGGCGGCGGGCCCTCCAACCAATCGGGGAGCCTGAGAGGCGGGACTATCGTCAGCTGATTGTCTGATCCGCAGGGCAGCGAGTTTCTCCAGTCCCTTGTTCAGGGCCCGGAGCCCGGGGAGGCTGTGGGCCTTCATTCCCCGCATTGGACACAAGGCTCTTTGGCTCAGGCATAGGGTGACGTCGCAGTGAAACTTTCCGCCCTCCTTTACAAAGATGGCTGCCGTTAACCTGGGCCTGCAAGGGGAAGAAATCCCCGCAACTGCAAATACGGGATCTTCAGGTTATTATTGGGGGCTTGCCTCCTGCACGAGTTATTTATGAAGCCTCCCCACCCACCTACCGGTCCATTACTCCCTCCGTCGTGATTCTTACCCGCTGCACCATCGCCCTCCCGGCTTCAGCTCCTCTCCATCTCCAGTAACGCATTGCGCATGCTCAATATACCGGCCCCTCCTGCGCCTGCGCGCTGGGCTCTTGTAGTCTGGGTGTGGCACGTGGTCCACCACGGGGAATGCTGGGTAAAAGACCAGATCAGTGAATGGAACATGATTTACTGTGATCAGATTGAGGACTGAACCATGTTCATTCTAGTAGTCATGGTTTTTTTCTGCTGTATCTGCGCTGGAGATTAATATTCTGTTTAAATAGTGAATAAATAAAGCTCGAGGAACAGCACCTCATCTTTCAATTAGGCACTTTACAGCCTTCTGGACTCAACATTGAGTTCAACAATTTCAGACTTTAACCCTTACTCCCATTTTTCGTGCTGTATGATTTTGCCATCCCCATTTGTAACATTTTCCAAGACTCGGTTTCACAGCCACATCTCTTTCCTCAGCAACTGTCTCCGGTTCCAACTTATTCCACGTGGATTTCAACTGAACTTCCACCCTTCCTGTTTCAGATCCACCCAGGATAACTTTCCTGCCTCTTACCTTAGTAATATCTGTTACATCTCCAGCTTTTTCCAGTTCTGATGAAGGGTCCCAGACCTGAAACGTTAACTCTGTTTCTCTCTCAACGGATGCTGCCTGGCCTGCTGAGTATTTCCAGCATTTTCTGTTGTTATTTCAGTGAATAAATAAGCTTTGTTTCAAACACACAGTGTGTCAAATATTTGATTTCTCCATGATAAGAGAAGACGAATTGATGTTCTGTTCCAGGCTGTTTAATTCTTGGGCCTTTTCTTACTCTAGATTATTTCTGTTCTCATCTCGTTCGCCTTCTACCACATCAAACCCCAAGCTTGCTCCGTTTGAGTACACGACTTGTGGGTGTCATAGACTGAACTGTAGGGTCTCACTTACACTCAACTGCCATCAACTGGTCCAGGCAGCGGGCGGTCGAGGGGGTCGTTCGGCCCGACTGCCTGCCTCTCTTCCGGTGGCCCTGGAGATGGAGCACGCGGTGTCCCCCGGCAGGCTCGAGGCCTTCCGCGACCAGTGGGCACTGCGGGGACTGGAGTGCATCATCACCCCGGCCAACGAAATTTTAATTAAATTTGTTAAGTTTCATTTAATGGTTTTTTAAGTTACAGTTTATTTGTTTATGGTCCCTACAAAAGAGTAAACTCATCTGCACACCGCAGGGACTGGAGTGCTTATCACCACAGGTAATGAAATGTTAATTGAATTATTAAGTTTCCTTTAATGTTTTAAGTTAAGCTACAGTTTATTTGTTAACGCAAAAGAGCACACTCAGCTGCAATTCCTTTGAACCATAGCTTTATAGAACTATCTTGCATAAGTTTTGAAATCTATTATCTGTATCATTTAACCCTTTGTGGATTCGATTTAGTAAAACTCCTCCACACGGACTGCACGTGATAACCTTTGAAAGGTTCTGATCTTTGCAGTAGTAATTTCTGAGCTTGATGGTCTAGTTGATTTAATCTCTTGTTACTAACATACCTTGCACTATTTCTTTCATCGAGATAATTCTTTCAAATACTTCCATTATCAGGTCTTTAGAAACATAGAAGATAGGAGCAGGAGTCGGCCATTCGGCCCTTCGAGCCTGCTCCGCCATTCAATGAGATCATGGCTGATCATCCAATTTCAGTACCCTGTCCCTGCCTTCTACCCATATCCCTTGACCCCTTTAGCCTTAAGAAATATATCCAACTCTTTCTTGAATATACTTAATGAACTGGCCTCCACCGCCCTCTGTGGCAGAGAATTCCATAGGTTCACCACTCTCTGGGTGAAGAAATTCCTCCTCATTTCAGTCCTAAGTGGCTTACCCCTTATCCTTAGACTATGACCCCTGGTTCTGGACTCCCTGGCCATCATAAACATCCTTCCTGCATCTAGTCTGTCCAGGCCTGACAGAATTTTATAGGTTTCGATGAGATCCCCTCTCAATCTTCTAAACTCCAGCGAGTATAAGCCCAATCGACACAATCTCTCCTCATACGTCATTCCTGCCATCCCAGGTATCAGCCTGGTGAATCTTCGCTGCACTCCTTCCATGGCAAGAACGTCCTTCCTCAGGTAAGGCGACCAAAACTGCACACAATACTCAAGGTGTGGTCTCACCAAGGCCCTGTACAACTGCAGCAAGACATCCTTGTTCCTGTACTCGAACCCTCTTGCTACGAAGGCCAACATACCATTTGCCTTCTTAACCGCCTGCTGCACCTGCATGCTTACCTTCAGCAACTGGTGCACAAGAACACCATTGCCATTCAAATAATAATCTGCCTTCCTGTTTTTGCCACCAAAGTGGATAACCTCACATTTATCCACATTATAGTGCATTTGCAATGTTTCTGCCCAATCACCCAACCTGTCCAAATCGTACTGGAGTTTCTCGACATCCTCCTCACAGCATACCCTCCCACCCAGCTTTGTGTCGTCTGCAAATTTGAAGATATTACATCCAATTCCCTCGTCCAGATCATCATTAATATATATTGTGAACAGCTGGGGTCCTAGGACCGATCCTTGCGGTACCCCACTAGTCACTGCCTGCCACTCGGAAAACGACCCGTTTATTCCAACTCTTTGCTTTCTGTCCGCCAACCAGTTCTCTATCCAAGTCAATACCTTGCCCCCAATCCCATGTGCCTTAATTTTGCACGCTAATCTCTTATGCGGGACCTTATCGAAAGCCTTCTGAAATTTCAAATACACCACATCCACTGGTTCTCCCTTATCTATTTTACCAGTTACATCCTCAAAAAATTCCAGTAGATTAGTCAAGCATGATTTACCTTTTGTAAATCCATGTTGACTTTGTCCGATCCAGTCACTGCTTTCCAAGTGCTCTGCTATTACATCTTTTATAATAGACTCTAGCATTTTCCCCACTACCAATGTCAGGCTTACCGGTCTATAATTCCCTGCCTTTTCTCTGCCACCTTTTTTGAATAGTGGGGTAACATTCGCTACCCTCCAATCCATGGGTACTGTTCCAGAGTCTATCGAGTTCTGGAAGATGACCAGCAATGCATCTACTATTTCTAGGGCCACTTCCTTAAGTACCCTGGGATGTAGATTATCAGGCCCTGGGGATTTATCGTCCTTCAGTCCCATCAATTTCCCTAACACCATTTCCCTACAAATACTGATTTCTTTCAGTTCCACCCTTTCATCAGACCCTATGTTCCCCGGCGTCTCACAGAATCACAGAATCACCACAATGCAGATAGAGGCCATTTCGGCCCATCGAGCCTGCACCGACACATATCCCACCCTATCCCCGTAACCCCACATATTTAACCCCCTAACACTATGGGTCAATTTATCATAGCCAAATCAACCTAACCCGCACATCTTTGGACTGTGGGAGGAAACCGGAGCACCCGGAGGAAACCCACGCAAACACGGGGAGAATGTGCAAACTCCACACAGACAGTCGCCCGAGGCCGGATTCGAACCCGGGTCCCTGGCGCTGTGAGGCAACAGTGCTAACCACTATGCCACCGGGCCTCTGGGAGGTTATTTGTGTCCTCCTTTGTGAAGACAGAACCAAAATATGTATTTAGTTGGTCTGCCATTTCTTTGTTCCCCATTATAAATTCCCCCGATTCTGATTGCAAGGGACCTATGCTTGACTTCACCAATCTTTTTCTCTTCACATATCTATAAAAGCTTTTACAGTCAGTTTTTATGTTCCCTGCAAGCTTACTTTCATATTCTATTTTCCCTTTCTTAATTAATCGCTTTGTCCTCCTTTGTTGAATCCTAAACTGCTCCCAATCCTCAGGATTATTCCTTTTTCTGGCCAATTTATATGCCCTCTCCTTGGACCTTATGCTATCCCTAATTTCCCTTGTTAGCCACGGTTGGGTCACCTTTTTTGTTTTATTTTTATGCCAAAATGGGTTGAACAAATTCTGTAGTTCATCCATTCGGTCTTTGAATGTTTGCCATTGCCTATCCACCGTCAACCCTTTGAGTGCCATTCCCCAATCAATCCTACCCAACTCGCTCCTCAGACCATCGTAGTTTCCTTTATTTAAATTGAGGACCCTAGTCTCCGAGTCAACTACTTCATTCTCCATCTTAATGAAGAATTCGATCATATTATGATCGCTCCGACCCAAGGGGCCTCGTACAACAAGATTGCTAATTAATCCTTTCTCGTTACATAATACCCAGTCTAAGATGGCCTGATCTCTGGTTGGTTCCTCGACATATTGGTCCAGGAAACCATCCCGTAAACACTCCAGGAATTCCTCCTCCACAGTATTGTTACTCATTTGGTTGGCCCAATCTATATGTAGATTAAAGTCACCCATGATGACTGCTGTGCCCTTATTGCACGCTTCTTTAATTTCTCTTTTAATGCCATCCCCAACCTCCGCCTTACTGTTTGGAGGTCTATAAACCACTCCCACTAATGTTTTTTTCACCTTAGTATTTCTCAATTCTACCCATACAGATTCCACCTCATCAGAGCTAATATCCTTCATTACAATTGTGTTAATCCCTTCTTTAACCAGTAATGCTACCCCACCTCCCTTTCCTTTTTGCCTATCTTTCCTGAATATCGAATACCCCTGGATGTTGAGTTCCCAGTCCTGGCCTTCCTTGAGCCATGTTTCCGTAATCCCAACCAAATCGTATTTGTTTACTTCTATTTGCGCAGCCAATTCATCCACCTTCTTACAAATGCTCCTCGCATTAAGACACAAAGCCTACATGCTTGTTTTTTTAATGCTCTTAGACCTATTAGAATTATTATTTACTGTGGCCATGTTTGATTTAAACCGTTGATTTCTCTGACTGCCACTTTTGTTTTTCTCCTTCCTATCTTTTGCTTTTATCCTTGTTTCCCTTTCCTCTGTCTCACTGCTCAGGTTCCCAACCCCCTGCCATTTTAGTTTAAACCCTCCCCCACAGCATTAGCAAACACTCCCCCTAGGACATTGGTTCCAGCCCTGCCCAGGTGCAAACCGTCCGGTTTGAACTGGTCCCACCTCCCCCAGAACCGGTTCCAATGTCCCAGGAACTTGAATTCCTCCCCCTGGCACCATTCCTCTAGCCACGTATTCATCTGAAGTATCCTTCTATTTCTACTCTGACTAGCACGTGGCACTGGTAGCAATCCTGAGATTACTACCTTTGAGGTCCTGTTTTTTAATTTATCTCCTAACTCCCTATATTCCGCTTTTAGGACCTCATCCCGCTTTTTACCTATATCGTTGGTGCCTATATGCACCACGACAACTGGCTGTTCACCCTCCCCTTCCAAGATGTTCTGCAGCCGCTCGGAGACATCCTTGACCCTTGCACCAGGGAGGCAACACACCATCCTGGAGTCTCGTTTGCGGCCGCAGAAACGCCTATCTATTCCCCTTACAATTGAATCCCCTATTCCTATAGCTCTACCCCTCTTTTTCCTCCCATTCTGTGCAGCAGAGCCACCCCTGGTGCCAGGGAGTTGGCTGCTGCTGCCTTCCTCTGATAAGCCATCCCCCCCAACAGTACTCAAAGTGGTGTATCTGTTGGAGAGGGGGATGGCCACAGGGGACCCCTGCACTACCTGCCTGCGCCTAGTACTCTGCCTGTTGGTCACCCGTTCCCTTTCTTCCTGTCCAACCTCTACCTGCGGTGTGTCCAACTCTGTAAATGTGCTATTCACGATGTCCTGAGCATCGTGAACGCTCCAGTATGTATCCAATCGCAGCTCCAGCGCCGCAATGCGGTCTGTCAGTAGCTGCAGCTGGATGCACTTCCTGCACATGTAGTTGTCAGGGACACAGGAAGTGTCCCTGAGTTCCCACATACTGCAGGAGGAGCATATCACGGAGCACGGCTGTCCTGCCAGGACTTACCCTTTAATTAATTGAATTTAAATTAAATCAATCAATCCCACGATTACACTACAGTTAACTGGTTTACCAACAGTCCCCGCTACACCAGAGAGACCTTAGAAACTATAAACCAGAGTTAAAGTTTTTAAAAAAAGAGAAATACTCACCAACCAATCACTTACCTGCTTCCTGGTGACATCACACTTTGATTACATTTTACCTCTCTCCCCTGCTGTTGAACTGGTCGGGCCTCGCCTCGCTCGCTGCCGCCGGTGTAACTGCCGCCGATGCTCAGTGTTCCCACACAGGTCCGCTCTGGTCGGGCCGCTCCTCACTCACTGCCGCCGGTTTTAATCTGCCGCTGATGCTCAGTGTTCCCACGCAGGCCCGCTCTGGTCGGGCTGCTCCTCACTCACTGCCGCCGGTTTTAAACTGCCGCCAATGCTCAGTGTTCCCACGCAGGTCCGCTCTGGTCGGGCTGCTCCTCACTCACTGCCGCCGATGCTCAGTGTTCCCACGCAGGTCCGCTCTGGTCGGGCTGCTCCTCACTCACTGCCGCCAGTTTTAATCTGCCGCCGATGCTCAGTGTTCCCACGCAGGTCCGCTCTGGTCGGGTTGCTCCTCACTCACTGCCGCCGATGCTCAGTGTTCCCACACAGGTCCGCTCTGGTCGGGCTGCTCCTCACTCACTGCCGCCGGTTTTAAACTGCTGCCGATGCTCAGTGTTCCCACGCAGGTCCGCTCTGGTCAGCTGCTCCTCACTCACTGCCGCCGCTTTTAATCTGCCGCCGATGCTCAGTGTTCCCACGCAGGTCCGCTCTGGTCAGCTGCTCCTCACTCACTGCCGCCGCTTTTAATCTGCCGCCGATGCTCAGTGTTCCCACGCAGGCCCGCTCTGGTTGGGCTGCTCCTCACTCACTGCCGCTGATGCTCAGTGTTCCCACGCAGGTCCGCTCTGGTCGGAGGAGACATTGGGTCGATTGGGCTTATACTCGCTGGAGTTTAGAAGCATGAGAGGGGATCTCATTGAAACTCATAAAATTCTAACAGGACTAGACAGACTAGATGCAGGAAGGATGTTCCTGATGGCCGGGGAGTCCAGAACCAGGGGTCACAGTCTAAGGATAAGGGGTAAGCCATTTAGGACTGAGATGAGGAGGAATTTCTTCACCCAGAGAGTGGTGAACCTGTGGAATTCTCTACCACAGAAGGCAGTAGAGGCCAATTCATTAAATATATTCAAGAAGGAGTTGGATATATTTCTTAAGGCTAAAGGGATCAAGGGATATGGGGAAAAGGCAGGGACAGGGTACTGAATTTGGATAAACAGCCATGATCTCATTAAATGGCGGAGCAGGCTCGAGGGGCCGAATGGCCTACTCCTGCTCCTATTTTCTATATTTCTATGCTGTGGTGTACATGGACTTCCAAAAGGCATTTGATAAAGTGCCACAGCCATGGGCTTCAACTTTTCTGAGAAGCCCATTAATAAAAGGGACCGTGGCAGCATGGATATGAAATTGGCCCAGTGACAGGAAACAGAGGGTAGTGGTGAACGGTTGTTTTTCGGACTGGAGGAAGGTACACAGTGGCGTTCCTCAGGGGTCGGTTCTAGGACCACTGCTTTTCTTGATATGTTCTGGATGAGCAAAAATTTTCTCCAATTAAATATTGGGAAGACTGAAGCCATTATTTTCGGTCCCCGCCACAAACTCCGTTCCCGAGCCACTGACTCCATCCCTCTCCCTAACATCTGTCTGAGGCTGAACCACACTGTTCACAACCTTGGTGTCATATTTGACCCTGAAATGAGCTTCTGACCACATATCCACAGTATAACAAAGACCGCCTACTTCCACCTCGGTAACATCGCCCATCTCCGCCCCTGCCTCAGCTCATCCGCTGCTGGAACCCTCACCCATGTCTTTGTTACCTCTAGACTTGACTATTCCAACGCACTCCTGGCTGGCCTCCCACATTCCACCCTACGTGAACTTGAGGTCATCCAAATCTCGGCTGCCCGTGTCCTAACTCGCACCGAGTCCCGTTCACCCATCTCGCCTGTGTTCGCTGAACTATATTGGCTCCTGGTTAAGCAGCGCCTTGATTTCAAAATTCTCATCCTTGTTTTCAAATCCCTCAATGGCCTCGCCCCTCCCTATCTCTGTAATCTTCTCCAGCCCCACAACCCCCTGAGATATCTACGCTCCTCTAACTCTGCCCTCTTGAGCATCCCTGATTATAATCACTCAACCTTTGGTGGCCGTGCCTTCTGTTGCCGGGGCCCTAAGCTCTGGAATTCCCTGCCTCAACCTCTCCGCCTCGCTACCTCTCTTTCCTCCTTTAAGACGGTCCTTAAAACCTACCTCTTTGACCAAGCTTTTGGTCACCTGCCCTAATTTCTCCTTATGTGGCTCGGTGTCAAATTTTTTGTCTTAAAATACTCCCGTGAAACGCCTTGGGACATTTTACTACGTTAAAGGCGCTATAGAAATACAAGTTGTCCTTGTTGATATATATCAGTGACTTGGACGTGGGTGTACAGGGCACTATTTCAAAATTTGCAGATGACAAAACTTGGAAGTATAGTGAACAGTGAGGATGATAGTGATAGACTTCAAGAGGACATAGACAGGCTAATAGAGAGGGTTCGAGTACAGGAACAAGGATGTCTTGCTGCAGTTGTACAGGGCCTTGGTGAGACCACACCTTGAGTATTGGGTGCAGTTTTGGTCGCCTTATCTGAGGAAGGATGTTCTTGCCATGGAGAGAGTGCAGCGAAGATTCTCCAGACTGATACCTGGGATGGCAGGAATGACGTATGAGGAGAGATTGGGTCGATTGGGCTTATACTCGCTGGAGTTTAGAAGATTGAGAGGGGATCTCATCGAAACTTATAAAATTCTAACAGGACAGGACAGACTAGATGCAGGAAGGATGTTCCTGATGGTCGGGGAGTCCAGAACCAGGGGTCACAGTCTAAGGATAAGGGGTAAGCCATTTAGGACTGAGATGAGGAGGAATTTCTTCACCCAGAGAGTGGTGAACCTATGGAATTCTCTATCACAGAAGGCAGTTGAGGCCAATTCATTAAATAAATTCAAATAGGAGTTAGACATATTTCTTAAGGCTAAAGGGATCAAGGGATATGGGGAGAAAGCAGGGACAGGGTACTGAATTTGGATGATCAGCCATGATCTCATTGAATGGCGGAGCAGGCTCGAGGGGCCGAATGGCCTACTCCTGCTCCTATCTTCTATGTTTCTATGTTTAATGGAATGGGCGGACACGTGGCAGATGAAATTTAACGCAGAAACGTACAAAGTGATACATTTTGGTAGGAAGAACAAGGAGAGGCAATATAAACTAAAGGGTACAATCCTAAAGGGGGTGCAGGAACAGAGAGACCTGGGGGTATGTGTGCACAAATCATTGAAGGTGGCAGGGCAGGTTGAGAAAGTGGTTAAAAAAGTATACGGGATCCTGGGCTTTAGAGGCATAGAGTCCAAAAGCAAGGAGGTGATGATGAACCTTTATAAAACACTGGTTCGGCCACAACTGGAGTATTGTGTCCAATTCTGGGCCCCGCACTTTAGGAAGGATGTGAAGGCCTTAGAGAGGGTGCAGAAAAGATTTACCAGAATGGTTCCAGGGATGAGGGACTTCAGTGACGTGGAGAGACTGGAGAAGCTGGGGTTGTTCTCCTTAGAGCAGAGAAGGTTAAGGGGAGATTGACCAGAATGGTTCCAGAGATGAGGGACTTCAGTGACGTGGAGAGGCTGGAGAAGCTGGGGTTGTTCTCCTTGGAGCAGAGAAGGTTAAGGGGAGATTGACCAGAATGGTTCCAGGGATGAGGGACTTCAGTGACGTGGAGAGACTGGAGAAGCTGGGGTTGTTCTCCTTGGAGCAGAGAAGGTTAAGGGGAGATTTGATAGAGGTGTTCAAAATCACGAGGGGTCAGGACAGAGTAGATAGAAACTGTTCCCATTGGCAGAAGGGTCGAGAACCAGAGGACACAGATTTAAAGTGATTGGCAGAAGATCCAAAGGCGACACGAGGAAAAACATTTTTACGCAGCGAGTGGTGAGGATCTGGAATGCACTGCCTGAAAGGGTGGTGGAGGCAGATTCAATCACCGCTTTCAAAAGGGAATTGGATAAGTGCCTGAAGTAAAGAAACGTGCAGGGTTACGGGGAAAGGGCCGGGGAGTGGGACTAGCTGAGAGTGGGCACGGGCTCGGCGGGCCGAATGGCCTCCTTCTGTGCTGTAACCATTCTGATTCTATAGGAGCAGGAGTCGGCCATTCGGCCCCTCGAGCCTGCTCCGCCATTGAATAAGATCATCGACCCCAACTCCACTTTCCCACCCGATCCCCATATCCCTCGATTCCCCGAGAGCCCAAACACCTTTCGATCTCCGCCTTGAATATACTCATCGATTGAGCCTCCACAGCCCTCTGGGGCAGAGAATTCCAAAGATTCACCACCCTCTGAGTGAAGAAATTCCTCCTCACCTCAGTCTTAAATGGCCCACCCCTTATCCTGAGACTGTGACCCCTGGTTCTGGACACTCCAGAACTTCAGCCAGGCAAAGCCGCCATCAGTCACTGCAAGAACGGTTAAATGTTTAAAAATGAAACAACAACAACAACAACTTGTATTTATATAGCGCCTTTAAAACATCCCAAGGCGTTTCACAGGAGTGTTCTAAGACAAAAAATTTGACACCGAGTCACATAAGGAGAAATTAGGGCAGGTGACCAAAAGCTTGGTCAAAGAGGTAGGTTTTAAGGAGCATCTTAAAGGAGGAAAGAGAGGTAGCGAGGCGGAGAGGATTAGGGAGGGAATTCCAGAGCTTAGGGCCCAGGCGGCTGAAGGCACGGCCACCAATGGTGGAGTGATTATAATCAGGGATATTCGAGAGGCCAGAATTAGAGGAGCACAGATATCTCTGGTGGTTGTGGAGCTGGAGGAGGTTACAGAAATAGGAAGGGGGCGAGGCCTCTGAAAACAAGGATGAGAATTTTGAAATCGAGGCGTTGCTTAACCGGGAGTCAATGTAGGTCAGCGAGCACAGGGGAGATGGGTGAATGGGACTTGGTGCGAGTTAGGACACGGGTAGCCGAGTTTTGGATGACCTCAAGTTGACGTGGGCTGGAATGTGGGAGGCCAGCCAGGAGTGTGTTGGAATAGTCAAGTCTGGAGGTAACAAAGGCCCGGGTGAGGGTTTCAGCAGTGGATGAGCTGAGGCAGGGGCGGAGACGGGCGATGTTATGGAGGTGGAAGTAGGCGGTCTTTGTTATGCTGAGGATGTGTGGTCAGAAGCTCATTTCAGGGTCAAATATGACACCAAGGTTGTGAACAGTGTGGTTCAGCCTCAGACAGATGTTAGGGAGAGGGATGGAGTCAGTGGCTCGGGAACAGAGTTTGTGGGGTGTCTGTCCCTTTAACTACAATTCATAGAATCATGGATATTTACGGCACAGAAGGAGGCCATTTGGCCCATCATGTCTGTGCCGGCCGACAAAGAGCTATTCACCCTAATCCCACTTTCCAGCTCTTGGTCCGTAGCCCTGTAGGTTACAGCACTTCAGGTGCACATCCAAGTACTTTTTAAATGTGATGAGGGTCTCTGCCTCTACCACCCTGTCAGGCAGTGAGTTCCAGACCCCCACCACCCTCTGGGTGAAAAACATTCTCCTCAACTCCCCTCTAAACCTCCGACCAATTACTTTAAATCTGTGCCCCCTGGTTATTGATCTGTCTGCTAAGGGAAATAGGTCCTTCCTATCCACTCTCTCTCGGCCCCTCAATGTTATACACCTCAATTAGGTCTCCCCTCAGCCTCCTCTGTTCCAAAGAAAACAACCCCAGCCTATTCGATAAGGTCCCGCATAAGAGATTAGCGTGTAAAGTTAAGGCACATGGGATTAGGGGTACTGACTTGGATAGAGAACTGGTTGGCAGACAGGAAGCAAAGAGTTGGAATAAACGGGTCTTTATCCGAGTGGCAGGCAGTGACTAGTGGGGTACCACAGGGATCGATGCTAGGACCCCAGCTATTCACAATATATATTAATGATCTAGACGAGGGAACTAGATGTAATATCTCCAAGTTTGCAGATGACACAAAGCTGGGTGGGCGTGTGTGCTGTGAGGAGGATGCAGAGAAACTCCAGTATGATTTGGACACGTTGGGTGATTGTACTGCATCTGCCATGCATCTGCCCAATGTGGATAAATGCGAGGTTATCCATTTTGGTGGCAAAAACAGGAAGGCAGATTATTATCTGAACGGCAATAGCGGCAATAGATTAGGAGAAGGGGAAGTGCAACGAGACCTGGGTGTCCTTGTGCACCAGTCGCTGAAGGTAAGCATGCAGGTGCAGCAGGCGGTTAAGAAGGCAAATGGTATGTTGGCCTTCGTAGCTTCGTTTGCGTACAGGAACAAGGATGTCTTGCTGCAGTTGTACAGGGCCTTGGTGAGACCACACCTTGAGTATTGTGTGCAGTTTTGGTCGCCTTATCTGAGGAAGGAGGTTCTTGCCATGGAGAAAGTGCAGTGAAGATTCACCAGACTGATACCTGGGATGGCAGGAATGACGTATGAGGAGAGATTGGGTCGATTGGGCTTATACTCGCTGGAGTTTAGAAGAATGAGAGGGGATTTCATTGAAACTTATAAAATTCTAACAGGACTAGACAGACTAGATGCAGGAAGGATGATCCCGATGGCCGGGGAGTCCAGAACCAGGGGTCACAGTCTAAGGATAAGGGGTAAGCCATTTAGGACAGAGATGAGGAGGAATTTCTTCACCCAGAGAGTGGTGAACCTGTGGAATTCTCTACCACACAAGGCAGTGGAGGCCAATTCATTAAATATATTCAAGAAGGAGTTAGATATATTTCTTAAGGCTAAAGGGATCAAGGGATATGGGGAGAAAGCAGGGACAGGGTACTGAATTTGGATGATCAGCCATGATCTCATGAAATGGCGGAGCAGGCTCGAGGGGCCGAATGCTCCTATCTTCTATGTTTCTATGTTCGGCCTCAGACAATGTTAGGGAGAGGGATGGAGTCAGTGGCTCGGGAATGGAGTTTGTGGGGTGTCTGTCCCTTTAACTACAATTCATAGAATCATAGAAATTTATGGCACAGAAGGAGGCCATTCGGCCCATCTTGTCCGTGCTGGCCGACAAAGAGCTCTCCCCCCTAATCCCACTTTCCAGCACTTGGTCCGTAGCCCTGTAGGTTACAGCACTTCAGGTGCATATCCAAGTACTTTTCAAATGTGATGAGGGTCTCTGCCTCTACCACCCTGTCAGGCAGTGAGTTCCAGACCCCCACCACCCTCTGGATGAAGAAAGTTCCGCTCAACCCACCCTCGAAACCTCCAACCAATTACTTTAAATCTCTGCCCCCTGGTTATTGATCTGTCTGCTGAGGGAAATAGGTCCTTCCTGTCCACTCTCTCTCGGCCCCTCATTATTTTATACACCTCAATCAGGTCTCCCCTCAGCTGCCTCTGTTCCAAAGAAAACAACCCCAGCCTCTCCAATCTTTCCTGGTAGCTGAAATTCTCTAGTCCTAGCAACATCCTCTTAAATCTCCCGTCCCAAGCAGTCACATCTTTCCTGCAATGGGGTGACCAGAACTGCACGCAGCACTCTAGCGGTGGCCTAACTGGTGTTTTGTACAGTTCAAGCAGAACCTCCCTGCTCTTACACGATACAGAAATAGAGAGGCACTGACGTATGAGGGGAGATTGGGTCGATTGGGCTTATACTTGCTGGAGTTTAGAAGAATGAGAGGGGATCTCATTGAAACTTATAAAATTCTAACAGGACTAGACAGACTAGATGCAGGAAGGATGTTCCCGATGGTCGGGGAGTCCAGATCCAGGGGTCACAGTCTAAGGATAAGGGGTAAGCCATTTAGGACAGAGATGAGGAGGAATTTCTTCCCCCAGAGAGTGGTGAACCTGTGGAATTCTCTACCACAGAAGGCAGTTGAGGCCAATTCATTAAATATATTCAAGAAGGAGTTAGATATATTTCTTAAGGCTAAAGGGATCAAGGGATATGGGGAGAAGGCAGGGACAGGGTACTGAGTTTGGATGATCAGCCATCATCTCATTGAATGGCGGAGCAGGCTCGAGGGGCCGAATGGCCGACTCCTGCTCCTATCTTCTATGTTTCTATGTATTCAATCTTTCCTTGCAGCTGAAATTCTCTAATCCTGGCAACATCCTCGTAAATCTCCCGTCTCGAGCAGTCACATCTTTCCTGCAATGGGGACGACCAGAACTGCACGCGGTGGCCTAACTGGTGTTTTTGTATAGTTCAAGCAGAACCTCCCTGCTCTTACATGATACAGAAAGAGAGAGGCACTGCCCCTTTAAATACCTGGGGACACATAGACACATAGAAGATAGGAGCAGGAGTCGGCCATTCGGCCCCTCGAGCCTGCTCTGCCATTCAATGCGATCATGGCTGATCATCCAAATTCAGTACCCTGTCCCTGCCTTCTCCCCATATCCCTTGATCCCTTTAGCCTTAAGAAATATATCTAACTCCTTCTTGAATATATTTAATGAATTGGCCTCTACTGCCTTCTGTGGTAGAGAATTTTACAGGTTCACCACTCTCTGGGTGAAGAAATTCCTCCTCATTTCTGTCCTAAATGGCTTACCCCTTATCCTTAGACTGTGTCCCCAGGTTCTGGACTCCCCGACCATCGGGAACATCCTTCCTGCATCTAGTCTGTGTAGTCCTGTTAGAATTTTATAAGTTTCAATGAGATCCCCTCTCATTCTTCTAAACTCCAGCGAGTACAAGCCCAATCGACCAAATCTCTCCTCACACATCATTCCTGCCATCCCAGGTATCAGCCTTGGGAATCTTCGCTGCACTCCTTCCATGGCAAGAACATCCTTCCTCAGATAAGGCGACCAAAACTGCACACAATACTCAAGATGTGGTCTCACCAAGGCCCTGTACAACTGCAGCAAGACATCCTTGTTCCTGTACTCAAACCTTCTTGCTACGAAGGCGAACATACCATTTGCCTTCTTAACCGCCTGCTGCACCTGCATGCTTACCTTCAGTGACTGGTGCACAAGGACACCCAGGTCTCGTTGCACTTCCCCTTCTCCCAATCTATTGCCATTCAGATAATAATCTGCCTTCCTGTTTTTGACACCAAAGTGGATAACCTCGCATTTATGCACGTTATTATTGCATCTGCCATGCTTCTGCCCAATCACCCAACCTGTCCAAATCATACTGGAGTTTCTCAGCATCCTCCTCACAGCACACACGCCCACCCAGCTTTGTGTCATCTGCAAACTTGGAGATGTTACATCTAGTTCCCTTGTCTAGATCATTAATACATATTGTGAATAGCTGGGGTCCAAGGACCGATCCCTGCGGTACCCCACTAGTCACTGCCTGCCACTCGGAAAAAGACCCGTTTATTCCAACTCTTTGCTTTCTGTCTGCCAACCAGTTCTCTATCCAAGTCAATACCTTGCCCCCAATCCCATGTGCCTTGTGGAAACGTGAATAAAATGGACAATGAATTGGCTTACAAAATGGCTTGGATGTGGAAATGGGAATAAAATGGGCAATGAATTGGCTCACAAAATGGCTTCACACAAGACAAGTCTAGATTAAATTAAAAAGCAGCCCCAGCTTTGCAGAGTGCAAAAGCTAGCAGAACAGAGTAATATCTGCCCCAGCATGAGGCCAAGTATTAACGAAGTGCTAACGACCAGATCAGGGTCACTGAAAGGGCCTAACTGCTGACTAGAGAATGATTGACTAGCCATTGTTCGGTGCCTACAACAGTGAGACAAGTCAGGACCTGCTTGCCAGACTGAAGAACAGAGCATGGTCAAACTGAAAGAGCTTTAGTGATTCCCATTGGAGAACGCTTGTTGCCAGGGAAGTGATGTAACAAAACACTTGATGCCAGGAAAGTGATGTAGTGACCCTTGTCCCACGGTATAATAGGGGCTTCCCCACCGGTACTCTCTCTCTCTCTTAGCCAGAAGGCGTGCGGAACATCAAGAGGGTCAGACATCTCCCGGGGACGTAAATGCTGGCACCACGTGTCTAACCCGGTGTGACCCTCGGGACACGAATGTACTGTCGATATGCTGTATGACCACTCCGAACAGTAATGAATAAAATGATGTTGTTTTAACTCTCCGAACCCTCGAGCCTGGAATTCTTCGTACTACGGAACTCAAGACGAGGACCAGAAAAACCCGGTTCTTACAACTTGGCGTAGTCACGGCAGGATCGCAAGACATCAAGAAAGGGGAAAAAGGTAAGCACTGGAATTTATTGTGCCCTTTTTGCACCCTGTCTCTGCGATCTTTATTGAACGAACCAACCGGGTAGCGTACCCTCTGGCTGGCGGTTAACGGAGCACAGGTCCCATCGCTAGCTAGCACGCGGCGGAGTCCGGGACGACTCTAGTCTATTTTAAACTTATTCGTTAAGTCTACGACCTGTGGCAACATGACGGAACCAAGTAGAAAACCAACGATGGAAAAAGGAGGCAGAGCCCCTCCTGAGACCACGTTAGAAGAAATAGTAATCCAACTCAAGCAGTATATAGAAAGTACATTCGATGTCCCACATGAATATAATATCGAACAAAACTTTGGTGCCTCAAAAGGACAATGGTCCCTTGATGATATAAAAAGAGCATGGGGCAAGACCACCCGTATGAAAGGAGGGAAAAGAAAAACGGGCTGGGTATTGGCCACCTTGAAACAGTGTAGGCAGAGAGGGGAAATAGCTCGGAAGGCGGCAGAGGCCAAAGAAAAAGAACAAAAAACAGCTCTCCATGAACAGATAACAAAATACAGAACCGAGTTAGAGAAACACCAAAAATGCCTTGAAAAAGCAAACGAAAGAGCAGAAAAGTGGAAGGCAAAAACCAAGAAGGAAAGGGAAATACACAGGGAAAGTCCGAGTGGTGACGATTACTCCGATGCCCTTGTATCCTACCTATCCTGCAGCGCCCCCTACAGCCCCTCCGGCATATGAACAGCCCACGCTCCAACCCCGATCAAACGAAGCCCATATTGCTAAAATAAATACCCCTCTTACGGACTCATCAGATGAAGAAGATATAACCGAGAAACCACCCCCACGCCTTGCCCCCATCAGGTTACAAAAACATGAAGTAGGCGGCCGAAATCTCCGAATTTATACCTATTACCAGGTTATAGTGAGGATATAGAATGCAAAATATGGTAACAACTCGCTTCGCATAGCCAAGGACCCTGTCAATCTAAAATGGAGGATCCTGTCAGCATAAAATGGTGGTGAAATCGACATCGCTGAGTCACTTGCATATTGTAAGAAATGATCATGTTAACTCAAGAAACTGTGAAGGCAGCAGGAAGTAAAATAAAAGAAGCTAAACTGATCTGTGGCTGCTAATATGGCTGGCACCCACGATGTCACACCTTGCTGGTGGAAACAGTGTAGGGCGGAGTGCAGAGGTTATACAGACAATAGGCGATCAGAAAACACATTACCATGATTGCAAACGCATTACCATACTGATTAGGTGATCGTGAAACCATTACCAGGATATTTACTTAACTATAAACCATTCAGTGAAATGTGGCTTCTTTGTTTCATACTGCCAGGCCAGGAAATCAAATTAAATGTATACGTGTACAGCTCGGGATTGGTGCAGACTGTACGATGTGTTAATGTCTTCTCAAATGCAAGTATAATAATGTGGCACACTGTATGAAAGATTGCTTGCTCTGGTTTAACCTGTCGGACTCTTCTGGAGTCAGGACTGTGCTGTATCAGAGTAAGTCTCCCGGGATGACGGAATAAAAAACTGTTGAACTCCACCGGTATTCGACTCAGTGTTTGTACTGAACCAGATTGAGGACCAAAAGAATCCGTTTCAACATTTGGTGTCAGAAGTGGGATCTCAACGGACGATCACCGAGAATTCGCGAAATTAAGAGCCGAACTAGTTTTGGACGTGAGAGGAGGAAATGGGCCCCCGGAGTGAGTATGTTTAAATTTACCACCTCGGTTTTCCTCTGATCCGTAAGTCTGATAAAAGTTTTGCCACTCGCTAATTCTTGCGTGGTGTCCCGACGAGATCTGGGTCAATCTGGCGAATACTGTGTAAACTTAGGAAATAAGTATCCAAGTCGGGTAACGCGCCGGCCTCGTATTTCACTTGGTCCGCTCAGGCTCCGATTGGACTAAAAAGTAGATAAGTAGTGATTTTAGAGAAAGAGAAAAAGAATACTTGAAAGAAAGTAAAAAGAGTCGGGGACTCTAGAGCTCGAGCAACTTGTACTCGGGGAGTGCAAGATAAGGGTCGTATAAGTTGAATAATTAGAGTTTAAGAATACCTGTACCAGGCGGTGACAGAGGCTAAATTTACGATTTGAATAATTAGGCTAAGAATACCTGTACCAGACAGACAGAGGCTAAAATTACTATTTGATGAATATAGACGACTCACTGTGTTTTTGTTTGGTCTAAGTATTGTAGTTATTGTATTGTGTTTAGTTTTGTGTGCCGGTATCCGTGAAATATACGAGACACTTTTAAAAACGTAACTCGAATCCTGAAAGGGAGCCCTTAGTGTAAGAGAACCATGGGTAATTACCTAGACACAACAAGTGACGAGAGCAGTGCCTTACAAACCTTGTGACAAATATCCGGATAAAGCCCAACAATTGAGACTACTCTCAGGAGGTTTAAATAAAAAATTAGGCAGCGAACAATGGCCACTAGGGGGTCCCAAAAGTTTAGAAACGGTTAAACAAGCTCAAGGAATTATTTGGAAAAAGAACATGGGAAGCAAGACTAAAAAACTAATTGGACTCTGGCGACAGTACTGCCAAGAAATTAAAGACAGTTCCCTATTAGCCAGCTGGCAAGAAAATGCTGTTAAATTAGGAATAAAGTTAACCGAAGAAGGAAATCCTAAACCCATTGAAATACTTAAGAAAGAATGTGCACATGAGAAAAGGTCAAAATCTGAAAAGGCGCCAGATAAAAAGGATAAAAATGAACTACGTAGTTCAATGGTTGGCCTTAGGTTGAAAGAGGGAGACGGAACAGATGAGGACTTAGACAATTGGATGTACAGAACTCCTAATGCGCCACCTCCTCAGCCACCCCAGTACATCAATATTTACCCCTCCCTTCCAACGTCGGCCTCACTAGCGATGCCTAATACTACCCCTCCAGCAACCCTCTCCGCAACCAGTCCCCCATTCACTCCAGGAATACCCCCAACCACCTTACCCGATAGTGCCACAGGCGTTACTGATCCCATAAGTAGTCGGACCCGGTTACAAACGGCAGGACAGACAAACCCTGTGCCAAATTATACTCCTACCCGGAGTGATAAGAAAAAGAAAAAGAAGAAGAGAAATGGGAAAATAAGAAAAGAGTCAGACAGTTAGTTCAACATAAATCCACTCAGGAAAGCGACACTGAGTCATGTAGTGACTTTACCGATTCGGAGGATGATTTATCACCTCCTGAGGATCGTGAGTCAGAATCAAAAAATCATTCCGGTAACCCACCCAGGAACCTTCCAGTGAGAAAGATGCCAAACCCAGATCAGGCTACTGCCGCAGCTAACCCCACCATAGATGTATTCTTCCCATGGAAGCCTAATGAATTAATGTCTATCCTAACTAATGCGCCGGATCGCCACAAAGCGCCTCAAAAGTTTGTGGACTTTTTACGAACCACCATTCAAGTGTACAACGCTGAATCCTGAGATTTATGGGCTTTAATCCAACAAGTACTGACCCCCTCGGAACATACTCGATTCTTAACTCACTTGCGACATGCTAATCTGGCAGCCATAAATGTGGCCATGGGGAATGACAATGATAGAATAACAGCCATGCTTACGGCTGCTAGTCAAACACTTCAGAAGCCTATTAACATATCCAATGTCCTCGATACTAAGCCAAAGAAAGATGAGGGACCTGAGGAATTTTTGGAGAGATTCTGTGAGGTTTATCAGGGACAGTCGGGGGACACTAATTATCAAGGAGGAGCCAATTCACCCCAATTCTGCGCCATTCTGATGAACTGCCTTCCGGCTGCGGTAGCAACCGCAATTAAAACCAATAATATGAACTGGGCAGAAAATAGCCCAGCTCAAATTACTAGAGCCATAAAATATTATTGGAAAGAGAGTAAAGGTTTGGAGAACCAACCCCAGAAGACAATAAAAACAGAATATGTCGTGAAGGAAGTCCCAATTCAACCACACACGATAGACAGGACAGGGTATCAGATGGAACCTCAATACTGTACCCCTGGATGGGTAGACTCTCAGAATTATGGATATTACACTCATCCAAACGGCCCCGATGCTACTGCATACGGCCAACCCTACGCCCCTCCACAACAGAATTACGGAGGTAGAGGAAGGGGTAGAGGACAAGGACGGGGATACCAAGGTCCAAGACAAGGGCAGTGTTATAACTGTGGAGAGGATGGCCACTGGGTCAGAGACTGCCAATCCTTAGCCTCTGGAGACCCACCTAGGAGAGGCAGGGGAAGATGGAGAGGAAACAAAGGAGGACCCAGAGGAGGCAGGGGAGGATATACCAATTTCTCCCAGAACAATCCATTCCCACAGAACTGACTAGCTAATCTAGTGGTCAGCACTTTACATTCGGACCGAGAACCCTTATTAATGTTGCAAATCCAGGATCAATGGTATCCCTTTTTAGTAGACACTGGAGCCGCCATGTCCTCTGTCCAATCGGACCTTAAACTTCCCCGATCCAACAAGACCCAGGAATTATCAGGCTTCCAAGGTCAAATGACCAAGTATGCTATGTCAGAACCAGTTCGGGTGACCTACAAAAATCAATCTGCAACCCACCAATTTGTAATAACTACCGGCTTGGACTGCAATTTAATGGCCAGAGACTTACTATGTGCATTCCAACTCAAACTTGATTGTGGTGATGAAGGAATAGCAATAGGACATTGGGCAAATAAAAGGCAATGTTATGTTTCGACTACACCTCAATGGTGGTCGCTCGACCTCAATGCATCCTCCTATCATATGACACTGGCATATGATCGAAGTGGAAAGGATAGGACCCTTGAGGAGTATTTTAAAGATCAGGAAGGTACCGAATGGACAATCTACCTCAAGGCTGTAGTAACTGGACCTGAGGGAAAAGCAGAGTTTGTGCAGGTTCCCTTACACTTGTGGAAGCAGCCTTCGACAGTGGCCCCTCATGTCACGCGGGAAGTTAACCAGCCTTTCCACGCCAAAGATTTGGGGCCCATGGTAAAACGAGCGATCGATCAGGCAAACCCTGAATGTCACCAACCGCAACAGTTACCCGGAGGTCTGATGGTCCAATTTTACCAAAACCCTGAGCCTAGCCTGACAGTGGTGCACCGTCATGTAGGGAAAGACATACTGGAGTATGTGAATCCACAGGTATGGGCAGAAGACCCAACGCATGTAGGTCTAACCGGCATAAAACCCATTGAGATCCCAGTGAAGGAAAATGTGACCTTGCCGACGGTACGACAATACCCTTTGAAACACCAAGCTCTTCCGAGTATAGACAGACTCATTAAGGGATTGTTGGAGCAGGGAATTTTGGTAACTTGCCAATCCAGTTGTAATACACCCATCCTGGCTGTTCCGAAGCCTGGTAAGCCTGATCAGTTCCGCCTAGTGCAGGATTTACGAGCAATAAATGCGATTGTTCAGCCACTTCATGCGCTAGTACCTAATCCAGCACACATCTCGGCCTCGATACCCTGCTGATGCTACAGTTTTTGCGGTAGTCGATCTCCAGCACGCCTTTTTCTCCCTGCCATTGGCCACTACTAGCCAATACCTCTTTGTCTTCACTTACAACGGTCAGCAGTATACGTGGACTCGATTACCCCAGGGCTTTGTGAATTCACCTACCCTGTTTTCGCGGTGCCTTCAACAGCAGTTACAGACACTGACATTAAATTGTGGCTCCAATCTGATCCAGTATGTGGATGACCTTCTCATTGCTAGCCCTGATGAGCTAAGTAACAGAGAGGACACTATTCAGTTGTTGAACTATCTCTCAGAATTAGGATGTGTGGTATCTCCAGCGAAAGTATTGGTGGCTCAGAAGACAGTTAAATTTCTTGGAGTTATGTTATCAGCCGAAAACCGCAGTTTGGAAACTAGCAGAATACAGCCAATATGCGAGACGCCAACCCCTAAAACGGCCAAACAAGTCAGGCAGTGGCTGGGAATGGTTAATTATTGTCGACAGTGGATACCTAATATTGCAGTATTAACCAAACATCTGACTCCCTACACAGCTAAAGAGGGAGAGTTTGAGCTGGAACTAGAGGCACAGCAGGCATTTGAGGAATTAAAACAGGATCTGGTCCAAACACCAGCCCTGGGACGACCCCTGTATGATAGGCCATTCCAGTTATATTACACAGTAATGAACGATTGCTCAACAGCAGTTCTGACTCAGAAGCATGGAGATAAGCATCGACCGGTAGCTTATTATTCATCAAAACTGGATCCGGTAGCCTTAGGACATCCCTATTGCACCCAGATCCTTACAGCCATCTACAACAGTCTACAGTCAGCTGCTAATATGACACTTCAGCAGGACATTACCGTGTATAGCTCTCACTCAGTCACTGCGTTATTGGGGCAATTGCAGACCCAACACCTGACTACCGCCAGGCAAAATAAGTATGAAATATACTTACTGAACAATCCTCGGCTAGCATTTAAACACTGTAGCACTATCAACCCTGCCAGTTTCCTTGCATATCCACCCTCCGAGAGTGATGAACCAAGCCATGATTGCTTAAACCTCATTAAGGATGATACCTCAGTCCGACCTGATCTGTCTGACACTCTTATTGCAGGTCCCGATATTACCATGTATACGGACGGCAGTTCTTCAGTTGATGAGATGGGAAAACGAATTTCTGGTTATGCAATTGTAAATCAGGAAGGTGTCACCTTAGAATCAGCAGCCTTTGAATCCCCTTTTTCTGCCCAGCAAGCCGAACTGTTTGCACTCATACGAGCTTGTACTTTGGGAGAAGGATTAAAAATCAATGTACATACAGACTCTAGATATGCCTTTGGAGTAGTTCACGACTTTGGACAATTGTGGAAAAATAGAGGTTTTCTGACCTCTTCAGGCAGCCCGATCTCTCACCGTCAGTTAGTCTCAGATCTCTTGCAAGCCCTTTTACTCCCCAAACAGATAGCTGTGATTAAATGCTCTGCCCATACCACTGGCCAAAACCTGGTAGATATAGGAAACCGCCGCGCTGATGAGGCGGCCAAAAATGCTTCTAGGAGTCACCAAATGATTGTGCCCCGAATGATGAGGCAGACTAAAAATTCCAAAAAGAATCAGTCTACCTCGGAAAAACTAATGCCAACCATCCAAGAGGTGATTAAGTTGCAGGAGGACGCCCCCGATAGTGATAAGCATTTGTGGAGAGAATTGGGATGTGTATATAACCCTTTATCAAAACTCTGGACTACTCCCGCGGAACATAGAGTCATAGAGCAATACAGCATGGATAGAGGCCCTTCGGCCCGTCGTGTCCGCGCCGGCCATCAAGCCCTGTCTAATCTAATCCCATATTCCAGCATTTGGCCCGTAGCCTTGTATGCTATGGCATTTCAAGTGCACATCCAAATGCTTCTTAAATGTTGTGAGGGTTTCTGCCTCCACAACCCTTTCAGGCAGTGAGTTCCAGACTCCAACCACCCTCTGGGTGAAAAAGTTCTTTCTCAAATCCCCTCTAAACCTCCCGCCCTTTACCTTGAATCTATGCCCCCTAGTTATTGACCCCTCTACTAAGGGAAAAAGCTCCTCAGCATCCATCCTATCTATGCCCCTCATAATTTTGTACACCTCAATCACGTCCCCCCTCAGCCTCCTCTGCTCCAAGGAAAACAAACCCAATCTGCCCAGTCTCTCTTCATAGCTGAAGCGCTCCAGCCCTGGTAACATCCTGGTGAACCTCCTCTGCACCCTCTCTAACGCGATCACATCCTTCCTGTAGTGTGGCGACCAGAACTGCACACAGTATTCCAGCTGTGGCCTAACCAGTGTTTTATACAGCTCCATCATAACCTCCTTGCTCTTATATTCAATGCCTCGGCTAATGAAGGCAAGTATCCCATATGCCTTTTTTACCACCTTATCCACCTGTTCCGCCGCCTTCAGGGATCTGTGTACTTGCACACCCAGATCCCTCTGACCCTCCGTCTTGCCTAGGGTCTTTCCATTCATTGTGTATTCCCTTGCCTTGTTAGTCCCCCCAAAGTGCATCACCTCGCACTTTTCCGGGTTAAATTCCATTTGCCACTGTTCCGCCCATCTGACCAACCCATCTATATCGTCCTGCAGACTGAGGCTACCCTCCTCGCTATTTACCACCCTACCAATTTTTGTATCATCCGCGAACTTACTGATCATACCCTTTACATTCATATCCAAGTCATTAATGTAGACCACAAACAGCAAGGGACCCAGCACCGATCCCTGTGGTACCCCACTGGCCACAGGCTTCCAGTCACAAAAACAACCTTCGACCATCACCCTCTGCCTTCTGCCACTAAGCCAGTTTTCTATCCAATGTGCCAAGGCACCCTGGATTCCATGGGCTCTTACCTTCGTGACCAGTCTCCTGTGCGGGACTTTATCGAAGGCCTTACTGAAATCCATGTATACCACATCCACTGCGTTACCCTCATCCACACACCTAGTCACCCCCTCAAAAAATTCAATCAAATTAGTCAGACATGATCTTCCCTTGACAAAGCCATGTTGACTATCCCTGATTAATCCTTGCCTCTCCAAGTGGAGACAAATTTTGTCCCTCAGGATTTTTTCCAATAATTTTCCTACCACTGATGTTAGGCTCACTGGCCTGTAGTTCCCCGGTTTTTCCCTACTACATTTCTTGAATAATGGTACTACATTAGCGGTTCTCCAGTCCTCTGGCACATCCCCTGTGGCCAGAGAGGTCCTGAATATATGTGTTAGAGCCCCCGCAATCTCCTCCTTTGCCTCACACAGCAGCCTGGGATACATTTCATCCGGGCCTGGGGATTTATCCATTTTTAGGCCAGCTAAAACCGCCAATACCTCCTCCCTCTCGATGTTAATATGTTCGAGCATATCACAGTCCCCCCGCCCTATTTCTATGTCTACATCGTCCTTCTCCATAGTGAAAACAGATGCAAAAAATTCATTTAGAACCCCTCCTACATCTTCCGGCTCCACACACAGATTGCCACTTTTGTCCCTAATGGGCCCTATTTTTTCCCTAGTTATCCTCTTACCCTTAATATACTTATAAAACATCTTCGGATTTTCCTTTATTTTGCTCGCCAGTGTTCTTTCATGGCCCCTCCTTGATCTCCTAATTTCTTTTTTAAGTATCCCCCTGCACTTTTTGTACTCCTCTAGGGCTTCCTCCGTCTTTAGCCTTTTGTATCTACCAAAAGCCCTCCTTTTTTTCCTAATCCATTCTCGTATATCCCCTGACATCCAAGGTTCCCTGTGGTTTTTGGAACCACCCTTGACCTTTACGGGAACATGTTGCCATTGTATGATCTCAATCTCCCTTCTGAAAGCCTCCCATTGCTCCGATGCGGATTTTCCTACAAGTAGCTGATCCCAGTCCATTTTGGCCAGATCCTGCCTTATCCTATTAAAATCGGCCTTCCCCCAATTTAGAACCTTTATTTCCGGCCCATCCCTGTCCTTTTCCATGACCACCTTAAATCTTACCATATTATGGTCACTATCACCAAAGTGCTCACCTACTAGCACTTTTTCCACTTGGCCGGCCACATTCCCTCGAATTAGGTCCAGTACCGCCCCCTCTCTTGTAGGACTTTCTACATGCTGGCTCAAAAAGCTCTCCTGGATGCACTTTAAGAATTCTACACCCTCTGAGCCTTTCACACTCTGACTATCCCAGTTAATATTGGGGAAGTTGAAATCCCCCATTATTATTACCCTATTATTTGCACATTTCTCTGAGATTTGCCTACATATCTGTTCCTCTATCTCCCCCTGACTGTTTGGAGGCCTATAGTACACTCCCAGCAAGGTGCTTGCCCCCTTTTTGTTTTTAAGCTCCACCCATATGGCCTCATTAGAGGACCCTGCTAATATATCATCCCTCCTTACTGCAGTAATTGACTCCTTAATTAATATTGCGACACCCCCTCCTCTTATACCTCCCCCTCTGTCTCGCCTGAAGATTCTGTACCCCGGAATATTGAGCTGCCAGTCTTGCCCTTCCCTCAACCATGTCTCCGTGATAGCAACAATATCATACTCCCATGTGTTTATCAACACCTTCAGTTCATCCACCTTATTTGCAAGACTCCTTGCATTAAAATAGATGCCATCCAGCCTTGCCCTTATATATTTGCCCTGTCTACCAAGCTGACTTGTTTTTTTCTCTATAATTGGCAGCACATCCCCCCCTATTTCAGCTCCCCTCTGTATCCCATCCCCCTGCCAAGTTAGTTTAAACCCCCCCCAACAGTGCTAACAAACCTCCCCGCAAGGATATTTGTCCCGCTCTGGTTCAGGTGCAACCCGTCCGACTTGTACAAGTCCCACCTTTCCCAGAAGCAGGCCCAGTGATCCAGGAAAGTAAAACCCTCCCCCCTGCACCAACTCTTTAGCCACGCATTCATCTGCTCTATCCTCCCATTCCTATACTTACTAGCACGTGGCACTGGGAGTAATCCAGAGATTACAACCTTTGAGGTCCTGCTCTTTAATCTGTTACCTAGCTCCCTAAATTCTTGATGCAGGACCTCATCCCTCTTTTTACCTATGTCGTTGGTACCAATGTGGACCACGACCACTGGCTGTTCACCCTCCCCCTCCAGAATGCCTTGCAGCCGCTCAGTGACATCCTTGACCCTGGCACCAGGGAGGCAACAAACCATCCTGGATTCACGTCTACGGCCACAGAAACGCCTATCTGTTCCCCTTACTATAGAATCCCCTACCACTACTGTCTGATGAGCTAGCTTTATGGGTTATTGAATGTGTACACTTTGCAACTCATTGTGGTGCCAGGGCAGTGGGTGATTTGTTTCTAAGTACTTGGTGGCATCCAAGGCTTCAAGCAATAGCACAGAACATTAGCGATCGATGCCTGATTTGTCAACAACACAACCCTGGAAAGGGAGTGCCTTGCGAATGGGGAAAAACCCCTTTACCTGAGGGTCCCTTTGAGACCCTGCAAATGGACTACATTGAGTTGGAAAGATGTCAGTGTTACAAATACGTACTTGTCATTGTAGATGTATTTAGTAAATGGATCGAGGCATATCCAACCACAGACAATAAAGCCTCTACTGTTGTTAAGGTATTGCTGAGAGAGATCATACCTCGGTATGGTATTCCAACTCGGTTAAGTTCTGACAACGGTCCTCACTTCACTGCCGAAGTGAACAAGGAACTTTGTACCCAGTTGAACATTCATCAGCAATTGCATTGTGCTTATCGACCACAGGCTGCAGGACTTGTCGAAAGAACCAATCAGACTCTGAAGAACAAACTTGCTAAACTGGTAGCCGAAACCGGCTGCACTTGGTTGAAATTGCTTCCTGTGGCTCTCTTTCAGATCCGCACCACACCAGCGGGTAAAGCACGACTTACACCTGCTGAGATTGGGCCAGAAATTCGTGAACGGGGCTTGCCGCGCGTGCAAGCCCCGTATATGCACTTACCCTGCGCTCCTGCCGATCAGCTCCAGGGACGCCTGGAATTGGTGTTTCAAACAGAAGAATCCCGGGCGGCGTATGACGTCACGCCGCCCAGGAGTGCAGCCAGCGCGAAGCCTGGAGCGTGCAGTGCAAGTGAGACACGCCCCTTAAGGTCTCATTGTAGCAGGACACGCCCCCAATGTTTCTGTCAAGCTGCTAAGCATTTTTACATGCAAAGCAGCAGTTTAAATAGGTTTTTGGAAGTTTTTTGAAGATTTTGGTAACTTTTATAAACTTTTAAAAATGTTTACATTATTTTGAAGAATCTGAAGTAGTTTTAAACAGATTAAAGCAATTTAAAGACTTTTAAAAGCCCTAAAAGAATTTTTTTAATTCCATTTATTTATTTAGCAATGTCGTCGTCATACGTGTCTTCACACTGTTCCCTTTGGGGAACTGTATGAAGTGGTGGAAGGATTTATGGCCATGATTAACACTCATTCCGTGACCGTAACCATCTTTGAACCAGCCATTAGGGCGGTTAGTCCTATGGCGGGAGGGTTTTACGGGCTCCCACAAGCTATACAAGGAGGGGGGGCCACCCACACCCACGGACGCAAATATCCCACTGGATGTCAACCCAGAATTTAGAGCCCGAGCTCCGACTCCACTTGCCGGGACTGTCTGGAGCGGGGTTCGAAACCCTACCCTGATCTGGCCCAGCGGCGGGGATCCTACCGCTATGCCAAAGGCCCAATCCGATTAGCAACGTGAAATGGCTGGAATGAGCACACTTCACGGCATTAAAAGAACTCACAATTGAACTCAGCAATCTCCTCAAGGAGGTGGAGGCGCAGCGCCTGCTCATCATTGGTAATGAGAAGTCAAAGGCGCCGCAAAAAGGGCAGATGATAGCTTGGTCTTTCAAGTGGCAGCATAGGGCTCCAGTCACGGGGAGGGAAAAGGCGCAGGAAACGTATGGGTGTCACCTTTTGTGCGGAGTGGGCCTTTTGCGTAGCAGTAAGCATCCCCGCCGCTGGGCTAGAAGGAGTAGGGTTTCGAACCCCGCTCCAGACAGTCCCGGCAAGTGGAGTCGGAGCTCCAACTATAAATTCTGGGTGGACATCCAGCGGGATACTTGCGTCCGTGGGTGTGGGTGGCCCCCCCCCCCCCTCAGATGGGTTGTAGGAGCCCGTAAAACCCTCACGCCATAGGACTAACCACCCCAATGGCTGGTTCAAAGATGGTTACGGTCACGGAATGAGCGTTAATCACGGCCATAAATCCTTCCACCACTTCATACAGTTCCCGAAAGGGAACAGTGTGAGGATACATACGACGATGACCTCTTGCGCAATGCACCTCCTTGGACCCTCAGTCGCAGATGCGAGGGGGCAAATCGTGCAATTGTTAAATTTTTCATTTTATTGACATGTGAAATGTTGGACCAGTAATTCCCTTCCAAATGCGCGAGTACGGTCGGGGTACTTACGCGTCTGGCCGGAGGAAATGCCGGTTTTCAGCATGCAGTGCATGTGGGGAAAACCGGCATTTCCTGTCCTCTGAATGAAGGGGTTCAGAGGCAGAACGCGTGCGACTGCACAGGCAGCGCGTGCGCAGTAAAATTCGCCGCTTTCATTCATGCTTTCAGTGAGGTCATAGAGTCATAGAGTTTTACAGCACAGAAAGAGGCCCTTCGGCCCATCGTGTCTGCGCCGCCCATCCATCCCTGTCCAGTCTAATCCTATTTTCCAGCATTTGGTCCATAGCCTTGTATGCATTGGCATTCCAAGTGCTCATCCAAATGCTTCTTGAATGTTGTGAGGGTTCCTGCCTCTACCACCCTTTCAGGCATTGAGTTCCACATTCCAACCACCCTCTGGGTGAAAAAGTTCCTCCTCAAATCCCCTCTAAATCTCCTGCCCCTTACCCTGAATCTATGCCCCCTTGTTATTGACCCCCCTACTAAGGGGAAAAGTTCCTCTCTGTCTACCCTATCTATGCCCCTCATCATTTTGTACACCTCAATCAGGTCCCCCCTCAGCCTTCTTTGCTCCAAGGAAAACAACCCCAGCCTGTTTAGTCTTTCTTCATAGCTGAGGCGCTCCATCCCAGGTAACATCCTGGTGAATCTTCTCTGCACCCTCTCCAAAGCACTCACATCCTTCCTATAGTGAGGCGACCAGAACTGCACACAGTACTCCAGCTGTGGCCTCACCAGCGTTTTGTACAGCTCCATCATAACCTCCCTGCTCTTATATTCTATGCCTCGGCTAATGAAGGCAAGTATCCCATATGCCTTTTTAACCACCTTATCTACCTGTTCCGCTGCCTTCAGGGATCTATGTACATGTACACCAAGGTCCCTCTGACCCTCTGTACTTCCTAGGGTCCGACCACTCATTGTGTATTCCCTTGCCTTATTTGTCCGTCCAAAATGCATCACCTCGCACTTTTCAGGGTTAAATTCCATTTGCCACTTTTCCGCCCATCTGACCAACCCGTTTATATCGTCCTGTAGCCTGAGGCTTTCCTCCTCGCAATTGACCACCCCACCAATTTTCATGTCATCTGCGAACTTGCTGATCATACCTTTTACATTCTCATCCAAATCATTTATGTCGATCACAAACAACAAGGGACCCAGCACCGATCCCTGAGGTACCCCACTGGACACAGGCTTCCAGTCACAAAAGCAACCTTCGACCATCACCCTCTGCCTCCTGCCACTCAGCCAGTTTAGGATCCAACGCGCCAAGGCACCCTGGATCCCATGGGCTCTTACCTTCTTGACCAGTCTCCTATGCGGGACTTTGTCAAAGGCTTTACTGAAGTCCATGTAAACCACATCCACAGCATTTCCCTCATCCACCCCCCTAGTCACCCCCTCGCAAAATTCAATCAGATTTGTCAGACATGATTTACCCTTGACAAAGCCATGCTGACTATCCCCGATTAATCCTTGCCTCTCCAAGTGGAGACTAATTTTGTCCCTCAGAATTTTTTCCAATAATTTCCCTACCACAGATGTTAGGCTCACTGGCCTGTAATTCCCTGGTTTTTTGTGTAAGTCATTACAACTTTCACATGAAAAAAGCATGGGTACAGTTGCTGCAGAGGCTGCGGAGGAAGATATTTTTTTATCGTGGAGCTTCTGAAAGTATGTATGTCTGTATATATTCCTTTGCGTGTTATGTATATATTCCTTTACTTATGTGTATGAATGTATTATTTAATTATGACTTTCAGAGAAAGTAACTTATTGGAAAATCATAATTAAAAACATACATTCATACACATTAGTAAAGGAATATAAAACATACATACATATACGTAAAGGAATATATGTGGACATACATACATAACTCATTCTCACATTCCATTCACACAGCCACAATTGCTCCTTCTACCTACTGTTCTGAAAACCCGTTTAAAAAAAAAAATTTAAACTTTAAAACTTACTTAAAATAACTTCCCTCCCTTTCCCAAACAAAAATATTGCATTTCAGAAGCTCCACGATAAAATATATCTTCCTCCGCAGCCTTGGAACAACTTTACACCTGCTTTTTTCAAGTGTAACTTGTAAGGACTTACCCTCACTGAATCCATGAATGAAATCTACAAAGTTCACTGCGCAAGCGCTGCCTGTGCAGTCGCACGCGCTGTGCCTAGACCTCGGGTCTGGAAATGCCGGCGTTCCCCGCATGCGCTGTGCATGCTGAACGCCGGCATTTCCAACGGCCAGATGCGTGAGTACCCCGACCGTACTCACGCCTTTGGCCACGAATTTCTGGCCCATTATCTATGGTAGACCACTCAAGACTCCCTGGAACCAAAATGCTCCTACAACGGTGCATTTTCACCATATGACTGAAGAAATGACGACCTATGTCTTGGCTCTTACTAAGGTTTTGCGAGGGCTGCATTCACAGGTCCGTGCTGCATATGGTGAACTTCCTGACTTATCTGGTTCTCTAAAAATTGAACCAGGTTCGTATGTGATGGTTAAGAACTGGACTCGTAAAAGTCTAGATCCAAGGTGGGAAGGTCCATATCAGGTCTTACTAACAACCCCGACTGCAGCTAAGGTCGAGGGAAGAAGCGCATGGGTGCATTTCCACCACTGTAAATTGATTGGAGAAACCAATCAAAAGGGGGGGAGATAATCAGTAGTAAATCAGTACAGTATATAGTAGATTTTAGAGATAATCAGTAGTAAATCAGTACAGTATATAGTAGATTTTACGAACAATCATTAATTTTATTTTGATTGATCAGCCACTGATAGGAGACTACAGAACTCGTGCTCGGCCTTGATAGAGGTGACTGCAGCTTTTACGAGGTCTGGTGTTGTGTTTGGATTGTTCTGGCCTGCTGAAATCCTACTCTTATTATACGATTTTAATTTTTAATTTTAAGTTTTAATATTTTAAGTTTTAATTTTGATTGTGTGTAAGCCTTTTATTTCACAGATTAACAACCGCTAGGGGACCATCTGCTTAGCATCAAGTTTCGGAGCCGGGAGAAAACAGCATCCCAGGCGGGTCGGAGCCGAGTGCTACAAAGAAGAAAACACCACCACAGGCGGAGCACCCACTGAAGACTGAAACCATGAAGTTGCTGCTCGTTGTTATTGGACTTTTTGGACTATTGTGCCTGACTCAAGGCGATACAGACAAATCACGGAAGAAACGTGAATTACTTACCAACACCTTTCTGCACATGTCATATGAATACGCCAAAAGAAGCTATAGCAGACATGAGTGCCGAAATGATAGCCATTAGAACAGTAACCCTCCAGAATCGAATGGCCTTAGATTACCTCCTTGCAGCACAAGGAGGAACCTGTCCCTTGATAGGAAGTGAGTGCTGTACTTATATCCCTGATAGCTCGGAAAACATAACCAACATTGTCAAACATATCCGGGATGCAGTAAGTCAGTATAAGAAACCTAAGCCAGGGGATGACTGGTTTGATTGGATCATTGGAGGATGGCTAGGATCAATGGGACAAACTCTGCTACATGGGCTAGTGGTGGTACTTGCCGTAATTATGTGCATTTTTCTAGTTTTCACGCTGATTAAGTGCTGCTGCAATAGATTAGGAGCAACTGTAATTCCAAGTCAATTGGTACAAAGGAAACCATCAGAAGAAGAAATTAAATTTGAGAAGGAATTAATGGAGGAGGAGTATAATAGACTCAATAAGATAGAGATGGACCAGTAGGATGAAGCCCAGAATCACTGGGTACCTTAGATGGTTATCATGGAATGATAAAAGGGGGGAATGAGGATATAGAATGCAAAATATGGTAACAACTCGCTTCGCATAGCCAAGGACCCTGTCAATCTAAAATGGAGGATCCTGTCAGCATAAAATGGTGGTGAAATCGACATCGCTGAGTCACTTGCATACTGTAAGAAATGATCATGTTAACTCAAGAAACTGTGAAGGCAGCAGGAAGTAAAATAAAAGAAGCTAAACTGATCTGTGGCTGCTAATATGGCTGGCACCCACGATGTCACACCTTGCTGGTGGAAACAGTGTAGGGCAGAGTGCAGAGGTTATACAGACAATAGGCGATCAGAAAACACATTACCATGATTGCAAATGCATTACCATACTGATTAGGTGATCATGAAACCATTACCAGGATATTTACTTAACTATAAACCATTCAGTGAAATGTGACTTCTTTGTTTCATACTGCCAGGCCAGGAAATCAAATTAAATGTATACGTGTACAGCTCGGGATTGGTGCAGACTGTACAATGTGTTAATGTCTTCTCAAATGCAAGTATAATAATGTGGCACACTGTATGAAAGATTGCTTGCTCTGGTTTAACCTGTCGGACTCTTCTGGAGTCAGGACTGTGCTGTATCAGAGTAAGTCTCCCGGGATGACGGAATAAAAACTGTTGAACTCAACCAGTATTCGACTCAGTGTTTGTACTGAACCAGATTGAGGACCAAAAGAATCCGTTTCAACAATAGCAGTAGTAGTTAGCGCAAGAGAGTCGGCCGCCCTGACGGCAATAGTAAATATGGCCGTCACCGGACGAGCAAACACCCTACTTAACGCAGCCAGACAAAGCATCGGGGCCACGGCGCATCGGGCTCAGTTCGCCGGTTCCAGTCCAGCTGGAGATTTGCGTTTTTTAATCCAAGCACCTTACGGAGAGGGAGGAGGGAGAGCGAGTGAAAGCAAGATCCCAACATACAGGAGAGAGAGAGAGAAAGCGGAGAGAGCCCTTCTTCCAGTCCTAGCCATGTCTGCGTTCGCCTGCCGCGATTACTTCGCCGCCGAGTGCTTGATGTCCATTTCCAGCGAGGCGGTGTGGCGCGCCGAACATGCGCAGGAGATCGGCATCTTCCCGCAGCGCATCAGCCAGGGCTCGAGCGGCAGCTACTTCATCCCCGAGCCCGGCGGGAAAATTATCGGTGTTTTTAAAACTAAAAATGAGGAACCGTATGGTCAGCTGAACCCTAAATGGACCAAGTGGCTGCAGAAGCTCTGCTGTCCGTGCTGCTTTGGCAGAGACTGTCTTGTCCTCAATCAGGGCTATCTGTCGGAAGCTGGGGCCAGGCTGGTGTACCAGAAACTGGGGCTTAACATAGTACCGAAGACTAAGGTGGTGTATTTAGCAAGCGAGACTTTTAACTACAGTGTAATCGACCGAGGGAAATCTCGGGGAAGAAACTGGCTCTCGAGAAAGTGCCGAAAGTTGAGCAGCAGAGGGCTGAGACACAGGAACTACCCTTACACAATCCCGAAATGGTCCTTTACATGGATGGGTCATCCTTTGTGGAAAAAGGAACCCGATTGGCAGGGTGGGCGGTTACAACAGAATTCGCAGTAGTACGAGCAGGAAGTATGGGAGGAGGGGCCTCAGCACAACAGGCAGAACTAGTCGCCCTCACCCAAGCCTGTCTCTATGCTCGAGACAAGACGGCCAATATATATACCGATTCTAGATATGCTTTTGGCATCGTTCATGACTTTGGACAACTATGGAAACAAAGAGGTTCTCTGACAGCTGCAGGTTAAACAACGGCTCACTAAGTATCACTCTGAAGGAGTGCCATGGCCTCATGCCCTACCCCTTGTCCTATGTAGTATTCGAGCCACCCCGAATAGGACCACTGGACTCAGCCCCTATGAGGTCGTTACTGGTAGACCAATGTCGCTACCCGGAACAATAGATCTACGTAGGGCTGACATTCATCTTCTAAGTGACACAGTACTAAAGTATTGCAAAGATCTAACAGATGCTGTCAGTTTTGCTTCCCAACAGGTCAGCGCAGCTTGGCAAGAACCCCCACCGGGAGGACACAGTTTAGTCCCCGGGCTACAAGTTTGGGTAAAGAAAATAAAGCCAGCCCCCCTGGAAGACAAGTGGGAAGGTCCGTATGTCATCCTGTTGACCACAGGAGCAGCCGTGAAAGTACAAGGAAAGAAAGCTTGGATACACGCGTCACACGTGAAAAGGGATACGACAGGAGCCCCAACAGAAGAATAAATTGGACTTATTGTCATAGAGTCATAGAGTAATACAGCACGGATAGAGGCCCTTCGGCCCATCGTGTCCGCGCCGGCCATCAAGCCCTGCCTAATCTAATCCCATATTCCAGCATTTGGCCCGTAGCCTTGTATGCTATGGCATTTCAAGTGCACATCCAAATGCTTCTTAAATGTTGTGAGGGTTTCTGCCTCCACAACCCTTTCAGGGAGTGAGTTCCAGACTCCAACCACCCTCTGGGTGAAAAAGTTCTTTCTCAAATCCCCTCTAAACCTCCCGCCCTTTACCTAGAATCTATGCCCCCTAGTTATTGACCCCTCTACTAAGGGAAAAAGCTCCTCAGCATCCATCCTATCTATGCCCCTCATAATTTTGTACACCTCAATCATGTCCCCCCTCAGCCTCCTCTGCTCCAAGGAAAACAAACCCAATCTGCCCAGTCTCTCTTCATAGCTGAAGCGCTCCAGCCCTGGTAACATCCTGGTGAACCTCCTCTGCACCCTCTCTAACGCGATCACATCCTTCCTGTCGTGTGGCAACCAGAACTGCACACAGTATTCCAGCTGTGGCCTAACCGGTGTTTTATACAGCTCCATCATAACCTCCTTGCTCTTATATTGTTGATTGGCTATGATAAATTGACCCTTAGTGTTAGGGGGATTAAATACGTGGGGTTACGGGGATAGTGTGGAATGTGTGTTGGTGTAGGGGTTACGGGGATCGGGTGGGATATGTGGCGGTGCAGGCTCGATGGGCCGAAATGGCCTCTATCTGCACTGTGGGGTTTCTGTGATTCTGTGATATTCAATGCCTCGGCTAATGAAGGCAAGTATCCCATATGCCTTTTTTACCACCTTATCCACCTGTTCCGCCGCCTTCAGGGATCTGTGTACTTGCACACCCAGATCCCTCTGACCCTCCGTCTTGCCTAGGGTCTTTCCATTCATTGTGTATTCCTTTGCCTTGTTAGTCCCCCCAAAGTGCATCACCTCGCACTTTTCCGGGTTAAATTCCATTTGCCACTGTTCCGCCCATCTGACCAACCCATCTATATCGTCCTGCAGACTGAGGCTACCCTCCTCGCTATTTACCACCCTACCAATTTTTGTATCATCCGCGAACTTACTGATCATACCCTTTACATTCACATCCAAGTCATTAATGTAGACCACAAACAGCAAGGGACCCAGCACCGATCCCTGTGGTACCCCACTGGCCACAGGCTTCCAGTCACAAAAACAACCTTCGACCATCACCCTCTGCCTTCTGCCACTAAGCCAGTTTTCTATCCAATGTGCCAAGGCACCCTGGATTCCATGGGCTCTTACCTTCGTGACCAGTCTCCTGTGCGGGACTTTATCGAAGGCCTTACTGAAATCCATGTATACCACATCCACTGCGTTACCCTCATCCACACACCTAGTCACCCCCTCAAAAAATTCAATCAAATTAGTCAGACATGATCTTCCCTTGACAAAGCCATGTTGACTATCCCTGATTAATCCTTGCCTCTCCAAGTGGAGACGAATTTTGTCCCTCAGGATTTTTTCCAATAATTTTCCTACCACTGATGTTAGGCTCACTGGCCTGTAGTTCCCCGGTTTTTCCCTACTACCCTTCTTGAATAATGGTACTACATTAGCGGTTCTCCAGTCCTCTGGCACATCCCCTGTGGCCAGAGAGGTCCTGAATATATGTGTTAGATCCCCCGCAATCTCCTCCTTTGCCTCACACAGCAGCCTGGGATACATTTCATCCGGGCCTGGGGATTTATCCATTTTTAGGCCAGCTAAAACCGCCAATACCTCCTCCCTCTCGATGTTAATATGTTTGAGCATATCACAGTCCCCCCGCCCTATTTCTATGTCTACATCGTCCTTCTCCATAGTGAAAACAGATGCAAAAAATTCATTTAGAACCCCTCCTACATCTTCCGGCTCCACACACAGATTGCCACTTTTGTCCCTAATGGGCCCTATTTTTTCCCTAGTTATCCTCTTACCCTTAATATACTTATAAAACATCTTCGGATTTTCCTTTATTTTGCTCGCCAGTGTTATTTCATGGCCCCTCCTTGATCTCCTAATTTCTTTTTTAAGTATCCCCCTGCACTTTTTGTACTCCTCTAGGGCTTCCTCCGTCTTTAGCCTTTTGTATCTACCAAAAGCCCTCCTTTTTTTCCTAATCCATTCTCGTATATCCCCTGACATCCAAGGTTCCCTGTGGTTTTTGGAACCACCCTTGACCTTTACGGGAACATGTTGCCATTGTATGATCTCAATCTCCCTTCTGAAAGCCTCCCATTGCTCCGATGCGGATTTTCCTACAAGTAGCTGATCCCAGTCCATTTTGGCCAGATCCTGCCTTATCCTATTAAAATCGGCCTTCCCCCAATTTAGAACCTTTATTTCCGGCCCATCCCTGTCCTTTTCCATGACCACCTTAAATCTTACCATATTATGGTCACTGTCACCAAAGTGCTCACCTACTAGCACTTTTTCCACTTGGCCGGCCACATTCCCTAGAATTAGGTCCAGTACCGCCCCCTCTCTTGTAGGACTTTCTACATGCTGGCTCAAAAAGCTCTCCTGGATGCACTTTAAGAATTCTACACCCTCTGAGCCTTTCACACTCTGACTATCCCATGTACCATGATTCCCATCAACATATTGCTGGCCATCTCCTTTACCCCTTTTCTAACATGGGTAGGAGGTACAGAGAATAACTTATTTTATCAGACCCACCTACAGATACACGGAGACCGGAGTGTATGCTACCCCCTGGCCACATCAGTGGAATCCTGGTTTGCAGCCACACCAGGTTGGCAACCCCTCCCACTATATACCGCCGACACAATGAAACAGACATGCGAGGGCCAGACGGGTCGATATAGCCAGGGCATTCGAGGGTGATGCGTGCAGCTAATAAGCTCAACAGACCCCGGTTGCCGAGGGCTCGTGGGTGAGAATTGTACAACGTCAGGTAGCTATCCCCTGTGTTTTACGGGTAAGGGATGGGGATGCGTATATGCCCTTGTCCCCCAGGACAATACCTGCATACAGCAACAATGTGCCCGACACCACTGTCAGGTACACAGGGGCCAGCTGACCTGTACATGCGAGGAACAAGGTGCTTTAATGTCACAGCAGGAAGACAATTCATTTGTGGTCAGTGTAACGGGACCCATGTATCATCCGGTAAATGGATCTTCCCATTTGATACATTCCAGCTGTCCGGGTCTGGGGGAAACTCAAATGACCCCCTTAACTATTATTATACACAGTTTGCGAAGGTTGATAACCGGGAGGTCAAATGTTACCGAGCGAAGCACGGGTTTGCGTTCCTCCTCAATGGAACGTATACAACAGCGACGCCAAAACTCCCCTCTCTCTTCGCAGTAGGAGTAATCGCCCCCGTAGCTGTTCCCTGCCCCACCAGTACACCATCCAGACGGAAACGCCGGGCAGTCTCCGAGGACTTCTGTGCTGATTGGCGAGATCCGACCACACTGGGTAGCTCAGTAGGGTGGGGTATTCTATCGGCCATATCATTGGGAGGGGGCGCAGGAGTGATAGCAGCCAAGAATAGGAATTATCTAATGTGCGGAATCACCCTCCTGGGCAATAGCACCATTAAAGCATTAACCGCCATAAATAAGCAAATGGCAACCCTACGTCTTTTTAGCATGCAAAACCGATATGCTTTGGACTACCTCTTGGCACAAGAGGGAGGTGTGTGTATGATTATAGGAGACAAATGCATTACAAACGTCAATAGTGAGAGACAAAATATCCAAGACGCTATAGACAAGATTAAAAATCAACTGGCCGACTTCATTGAAGCCGGAGAGGGTGAAGGATGGTTTACATGGCTGAAAACATTGGGACAGAAATTACTGTATGGTTTGATTGTTATAAGTGGTGTAATTTTGGGAATTATTATTGTTGTAAATAGTATCAAATGTTGTATAAGTCATGCAGGAGCTACTATACCCCCTCGCCTCTCCCGAATATGGGTAGAAGTAGACACAGCAAAGCAGGGGGAACCCCCAGAGGAAGCCTGTTCGGTCCTACAGTTATCTGTAAATTTGAAATTAAAACCCTTTTGGTTGTGTTCATGGCCAGAACACAAACAAAACGGAGACACAGGGTGTGTTTTTGATAAAGTGCACTATCAAGAGTATACCTTGTATATAATGATTCTTGTAGATTGTATAAAGAATCAAAGGGAGGGATGTGGAAACGTGAATAAAATGGACAATGAATTGGCTTACAAAAATGGTTTGGATGTGGAAATGGGAATAAAATGGGCAATGAATTGGCTTACAAAATGGCTTCACACAAGGAAAGTCTAGATTAGATTAAAAAGCAGCCCCAGCTTTGCAAAGTGCAAAAGCTAGCAGCACAGAGAGAATCTGCCTCAGCCTGAGGCCAAGTGTTAACGAAGTGCTAACGACCAGATCAGGGCCACTGAAAAAGCCTAACTGCTGACTAGAGAATGACTGACTAGCCATTGTTCAGTGCCCACAGCAGTGAGGCAAGTCAGGACTTGCCTGCCAGACTGAAGACCAGATCATGGTCAAACCGAAAGGGCTTGAGTGACCCCTTATTGGAGAACGCTTGTTGCCAGGGAAGTGATGTAAGGAAACACTTGTTGCCAGGGAAGTGATGTAGTGACCCTTGTCCAACGGTATAATAGGGGCTTCCCCACAGGTATTCTCTCTCTTAGCCAGAAGGCGTGTGGAACATCAAGAGGGTCAGACATCTCCCGGGGACATAAATGCTGGCACCACGTGTCTAACCCGGGGTGACCCTCGGGACACGAATGTACTGTCGATATGCTGTATGACCACTCCGAACAGTAATGAATAAAATGATGTTGTTTTAACTCTCCGAACCCTCGAGCCTGGAATTCTTCGTACTACGGAACTCAAGAAGAGGACCAGAAAAACCCGGTTCTTACAGTGCTAACTGTAATTATAAGGCCGTGTCTGCAGAAGAACATAGGGAAGAGTCTGTACGGGATGCATTTATTAATGGATTACTGTCTGGATCAATTCGTCAGCGGTTATTAGAAAATAAGACCTTGGATCTTAAGAGTGCTTTTGAGCAAACCTCTACATTGGATTTGGCTCAGAGAAGTTCGGATTCTTATGCTCTTTTTGATCGGCCTGCGACCGTGGTTTCGGCAGTTCCAAATGAAAGGGAATTACGTGGATTTAATAGGAGTGGTTTATCAGATTCCGAAACAGTTTCTACTTCGGCAGCTGTTGGCTCTCGGATTCAGAAGTGTTATTTTTGCGGGAATGCCCGGCACCCCCGTTTAAAGTGCCCTGCCCGGGAGACTGTGTGTAGTAAATGTGGCAAGGGAGGTCATTACGCACGTGTTTGCAAATCGGTTGCCTCCTCTGCGACCATTCAGCCTTTAGATAGGGCTTTTATTGCATCAGTTTCTGCCGCCTTTTCCCATGGCCTAAACAAAGCTATAGTTATGGCCCAAGTTAATGGGTTAGAAGTGAAGGCCCTTATAGATACGGGCAGTACTGAGAGCTTTATAAGTCTTCAGCTTGTGAGGGAGAAGCGTTTGAAAATTTCGCCTGTTTCCTATCAGGTGTGTATGGCTCAGACGACTCTCACCTCACAAGTAGCTGGTTGTTGCCTTGTGAAATTAATTCTCCTAGGTAATACGTATACTGATATACGCCTATCCATTCTGCCTAATCTCTGTGCGGACATTTTGATTGATCTCGATGTGCTTCAATTACATGAGTCCCTCAGTCTTTCTTTCGGAGGAACCAAGCCACCTTTGTCTATTTGTGGATTAACTTCTTTATTCATTTCTCCATTATCACTTTTTTCCAATTTGATGCCGGACTGTAAGCCAATTACTACCAAGTCAAGAAGGTATAGCAGTCAGGATAAAGAATTTATTAATTCTGAAGTTCAACGTCTTTTATCGGAAGGAATCATTGAACCTAGTTTTTCGCCCTGGCGGGCACAGGTAGTTGTCACCACTAATGAGAGACATAAGAAACGAATGGTGATAGACTACTCTCAAACTATTAACAGGTATACTCAATTAGATGCGTACCCCCTGCCTAAGATTGATGAGCTTATCAATAAAGTATCTCAGTATAAGGTTTTTAGCACTATTGATCGAAAGAGTGCTTATCATCAGATTCCTATCGCTAAGAGGGACAAACCATATACGGCCTTTGAAGCTGGCGGAAAGCTGTACCAGTTTTGCCGAGTACCATTCGGTGTTACTAACGGTGTTGCCTGTTTTCAACGGGCAATGGATGCTTTTATAAGTGATAATTCTCTCTCTGACACCTTCTCATATTTAGATGACATCACGGTGTGTGGCAAATCAAGGGTGGAGCACGATTTTAATCCAGAAAGATTCCTTCAAGTTGCGGAAAAAGTTGGCTTAACTTTCAATAAAGAGAAGTGTATCTTTTCGACCACCGAGGTAAATTTACTGGGGTATATTATCTCGGGAAATAAGATTAAACCAGATCCAGAACGGCTGCGACCACTAATTGAGTTACCTTGCCCTACTAATTCTAAGGCCTTGCAACGAGTTGTTGGACTGTTTTCTTATTATTCTAATTGGATTGCAAACTTCTCGCAGAAGATCCGGCCCCTTATTCGGGTTACGACATATCCTCTATCATGAGGCCAGGATGTGTTTTGATAATCTTAAAAAGGATATCCTTGGAGCAGTTGTGCATTCTATTGATGAGCAGGTTCCCTTTGTGATTGAGACGGACGCTTCCGATTTTGCAATTGGGGCTACCCTGAACCAAAATGGAAGACCTGTGGCCTTTTTCTCACGTACTCTCAGCAATAGTGAGCAGAGACATTCATCAATAGAGAAAGAGGCGTACGCAATAGTAGAAGCACTGCGTAAGTGGAGACATTACTTATCTGGGCGACATTTTACGTTAGTAACTGACCAAAAATCTGTGTCCTTCATGTTTGATGTCAAACATTTTGGAAAGATCAAGAATGATAAAATAATGAGGTGGAGGATCGAGTTGGCATGCTACCATTTCGATATAGTCTATCGTCCGGGGAAGGATAATGTTGCCGCTGATGCGCTGTCGAGGGCTTATTGTTCTGTGCTTCACGGAGATACGCTTATTAATCTTCATAATGCTTTGTGCCATCCTGGTGTTACGAGGATGATACACTTCGTACGCAGTAAGAATTTGCCCTTTTCAGTTGAAGACGTCAAGCGGATGACTTAGTCATGCTCTGTCTGCGCCCGGTGTAAACCGAATTTCTTTAAGCCTCAACGAGCTCATCTTATAAAGGCTACTTCTCCCTTTGAACGCCTGAGCGTTGATTTTAAGGGGCCTCTTCCTTCAACGACTCAGAATCGATATATATTTACTGTTGTGGATGAGTTTTCAAGGTTCCCTTTTGCTTTTCCTTGTGCAGATGTATCAGCTGCTACAGTTATTAAATGTCTGACTCAACTTTTTGTCATCTTTGGGATGCCTGCGTATATCCATTCGGATCAGGGAAGTTCTTTTATGTCTTCCCGGTTGAAGGAATACCTCCAGAGTCGGGGAATTTCTACTAGCAGAACTACCCCGTATAATCCCCAGGGTAATGGACAGTGCGAACGATGCAATGGGGTGATCTGGAAGGCAGTTATGTTGGCTTTGACATCCCGGAACCTTAAGAATACAGAGTGGGAAATGGTACTGCCTGATGCCCTGCATTCCATTAGATCATTGCTTTCAACGGCTACTAATGTGACCCCCCCCACATGAAAGGCTCTTCAACTATCCGCGGAGATCCACTACGGGATATTCGGTACCTTCATGGCTTACTATGCAGGGACCTGTGCTGCTCCGACACCATGTTAGACTGTCAAAGTATGATCCTTTAGTGGAGGAGGTGGAGCTATTGGAGGCAAATTCCCAATATGCTCACATTCGATTCCAAGATGGGAAAGAAAGTACGGTTTCAGTTAAAGACTTAGCTCCTTGTGGTGGCCAGCCCTCTCCTGAGGACATTAACAATAGCCATAATTCAGATAATGTTGATGTCGTCAGATACTACGAACATTTCCAATCCTATTGCAGACACTTACAATTCTCTTAGTCTGCCCCCGATGGATGTTCATGACCCTCCCAGTCTACCTTCTAATGGGACTTCCAATCCGGAAACCGTTGATAATCGGGATATTGATAGCCTCCCTGCAGAAGATATTTCTGTGTCTCCTGGTGTGGGAGGGCAAGGAACTCCACCAAGGCTAAGAAGGTCGACACGAACAAGATATCCGGTCGACCGATTAAAAATGGACTTTTAAAATAATTAATAATTTAATAGTAAAATTTTAAAATTGTTGAAGGCATTATACATGTATTGCTCTAGTCATAAATAACTAATTGTAAACTGTAAAGGCTACCTAGGTTGAAGTATATTTTAAAAGGAGGGGTGAATGTGGTGATTATTCTTGTTTTATAAGAAGCATTGTAATTGGTTGCCTGTTTTCCTGCCTTGAGATATATGCTGTAAACTTATTGGTTAGTTGATTCCATGCGACCTGTGGTGGCCATCTTAAATTCAGTTCTCTACAGCTTGGTTGAGACCGGGTGCTCAACATGTACTTGCTGGTTTTTAAGGTTAATAAAGCCGAGCTTTTGAAAGGCAATCTACTCTTTATTGTTTGTAGGCATCGTGTTATGATCTGGAAAGCAATGTCTGAATGAGTGATGGGAGCAGAGACAATAGTAACTTTTAAACCTGAATTAGTGAAATACACAAAGGGGAGAACATTAGCAGTGCTCTGGGCACAGAGCAGGGGAGTGGGACACATTGACCTGCTCTTTCAAAGGGCCCGCTGTGCCCAATGGCCTCATTCTGTGCTGTCTGGTCCCAAGTTTCTATGGTATCAACCTCGAACTCTTTGTTCCTGAGCGAGTAATAAACGATAAATGTACCTGAATGCTATTTACAGAAGCAGACCTTTAGCGTGTGAAATTGCATTGGGAAGTTTAATTCTGTTAACCAGCAAACGATGACCAAAAATTGATTAAAAAAGGGAGAAAATCGAATGAGTATACCAGCAAGAAACATTTAAAAATTGTAGGAACTTCTGAAAGTAAGTAAACATGAAGAGTAGCAAAAGTCATTGGTCCCAAAAGTACTCGAGAAACTAATGGGACTAAAATCCGACAAATCCCCAGGACCTGACGGCCGACATCCTAGGGTTCGACAAGAGGTGGCTGAAGAGAGAGTGGATGCATTGGTTGTGATCTTCCAAAATCCCCTAGATTCTGGAACAGTCCCAGCGGATTAGAAGGTAGAAAAAGTAACCCCGCTATTCTAGAAAGGGGGAAGAGAGAAAGCAGGGCACTACAGGCCAGTGAGCCTGGCGTCAGGAAAATGCTGGAGTCCATTATTAAGGGAGGGGTAAGAGGGCACTTAGAAAATCATATGATCAGGCGGAGTCAACATGGTTTTATGAAAGAGAAATCATGCTATTAGTGTTTTTTGAGGATGCAACTAGCTGGATAGATAATGGGGAACTGGTGGATGTAAAATATTTGGATTGCCAAAAGGCATTTGATAAGGTGCCACATAAAAGGTTGCTGTGCAAGATAAGGACTCATGGGGTTGAGGGGAATATATTAGCTACAAGGACAGGTTGGAGAAGCTGGATTTGTTTTCATTAGAGCAAAGGAGGTTGAGGGGTGATTTGATCGAGGTGTACAAGATTATGACCGGTTTGGATAGGCTGGACGGGGAAAGGCTGTTCCCACTAATGGATGGTACAAGGACTAGGGGACACAGATTTAAGGTTTTGGGCAAGATAAAAACGGGGGGGGGGGGGGGGGGGAGTGAGTAAAAACCTTTTTACGCAGCGAGTGCTGAGGACCTGGAACTCGCTGCCGATGGAAGTGGTGGAAGTGGAGACACTCGATGTTTTCAAGGGGAGACTGGATAGGCACTTGAGGGAAATAAACTTGCAGGGCTACGGGGATAGAGCGGGGGAATGGGACTGACTGGATTGCTCGAGAGAGCCGGCATGGACTCGATGGGCCGAATGGCCTCCTTCTGTGCCGTTATGACTATTAGCATTGATAGAGGATTGGTTAACTGACAGAAAACAGAGTGTAGGGATAAATAGGACATTTTCAGCTTGGCAGGCTAGTGGGGTGCCACAAGGATCAGTGCTGGGGCCTCTGCTATTTAGAATCTATATTACTGACTTAGATGAAGGGACCGAGTGCAATGGATCCAAGTTTGCTGCTGATACAAAGCTAGGTGGGACAGTAAGCTATGGGGACACAGAGCCTGCAAAGGGATATGGGCAGTCTAAGTGTGCGGGCAGTAAGGTGACAGATGGAATACAATGTGGGGAAATGTGTGCGTATTCACTTTAGTACGAAGAACAGAAAAACAGAACCTTTTTTAAATGGTGAAACATTATTGAATGTTGGTGTTCAGAGAGATTTAGGTGTTCTCGTACAGGAGACAAAGTTAGCATGCAGGTACAGCGAGCAATTGGGCAGGCGGATGGCATGTTGGCCTTTATTACAAGGGGTTGGAATACAACAGTGAGGAAGTCTTGCAGAGCTTTGGTGAGACAACACCGGAGTACCGGGCACAGTTTTGGTCTCATGTCGATAAAGGATGGGATAAAGACATGAGAGAGAAATGATCTTAGCTCCAAAAATAAAGTAAAAAAATCAGTTTGGGTGTGAAATAAAGAATAGATTGCCTTTCAAAAGCTAGGCTTTATTAACCTTAAAAAACCAGCAGTACATGTTGAGCACCCGGTCTCAACCAAACTGCAGAAAACTGAATTTAAGATGGCCACCACAGGTCACATGGAATCAACTAACCAATAAGTTTACAGCATATATCTCAAGGCAGGAAAACAGGCAACCAATCACAATGCTTCTTATAAAACAAGAATAATCACCACATTCACCCCTCCTTTTAAATTATACTTCAACCTAGGTAGCCTTTACAGTTTACAATTAGTTATTTATGACTAGAGCAATACATGTATAATGCCTTCAACAATTTTAAAATTTTACTATTAAATTATTAATTATTTTAAAAGTCCATTTTTAATCGGTCGACCGGATATCTTGTTCGTGTCGACCTTCTTAGCCTTGGTGGAGTTCCTTGCCCTCCCACACCAGGAGACACAGAAATATCTTCTGCAGGGAGGCTATCAATATCCCGATTATCAACCGTTTCTGGATTGGAAGTCCCATTAGAAGGTAGACTGGGAGGGTCATGAACATCCATCGAGGGCAGACTAAGAGAATTGTAAGTGTCTGCAATAGGATTGGAAATGTTCGTAGTATCTGTGACGACATCAACATTATCTGAATTATGGCTATTGTTAATGTCCTCAGGAGAGGGCTGGCCACCACAAGGAGCTAAGTCTTTAACTGAAACCGTACTTTCTTTCCCATCTTGGAATCGAATGTGAGCATATTGGGAATTTGCCTCCAATAGCTCCACCTCCTCCACTAAAGGATCATACTTTGACAGTCTAACATGGTGTCGGAGCAGCACAGGTCCCTGCATAGTAAGCCATGAAGGTACCGAATATCCCGTAGTGGATCTCCACGGATAGTTGAAGAGCCTTTCATGGGGGGGTCACATTAGTAGCCGTTGAAAGCAATGATCTAATGGAATGCAGGGCATCAGGCAGTACCATTTCCCACTCTGTATTCTTAAGGTTCCGGGATGTCAAAGCCAACATAACTGCCTTCCAGATCACCCCATTGCATCGTTCGCACTGTCCATTACCCTGGGGATTATACGGGGTAGTTCTGCTAGTAGAAATTCCCCGACTCTGGAGGTATTCCTTCAACCGGGAAGACATAAAAGAACTTCCCTGATCCGAATGGATATACGCAGGCATCCCAAAGATGACAAAAAGTTGAGTCAGACATTTAATAATTGTAGCAGCTGATACATCTGCACAAGGAAAAGCAAAAGGGAACCTTGAAAACTCATCCACAACAGTAAATATATATCGATTCTGAGTCGTTGAAGGAAGAGGCCCCTTAAAATCAACGCTCAGGCGTTCAAAGGGAGAAGTAGCCTTTATAAGATGAGCTCGTTGAGGCTTAAAGAAATTCGGTTTACACCGGGCGCAGACAGAGCATGACTAAGTCATCCGCTTGACGTCTTCAACTGAAAAGGGCAAATTCTTACTGCGTACGAAGTGTATCATCCTCGTAACACCAGGATGGCACAAAGCATTATGAAGATTAATAAGCGTATCTCCGTGAAGCACAGAACAATAAGCCCTCGACAGCGCATCAGCGGCAACATTATCCTTCCCCGGACGATAGACTATATCGAAATGGTAGCATGCCAACTCGATCCTCCACCTCATTATTTTATCATTCTTGATCTTTCCAAAATGTTTGACATCAAACATGAAGGACACAGATTTTTGGTCAGTTACTAACGTAAAATGTCGCCCAGATAAATAATGTCTCCATTTACGCAATGCTTCTACTATTGCGTACGCCTCTCTCTATTGATGAATGTCTCTGCTCACTATTGCTCAGAGTACGTGAGAAAAAGGCCACAGGTCTTCCATTTTGGTTCAGGGTAGCCCCAATTGCAAAATCGGAAGCGTCCGTCTCAATCACAAAGGGAACCTGCTCATCAATAGAATGCACAACTGCTCCAAGGATATCCTTTTTAAGATTATCAAAGCACATCCTAGCCTCCCATGATAGAGGATATGTCGTAACCCGAATAAGGGGCCGGATCTCCTGCGAGAAGTTTGCAATCCAATTAGAATAATAAGAAAACAGTCCAACAACTCGTTGCAAAGCCTTAGAATTAGTAGGACAAGGTAAATCAATCAATGGTCGCAGGCGTTCTGGATCTGGTTTAATCTTGTTTCCCGAGATAATATACCCCAGTAAATTTACCTCAGTGGTTGAAAAGATACACTTCTCTTTATTGAAAGTTAAGCCAACTTTTTCCGCAACTTGAAGGAATCTTTCTAGATTAAAATCGTGCTCCACCCTTGATTTGCCACACACCGTGATGTCATCTAAATATGAGAAGGTGTCAGAGAGAGAATTATCACTTATAAAAGCATCCATTGCCCGTTGAAAACAGGCAACACCGTTAGTAACACCGAATGGTACTCGGCAAAACTGGTACAGCTTTCCGCCAGCTTCAAAGGCCGTATATGGTTTGTCCCTCTTAGCGATAGGAATCTGATGATAAGCACTCTTTAGATCAATAGTGCTAAAAACCTTATACTGAGATACTTTATTGATAAGCTCATCAATCTTAGGCAGGGGGTACGCATCTAATTGAGTATACCTGTTAATAGTTTGAGAGTAGTCTATCACCATTCGCTTCTTATGTCTCTCATTAGTGGTGACAACTACCTGTGCCCACCAGGGCGAAAAACTAGGTTCAATGATTCCTTCCGATAAAAGACGTTGAACTTCAGAATTAATAAATTCTTTATCCTGACTGCTAAACCTTCTTGACTTGGTAGCAATTGGCTTACAATCCGGCATCAAATTGGAAAAAAGTGATAATGGAGAAATGAATAAAGAAGTTAATCCACAAATAGACAAAGGTGGCTTGGTTCCTCCGAAAGAAAGACTGAGGGACTCATGTAATTGAAGCACATCATGACAAATCAAAATGTCCGCAGAGATTAAGCAGAACGGATAGACGTATATCAGTATACGTATTACCTAGGAGAATTAATTTCACAAGGCAACAACCAGCTACTTGTGAGGTGAGAGTCGTCTGAGCCATACACACCTGATAGGAAGCAGGCAAAATTTTCAAACGCTTCTCCCTCACAAACTGAAGACTTATAAAGCTCTCAGTACTGCCCGTATCTATAAGGGCCTTCACTTCTAACCCATTAACTTGGGCCATAACTATAGCTTTGTTTAGGCCATGGGAAAAAGCGGCAGAAACTGATGCAATAAACGCCCTATCTAAAGGCTGAATGGTCGCAGAGGAGGCAACCGATTTGCAAACACGTGCGTAATGACCTCCCTTGCCGCATTTACTACACACAGCCTCCCGGGCAGGGCACTTCAGACTGGGGTGCCGGGCATTCCCGCAAAAATAACACTTCTGAATCCTAGAGGCAACAGCTGCCGAAGTAGAAACTGTTTCGGAATCTGGCAAACCACTCCTATTAAATCCATGTAACTCCCTTTCATCCGGAACTGCCGAAACCACGGTCGCAGGCCGATCAAAAAGAGCATAAGAATCCGAACTTCTCTGAGCCAAATCCAATGTAGAGGTTTGCTCAAAAGCACTCTTAAGATCCAAGGTCTTATTTTCTAATAACCGCTGACGAATTGATCCAGACAGTAATCCATTAATAAATGCATCCCGTACCGACTCTTCCCTATGTTCTTCTGCAGACACGGCCTTATAATTACAGTTAGCACCAAGGCGCCGGAGTGCTTGTAAATAAGCATCCAAGGATTCTCCCGCCTGCTGCCTACGGGCAGATAAAAGGTGACGTGCAAATACCTCATTTTTGGGTTTAACAATTTTTTTTCCAACGTAGCAATAGCCAATTCATAAGTTTCACAGTCCAAAATATACTTATATACACATCCGGAGCAATGTAGTTGATTAGTATATCCAACTTATTTAGAGATTGCTGATCCAACACACCCAAAAAGTTTTTAAATGTACGATACCAATGTTTCCATTGATCATCCACTCCTGCAGAATTAGGGTCAGCATTAAATCGTTCCGGTCGAAGATATCGTTCCATTATAGCAAAAGGTTAATAAATAAATTGAAATAAAGAGATTGCCTTTCAAAAGCTAGGCTTTATTATCCTTAAAAAACCAGCAGTACATGTTGAGCACCCAGTCTCAACCAAACTGTAGAAAACTGAATTTAAGATGGCCACCACAGGTCACATGGAATCAACTAACTAATCAGTTTACAGCATATATCTCAAGGCAGGAAAACAGGCAACCAATCACAATGCTTCTTATAAAACAAGAATAATCAGCAGGGTGGAGCCACGAAACAGCAAGGGGCAGAAAACATTGGTTGGAGGTGTTTATAGGCCCCCAAACTGTAGTTGTAATGTAGGGCGGCGTATAAATCAGGGAACTAGAGGTGCATGTAGCAAGGGTAATATATTAATCATGGGGGATTTTAAGCTATGTATAGATTGGGAAAACCAAATCTGCAGTAATAGTGTGGGGGACATCATCTGAGTCAATGGGACTCTCTGACCTTTCTCCCCAGTCTATCTCCAGGACCAGTGAGTATCTGAGTCAATGGGGCTCTCTCTGACCTTTCTCCCCAGTCCATCTCCAGGACCAGTGAGTATCTGAGTCAATGGGACTCTCTCTGACCTTTCTCCCCAGTCCATCTCCAGGACCATTGTATATCTGAGTCCATGGGACTCTCTCTGACCTTTCTCCCCACTCCATCTCCAGGACCAGTGTGTATCTGAGTCAATGGGACTCTCTCTGACCTTTCTCCCCAGTCCATCTCCAGGACCAGTGTGTATCTGAGTCAATGGGACTCTCTCTGACCTTTCTCCCCAGTCCATCTCCAGGACCAGTGTGTATGAGTCAATGGGACTCTCTCTGACCTTTCTCCCCACTCCATCTCCAGGACCAGTGAGTATCTGAGTCAATGGGACTCTCTCTGACCGTTTTCCCAAGTCTATCTCCAGGACCAGTGTGTATCTGAGTCAATGGGACTCTCTCTGACCTTTCTCCCCAGTCCATCTCCAGGACCAGTGTGTATCTGAGTCAATGGGACTCTCTCTGAACTTTCTCCCCAGTCCATCTCCAGGACCATTGTATATCTGAGTCCATGGGACTCTCTCTGACCTTTCTCCCCACTCCATCTCCAGGACCAGTGTGTATCTGAGTCAATGGGACTCTCTCTGACCTTTCTCCCCAGTCCATCTCCAGGACCAGTGTGTATCTGAGTCAATGGGACTCTCTCTGACCGTTTTCCCAAGTCTATCTCCAGGACCAGTGTGTATCTGAGTCAATGGGACTCTCTCTGACCTTTCCCCCCAGTCTATCTCCAGGACCAGTGTGTATCTGAGTCAATGGGACTCTCTCTGACCTTTCTCCCCAGTCCATCTCCAGGACCAGTGTGTATCTGAGTCAATGGGACTTCCTCTTACCTTTTTCCCTGGTCGATCTCTGGAAGCTCTTTGAATCGGAAGGGTTCTCTCCGGTTGGTGCTCTCACAATCCTGTGTTGGTTCACCTGCTGTCGCTCCTCAGTCTACAATCCCTGTTTACTCTCAGCTGTGAACCTTTCTCAATCACTCAGTCTTTCACCGGGAGATCTAATTATGACAGGACTGAAAATAACAACATGAATAGTATGAAGTAATGTAATGTAGACTTTTCTTCTGCTTATTAAAAATAAAAGTTTGTGTCCGAGTGCTTGTGTCTGATTTTTGTCCCTTTTCTCAGATCCCCGCCATGGCTTCCAGCAAATCACACTGCCTGATCTCACTGGGCCCATCCTCCCCGGGTTACACACTGTCTGATCTCACTGGGCCCATCCTCCCCGGGTTACACACTGTCTGATCACACTGGGCCCATCCTCCCCATGTTACACACTGTCTGACCTCACTGGGCCCATCCTCCCTGGGTTACACACTGCCTGATCTCACTGGGCCCATCCTCCCCGGGTTACACACTGTCTGATCTCACTGGGCCCATCCTCCCCGGGTTACACACTGTCTGATCTCACTGGGCCCATCCTCCCCGGGTTACACACTGTCTGATCTCACTGGGCCCATCCTCCCCGGGTTACACACTGCCTGATGTCACTGGACCCATCCTCCCCGGGTTACACACTGCCTGATCTCACTGGGCCCATCCTCCCCAGGTTACACACTGTCTGATCTCACTGGGCCCATCCTCCCCGGGTTACACACCGTCTGATCTCACTGGGCCCATCCTCCCCGGGTTACACACTGCCTGATCTCACTGGGCCCATCCTCCCCGGGTTACACACTGTCTGATCTCACTGGGCCCATCCTCCCCGGGTTACACACTGTCTGATCTCACTGGGCCCATCCTCCCCGTGTTACACACTGTCTGATCTCACTGGGCCCATCCTCCCCGGGTTACACACTGTCTGATCTCACTGGGCCCATCCTCCCCGGGTTACACACTGTCTGATCTCACTGGGCCCATCCTCCCCGGGTTACACACTGCCTGATGTCACTGGACCCATCCTCCCCGGGTTACACACTGCCTGATCTCACTGGGCCCATCCTCCCCGGGTTACACACAGTCTGATCTCACTGGGCCCATCCTCCCCGGGTTACACACAGTCTGATCTCACTGGACCCATCCTCCCCGGGTTACACACTGTCTGATCTCACTGGGCCCATCCTCCCCGGGTTACACACAGTCTGATCTCACTGGACCCATCCTCCCCGGGTTACACAATCATAGAAATTTACAGCACAGGAGGGGGACATTCGGCCCATCTTGTCCGAGCCGGCTGACAAAGATCTATCCACTCTAATCCCACTTTCCCGCACTTGGTCCGTAGCCTGGTAGCTTACGGCACTTCAAGCAGTTTTTAAACCTGATGAGTGTCTCTGCCTCGACCACCCTTTCAGGCAGTGAGTTCCAGACCTCCACCACCCTCTGGGTGTAAAAAACTTCTCCTCAAAACCCCTCTAATCCTTTGACCATCTGCTTTAAATCTCTGCCTCCTGGCTATTGACCTCTCCACTAAGGGAAATAGGTCCTTCCTATCCACTCAATCTAGGCCCCTAATAAACTGATGCACCTCAATCGAGTCTCCCGCTTGGCCTTCTGTGTTCCAGAGAAAACCCCAGCCTATCCAATCTTTCCACATCGCAAAAATTCCCCAGCCCAGGCAAAATCCCCGTAAATCTCCTCTGTACCCTCTGGTGCAATCACATCCTTCCTGTAATGTGTTGACCAGGCCAGCACGCAGTGTTCTAGCCGAGGCCTAACTAGTGTTTTATACAGTTCACACATTACCTCCCAGCTCTTCAAATTCAAATCGCTTTATTGGCATGATGACAAGGTACATCTTATGTTGCCAAAGCATCAAAAAACATTCATGGTTAAACACAAAAATACAGATCTATCCATACAGTGTATAAACAGATATATCCCTGAGTGTATAAATATATTCATATAATTTGTATATACTCTTCTCTTATATTGAGTGGTTGTCCCTCTGTTTATGGCAAGCTGTAACATAGTGTGCCGCTAAGGTTACACAATTTCTCTCCTCCCCTAGTAGGTATGGGAGTTTTTGGTCGTCATTCAAATTTCTGAATTCCGGGCATATTTTTGTGAATTTTGGGTGGAAATTCTCCCTTATGCCCTGATATTTTCTACAAGCTGTGAGGAAGTGCATCTCTGTCTCCACCACTCCCTGACTGCAGTGAGAGCATATCCTGTCCTCTCTTGGTAGCCGGGTCTGCCTGTGTCTACCTTTTTCGATGGCCAGGCTATGTTCACTAAGTCTGCACATTGTCAAGGTTTTTCTCAGTTTGCTGTCCTTTACCATGGTCAGGTAATCAGCCATGTTGTATTGTCTGTTTAGGGCCAAGTAGCAATTGAGTTTGCTTTGGGTTATTGTTGTTTCTGCCCAATATGACAGATATTTATCCTTTTGCTTAGTGACGATTGTGTTGGGTCGAATTTTCTGTGTTACGCTGTCACTTCGACCCAAACCCCACCCCCCCCTCCGGCCCAACCCCCCCCCCACACCTCCGGCCCAAACCCCCCCCCCCCCCACCTCCGGCCCAAACACCCCCCCACTCCGGCCCTTCGACCCAAACACTACCCCCCCACCTCCGGCCCTTCGACCCAAACACTACCCCCCCCACCTCCGGCCCTTCGACCCAACCACTACCCCCCCACCTCCGGCCCTTCGACCCAAACACTACCCCGCCACCTCCGGCCCTTCGACCCAAACACTACCACCCCCCCCGCCCCTTCGACCCAAACACACCCCCCCCCCGCCCCTTCGACCCAAACACACACCCCCCCCCGCCCCTTCGACCCAAACACCCCCCCCCGCCCCTTCGACCCAAACACTCCGCCCGCCCCCCCCCAGCCCTTCGACCCAAACACTCCGCCCGCCCCCCCCCAGCCCTTCGACCCAAACACTCCGCCACCCCCCCCCCGGCCCTTCGACCCAAACACTCCGCCACTCCCCCCGCCCCTTCGACCCAAACACTCCCCCCCCGCCCCTTCGACCCAAACACTCCGCCACTCCCCCCGCCCCTTCGACCCAAACACTCCCCCCCCGCCCCTTCGCCCCAAACACACACCCCCCCCGCCCCTTCGACCCAAACACACCCCCCCCCCCGCCCCTTCGACCCAAACACACCCCCCCCCGCCCCTTCGACCCAAACACACCCCCCCCGGGCCCTTCGACCCAAACACTCCGCCCCCCCCCCCGGCCCTTCGACCCAAACACTCCGCCACTCCCCCCGCCCCTTCGACCCAAACACTCCCCCCCCCCGCCCCTTCGACCCAAACACACCCCCCCCCCCCCGCCCCGCCCCTTCGACCCAAACACACCCCCCCCCGCCCCTTCGACCCAAACACACCCCCCCCCCGGGCCCTTCGACCCAAACACTCCGCTTCCCCCTCCCGGCCCCTCCGACCCAAACACTCCCCTCCGCCCCCCGGGCCCGGGAGAGGCGGGCGCTGCTGTAAATGTCGGAAATTCCCTAATCCCCGCACCATGGCCGGCCGGCCGCCCACTCTCGCTCCGGCTCCATCCTCAGCCCCGCCGCCATTTTATTTCCTTCCTCAAACCGGAGCCTCATCCGGGCACTGGCAGCAGCGAGCATGCGTACTGCGGCCTCACAGCGCCCAATTAAAGTCCCTCACTGAGTCCGGCTCTTCTAATGGCTGCGGCTGGTTGATTGACAGCCGCCTCCACCAATCACTGCCCGTAACGCCTCGGGGTACCGCCCACCGTGTGTAGAGGCCGCGGCCGGCTCCGGGGTCACGTGGCTCCTGATCTGACCCCGCCCCCCGAAGCGCCGTGCACCCGCCGCCGCGCGGTGACGTCATAGCCCCGCCCACTGCGGCTGCTAAGGGGCGGGGCCACAGTGAACAATGGTGTTCACAGAATCACAGAATCCCCACAGTGCAGATAGAGGCCATTTCAGCCCATCGAGCCTGCACCGACACATATCCCACCCGATCACCGTAACCCCTACACCAACACATATCCCACCCTATCCCTGTAACCCCCCTAACACTAAGGGTTAATTTATCATAGCCAATCAACCTATCCCGCACATCTTTGGACTGTGGGAGGAAACCGGAGCACCCGGAGAAAACCCACGCAAACACGGGGAGAATGTGCAAACTCCACACAGACAGTCGCCCGAGGCCGGATTCGAACCCGGGTCTCTGGCGCTGTGAGGCAACAGTGCTAACCACTATGCCACCGTGCCGCAATGCTGCAAAACTCAGCAGGCCAGGCAGACCTCTCCATGGCCACAGTGAACAATGGTGTTAAAGGGCCTAAAATCACCACAGACAATGCTGGGAAACTCAGCAGGCCAGGCAGGCCTCTCCATGGCCACAGTGAACAATGGTGTTAAAGAGTCTAAAATCACCACAGACAATGCTGGGAAACTCAGCAGGCCAGGCAGGCCTCTCCATGGCCACAGTGAACAATGGTGTTAAAGAGTCTAAAATCACCACAGACAATGCTGGGAAACTCAGCAGGCCAGGCAGGCCTCTCCATGGCCACAGTGAACAATGGTGTTAAAGGGTCTAAAATCACCACAGACAATGCTGCAAAACTCAGCAGGCCAGGCAGGCCTCTCCATGGCCACAGTGAACAATGGTGTTAAAGGGTCTAAAATCACCACAGACAATGCTGCAAAACTCAGCAGGCCAGGCAGGCCTCTCCATGGCCACAGTGAACAATGGTGTTAAAGGGTCTAAAATCACCACAGACAATGCTGCAAAACTCAGCAGGCCAGGCAGGCCTCTCCATGGCCACAGTGAACAATGGTGTTAAAGGGTCTAAAATCACCACAGACAATGCTGCAAAACTCAGCAGGCCAGGCAGGCCTCTCCATGGCCACAGTGAACAATGGTGTTAAAGGGTCTAAAATCACCACAGACAATGCTGCAAAACTCAGCAGGCCAGGCAGACCTCTCCATGGCCACAGTGAACAATGGTGTTAGAGGGTCTAAAATCACCACAGACAATGCTGGGAAACTCAGCAGGCCAGGCAGACCTCTCCATGGCCACAGTGAACAATGGTGTTAAAGAGTCTAAAATCACCACAGACAATGCTGCAAAACTCAGCAGGCCAGGCAGGCCTCTCCATGGCCACAGTGAACAATGGCGTTAAAGGGTCTAAAATCACCACAGACAATGCTGGGAAACTCAGCAGGCCAGGCAGGCCTCTCCATGGCCACAGTGAACAATGGTGTTAAAGGGTCTAAAATCACCACAGACAATGGAGCAAAACTCAGCAGGCCAGGCAACATCCGTGCAGGGAAATTAGAGTCATTGTTTCCGGTCTAACCCTTTATCAAGACTAAAGAGACACAGGGAATGAAATAGATTGAAAGGCCGGCTGGGAGAGAACCAAAGAGAAGAGACATTAAGAGGTATTCAAAACCAGACGAGATGGTGATAGGACTCCCACCCCGCCTCCTGTAAGGACTTTATTCCATTCTCCCAGTTTCTCCGTCTCCGCCGTATCTGCTCCGACGATGCCACCTTCCACACCAGTGCTTCCGACATGTCTTCCTTTTTCCTCAACCGAGGATTCCCCTCTGCCGTGGTTGACACGGCCCTCGACCGGGTCCGTTCTATCTCCCGCACTTCTGCCCTCACCCCTGCCCCTCCCTCCCGGAACCACGATAGGGTTCCCCTTGTCCTCACCTTTCACCCCACCAGCCTCCACATTCAACGGATCATCCTCCGCCATTTCCGCCACCTCCAACGTGATCCCACCACCAAACACATCTTCCCCTCCCCTGCCCTTTCAGCATTCCGTAGGGACCGCTCCCTCCAAGACACCCTACTCCACTCCTCTATCACCCCCAACAACCCTTCCCCTTCTCCTGGCACCTTCCCGTGCAAGCGCAGGAGGTGTAACACCTGCCCCTATACCCCCCCCCTTCCCACTGTCCAGGGCCCCAAACACCCCTTCCAGGTGAAACAGCGATTTACTTGTACTTCTTGCAATCTAGTATACTGTATTCGCTGCTCACGATGCGGTCTCCTCTACATTGGGGAGACCAAACGCAGATTGGGTGACCGCTTTGCGGAACACCTCCATTCAGTTCGTAAGGGGGACCCCGAGCTTCCGGTCGCCTGTCATTTTAATTCACCACCCCATTCCCACTCAGACCTCACTGTACTCGATCTCTTGCATTGTTCCACGGAAGCTCAACGTAAACTCGAGCAACAGCACCTCATCTTCCGATTAGACACTTTACAGCCTTCCGGACTCAATATCGAGTTCAACAATTTCTGATCATAACCTCGGCCCCTATTACATTTATACTTATATATTTTATATTTTTTATCCACACCTTTGTTTTGGCCTTTCCCCCCCCCTCCCCGCTTTTTCTTTTTTTCTCTCTCCCACATGGCAGCTGTCTCCCATTCTGCCAGCGCATTTCATTCCTAATCTAGAGCTGTCTTTTGTCTCCACTAGTCCTATCACCACCTGTCTGGTTTTGAATACCTCTTAATGTCTCTTCTCTTTTGTTCTTTCCCAGCCTGGCCTCTTAATCTATTTCATTCCCTGTGCCTCTTTAGTCTTGAGAAAGGGTTTTGACCCGAAACATCGACTCTAATTTCTCTCCACGGATGTTGCCTGGCCTGCTGAGTTTTCCCAGCATTTTCTGTTGTTATTTCGGATTTACAGCATCTGCAGTATTTTGCTATCGTACATCATGCTAAAAGGTCTAAGTGTGTTAAAAAAACAAGCCTGAAGGCTTTGTGTCTTAATGCGAGGAGCATTCGTAATAAGGTGGATGAATTAGCTGCGCAAATAGAGGTAAACAAATATGATTTGATTCGGATTATGGAAACATGGCTCCAGGGTGGCCAAGGCTGGGAACTCAACATCCAGGGGTATTCAATATTCAGGAAAGACAGACAAAAAGGAAAGGGAGGTGGGGTAGCATTGCTGGCTAAAGAGGGGATTAACACAATGCTAAGGAATGATATTAGCTCTGACGATGTGAAATCTGTATAGGTAGAACTGAGAAGTACCAAGGGGCAGAAAACGTTAGTGGGAGTGGTATATAGACCTCCAAACAGTAATGCGGAGGTTGGAGATGGCATTAAAAGGGAAATTAGAGAAGCGTGCAATAAGGGTACAGCAGCTATCATGGGTGACTTTAATCTACATATAGATTGGGCCAACCAAATTAGTAACAATACTGTGGAGGAGGAATTCCTAGAGTGTTTACGGGATGGTTTGCTGGACCAATATATTGAGGAACCAACCAGAGATCAGGCCATCTTAGACTGGGTATTATATAACGAGAAAGGATGAATTAGCAATCCTGTTGTACGAGGCCCCTTGGGTTGGAGCGATCATAATATGATCGAATTCTTCATTAAGATGGAGAATGAAGTAGTTGACTCAGAGACTGGGGTCCTGAATTTAAATAAAGGAAACTACGATGGTCTGAGGCGCGAGTTGGGTAGAATTGATTGGGGAATGTCACTCAAAGGGTTGACGGTGGATAGGCAATGGCAAACATTCAAAGACCGCATGGATGAACTACAGAATTTGTTCATCCCAGTTTGTCCGGATGGCCTACGCCTGCTCCTATCTTCTATGTAACCCAAGGGGCCTCGTACAACAAGATTGCTAATTAATCCTTTCTCGTTACACAATACCCAGTCTGAGATGGCCTGATCTCTGGTTGGTTCCTCGACATATTGGTCCAGGAAACCATCCCGTAAATACTCCAGGAATTCCTCCTCCACAGTAGAGGACATGAGAGGGGGGAGAGGGAGTCCCTTCAAATGTGGAGGGGGGTGGGTGTCCCTTTAAATGCGGAGGGGGTGGGTGTCCCTTTAAATACAGAGGGGGGTGGGTGTCCCTTTAAATGCAGAGGGGAGGTGGGTGTCCCTTGAAATGCGGAGGGGGGAGGGTGTCCCTTGAAATGCGGAGGGGGGAGGGTGTCCCTTGAAATGCGGAAGGGGGTGGGTGTCCCTTGAAATGCGGAGGGGGGTGGGTGTCCCTTGAAATGCGGAGGGGGTGGGTGTCCCTTGAAATGCGGAGGGGGGTGGGTGTCCCTTGAAATGCGGAGGGGGGTGGGTGTCCCTTGAAATGCGGAGGGGGTGGGTGTCCCTTTAAATTCGGAGGGGGGTGGGTGTCCCTTTAAATTCGGAGGGGGGTGGGTGTCCCTTTAAATTCGGAGGGGGGTGGGTGTCCCTTTAAATGTGGAGAGGCGGGGCCACGCATGCTCATTCGGCCCCACCACAAAACCAGGCTGCCAGTGCGCCTGCGCGGGGCCTCCGGGCAGCAGACGAAAGGCCGGGCCCGGGGAAGAGGCGGAATCAGCGGCCGGGGTAAAGTCAAGTGTTGGGGAATCGATTTAAATCGAGGTGAGGGGGGAGCGGAGAGCGAGATTATAAAGTAAAAGACGAGAAAAACCAAACTTGAGAGTCGGGCGGGACCTCCGCGGACACCAAACGGAGCGGATTGAGCCGGAGCAATGTGATTCTGACTGACGGGAGCGCTGACCAATAGGAAGAGGGCTGAGGTGGGAGGACTGAACTGGGCGTCATGGACCTCCAACCAATGGCGGCGCGGCAAGGGGGCGGGACCTCTTCCCCGGCGCTGAGGCTGGGGCCCGGTTGTGACGTAATCACAGGAAGAGGCCCAATCAGGTGGATGGAGGCCGGCCCGGGCCTGTGACTGACGGGAGCTCTGACCAATAGGACGAGGGCTGAGCTGGGCGGACTGAACTGGGCGGCCTGGTCCTCCAACCAATGGCGGCGCGGCAAGGGGGCGGGGCCTCCTCTCCAGCTCAGGTGCGCTGGGGCCGATTGTGACGCGCTGTCCCCAGGTGAGAGCAGCTCAATCAGCACAGAGCTGGGGCTGGAATCTGGGAGAGGGGCCGCAGGCAGCACAGAGCTGGGGCTGGAATCTGGGAGAGGGGCCGCAGGCAGCACAGAGCTGGGGCGACTCACCACCCCCTTCTCAATGGGAAACTGGGGATTGGCCATATTTGCTGCTCTTGCGAGCTACGCCCACATCCCAAGAATGAATTAAAACAAATCTGTAGATGTAAACTGGATCAAAAGCCTCTACAGAAATACTTGTTCCTAAAACAATACTCTTTTACATTGTGCGGACAGTGTCTGTGTAACAACCTAATCTCCCCTAGAATCCACCTCCCTTGACAGTCTCACATTGGAAATTGTTGGGTCCTCCTGGGCTCAGAAGTACTGGGGGTTAAACCCAGCAGCTTCTCCTCCATCTCCACTCCAGCTCAAACTGAAACATAGAAACATACAAACATAGAAATATAGAAACACAGAAGATAGGAGCAGGAGTAGGCCATTCGGCCCCTCGAGCCTGCTCCACCATTCAATGCGATCATGGCTGATCATCCAAATTCAGTACCCGGTCCCTGCTTTCTCCCCATATCCCTTGATCCCTTTAGCTTTAAGAAATATATCCAACTCCTTCTTGAATATATTCCCCCCTCCTTTCCCCCCCTTCCCCCCTCCTCCCCTCCCTTCCCACCTCCCCTCCCCCCCTTCCCCCCAGTCATGCTCTCTCTTCCCCCGTAGCTCTCTCTCTTCCCCCCAGTCGCTCTCTCTTTCCCCCAGTCGCTCTCTCTCTTCCCCCCCCCCAGTCGCTCTCTCTCTTCCCCCCCAGTCGCTCTCTCTCTTCCCCCCCAGTCGCTCTCTCTTCCCCCCCCCAGTCGCTCTCTCTCTCCCCCCAGTTGCTCGCTCTCTTCCCCCAGTCACTCTCTCCCTCTTCTCCCCCAGTCGCTCTCTCCCTCTTCCCCCCCAGTCGCTCTCTCCCTCTTCCCCCCCAGTCGCTCTCTCCCTCTTCCCCCCAGTCGCTCTCTCCCTCTTCCCCCCAGTCGCTCTCTCCCTCTTCCCCCAGTCGCTCTCTCTCTCTTCCCCCAGTCGCTCTCTCTCTCTTCCCCCCAGTCGCTCTCTCTCTCTTCCCCCCAGTCGCGCTCTCTCTCCCCCCCAGTCGCTCTCTCTCTCTTCCCCCGTCACACTCTCTCTTTCCCCCCCAGTCGCTCTCTCTCTTCCCCCCCACTCGCTCTCTCTCTTCCCCCCAGTCGCTCTCTCTCTTCCCCCCCAGTCGCTCTCTCTCTTCCCCCCCAGTCGCTCTCTCTCTTCCCCCCCAGTCGCTCTCTCTCTTCCCCCCCAGTCGCTCTCTCTCTTCCCCCCCAGTCGCTCTCTCTCTTCCCCCCCAGTCGCTCTCTCTCTTCCCCCCCAGTCGCTCTCTCTCTTCCCCCCCAGTCGCTCTCTCTCTTCCCCCCCAGTCGCTCTCTCTCTTCCCCCCCAGTCGCTCTCTCTCTTCCCCCCCAGTCGCTCTCTCTCTTCCCCCCCAGTCGCTCTCCCTTCCCCCCCAGTCGCTCTCTCCCTTCCCCCCCAGTCGCTCTCTCTCTTCCCCCCCCGTCGCTCTCTCTCTTTCCCCCCCCCAGTCGCTCTCTCTTTTCCAACAACAACATGCCCTCGAAAAAGCCTCGGCACCGCCGGGCACTCCAGCTAGTATTCAATGTATTGGCCTCTACTGCCTTCTGTGGTAGAGAATTCCACAGGTTCACCACTCTCTGGATGAAGAAATTCCTCCTTATTTCTGTCCTAAATGGCTTACCCCTTATCCTTAGACTGTGACCCCTGGTTCTGGACTCCCCGACCATCGGGAACATCCTTCCTGCATCTACTCTGTCCAGTCCTGTCAGAATTTTATAAGTTTCAATGAGATCCCTTCTCATTCTTCTAAACTCCAGTGAGTACAAGCCCAATCATCCCAATCTCTCCTCATACGTCATTCCTGCCATCCCAGGTATCAGCCTAGTGAATCTTCGTTGAACTCCTTCCATGGCAAGAACATCCTTCCTCAGATAAGGCGACCAAAACTGCACACAATACTCACAATGTGGTCTCACCAAGGCCCTGTACAACTGCAGCAAGACATCCTTGTTCCTGTACTCAAACCCTCTCGCTACGAAGGCCAACATACCATTTGCCTTCTTAACCGCCTGCTGCACCTGCATGCTTAGCTTCAGCGACTGGTGCACAAGGACACCCAGGTCTCGTTGCACTTCCCCTTCTCCCAATCTATTGCCATTCAGATAATAATCTGCCTTCCTGTTTTTGCCACCAAAGTGGATAACCTCGCATTTATCCACATTATACTGCATCTGCCATGCTTCTGCCTAATCACCCAACCTGTCCAAATCATACTGGAGTTTTTCGGCATCCTCCTCACACACGCCCACCCTGCTTTGTGTCGTCTGCAAACTTGGAGATGTTACATCTAGTTCCCTCGTCTAGATCATTTATATATATTGTGAATAGCTGGGGTCCTAGGACCGATCCCTGCGGTACCTCACTAGTCACTGCCTGCCACTCGGAAAAAGACCTGTTTATTCCAACTCTTTGCTTCCTGTCTGCCAACCAGTTCTCGATCCAAGTCAGTACCTTGCCCCCAATCCCATGTGCCTTAACTTTACACGCTAATCTCTTATACGGTACCTTATCAAAAGCCTTCTGAAAGTCCAAGTACATCACATCCACTGGTTCTTCCTTATCTATTCTACCAGATACATCCTCAAAAAATTCCAGTAGATTAGTCAAGCACGATTTACCTTTTGTAAATCCATGTTGACTTTGTCCGATCCTGTCACTGTTTTCCAAGTGCTCTGCTATTACATCTTTTATAATGGACTCTAGCATTTTCCCCACTACCGATATAATTCCCCGTTTTCTCTCTACCACCTTTTTTGAATAGTGGGGTAATATTAGATACCCTCAAATCCATGGGAACTGTTCCAGAGTCTATCGAATTTTGGAAGATGACCAGCAATGCATCTACTGTTTCTAGGGCTACTTCCTTAAGTACCCTAGGATGTCGATTATCAGGCCCTGGGGATTTATCGGCCTTCAATCCCGTCAATTTCCCTAACACCATTTCCCTACAAATACTGATTTCTTTCAGTTTCTCCCTCTCATTAGAGTTCCCCGACATCTCTGGGAGGTTATTTGTGTCTTCCTTTGTGAAGAGAGAACCAAAGTATGTATTTAATTGGCCTGCCATTTCTTTGTTCCCTATTATAAATCCCCCTGATTCTGACTGCAAGGGACCTATGCTTGACTTCACCAATCTTTTTCTCTTCACATATCTACAGTTAGTTTTTATGTTCCCTGAAAGCTTACTCTCATACTCTATTTCCCCCCTCTTAATTAATCCCTTTGTCCTCCTTTGCTGAATCTTAAACCGCTCCCAATCCTCAGGTTTACTGCTTTTTCTGGCCAATTTATATGTCCTCTCCTTGGATCTTATGTTATCGCTAATTTCTCGTTAGCCACGGTTGAGTCACCTTTTTTGTTTTATTTTTATGCCAAACAGGGATGAACAAATTCTGTAGTTCATCCATGCGATCTTTGAATGTTTGCAATTGCCTATCCACCGTCAACCCTTTGAGTAACATTCCCCAATCAATCCTACCTAACTCGCGCCTCATACCATCGTAGTTTCCTTTATTTAAATTCAGGACCCTAGTCTCTGAGTCAACTACGTCACTCTCCATCTTTAGGGTCACTGGCAAAGGCTTGGAAGCTAAGCAGAGCCAGGCCTGGTTAGTACCTGGAGGGGTGACCATCAGGGAAGACCAGGCGCAGAAGGTCACGGAAGGAGCCCCGAGGAGGGGCGGTTGGTGAGAAAGTCACGGAAGGAGCCCCGGGAGGGGTGGCTGGTGAGCAGGCCCGGGCGTTGGGCTGAAGATTGTCGGAATGGTGGAAATGGAATGGCGGCGCGCACAGACGCAGCGGCTTTGCTTCTCCCAGGACGGTGCTATTTACATTTAATGTTAATGTTATTTGTACTGGACTCATGGGAGCTTGCAAGATCACATTTCGTTGTTCATGTACTTGTGCATTGTACAATGACAATAAAGTTGAATTATTATTATTATTATTATTAATGAAGAATTCTATCATATTATGATCGCTCTGACCCAAGGAGCCTCGCACAACAAGATTGCTAATTAATCCTTTCTCATTACTTAATACCCAATCTAAGATGGCCTGATCTCTAGTTGGTTCCTCGACATATTGGTCCAGGAAACCATCCCATATACACTCCAGGAATTCCTCCTCCACAGTATGTTTACTCATTTGGTTAGCCCAATCTATATGTAGATTAAAGTCACCCATGATAACTGCTGTGCCCTTATTGCACGCATCTCTAATTTCCCGTTTAATGCCATCCCCAACCTCCGCATTAATGTTTGGCGGTCTGTATAACACTCCCACTAACGTTTTCTGCCCCTTGGCATTTCTCAGCTCTACCCATACAGATTCCACATCATCAGAGCTAATATCCTTCCTTTCAATTGTGTTAATCTCCTCTTTAAAAAGCAATGCTACCCCACCTCCTTTTCCTTTTTGCCTATCTTTCCGGAATATTGAATAACCCTGGATGTTGAGTTCCCAGCCTTCGTCACCCTGGAGCCATGTTTCCGGAATCCCAATCATATCATATCTGTTTACCTCTATTTGCGCAACTAATTCATCCACCTTATTACGAATGCTCTTCGCATTAAGACACAAGGCCTTCAGGCTTGTTTTTTTAACACTCTTACACCTTTTAGAATTATTATTTACTGTGGCTATGTTTGATTTAAACCCTTGATTTCTCTGACCACCACCTTTGTTTTTCTCCTTCCTGTCTTTTGCTTCTATCCTTGTTTCCCTTTCCTCTGTCTCCCTGCTCAGGTTCCCAACCCCCTGCCATTTTAGTTTAAACCCTCCCCAGAGCACTAGCAAACACTCCCCCTAGGACAGCGGTCCCGGTCCTGCCCAGGTGCAAACTGTCCAGTTTGTACTTGCCCCACCTCCCCCAGAACCGGTTCCAATGTCACAGGAATTTGAATCCCTCCCCCTTGCACCATTCCTCTAGCCACGTAGTCATCTGAAATATCCTTCTATTTCTACTCTGACTAGCACGTGTCACTGGTAGCAATCCTGAGATTACTACCTTGGAGGTCCTATTTTTAAATTTACCTCCTAACCTCCTATATTCAGCTTTTAGGCCCTCATCCTGTTTTTTTACCTATATCGTTGGTACCTATATGCACCACGACAATTGGTTGTTCACCCTCCCCTTCCAAAATGTTCTGCCTGGTGGTCAACCATTCTCTTCCTGCCTGTGCAGCCTTTACCTGCGGTGTGACCAACTCCCTAAACGTGCTATCCACGATGTCCTCAGCATCGCAAATGCTCCAGTATGTATCCACTCACAGCTCCAGCGCCGCAATGCGGTCTGTCAGTAGCTGCAGCTGGATACACTTCCCGCACACATGGTTATCAGGGACACAGGAAGTGTCACAAGAATTACAGACACCCTATAAACTCCGCCGCCTCGCTCTTTATATCACCGCCGCCGCTCCTCACAGGGGAGAAACCGGGTAAAGGTGGGGACACTGGGAAGGGAGTCAGTTCCCCGTCTGCATTGGAAGTTCAACAGCGCAGTCACACCAGGGACAGTCCATTCAACTGCTCCGTGTGTGGAAAGGGATTTGTTTGTTCATCCCACCTGCAAACACACCAGCGAGTTCACACTGAGGAGAGACCATTTCAATGTCCTGACTGTGGGAAGAGCTTTAAAAGCCCCGGGCATCTGAAGGGACACCAGTGCCTCCACACTGTGGAGAGGCCATTCACCTGCTCTGTGTGTGGGAAGGGATTCTTGCAGTCCTCCACCCTGCTGACACACCAGCTTGTTCACACTGACGAGAGACCCTTTAAATGTTCTGACTTGTGGGAAAAGCTTTAAAAGCCCTGGGGAGCTGAAGAGACACCGGCTCCTACACGCTGGGGAGAGGCCGTTCACCTGATCCGTGTGTGGGAATCGATTCGCTCGGTCCTCCAACCTGCTGGCCCATCAGCGAGTTCACACTGAAGAGAACCCCTTTAAATGTTCTGGCTGTGGGAAAAACTTTAAAAGCTCCAGGGAGCTGAAGAGACACTGGCTCCTATACACTGGTGAGAGACCATTCACCTGCTCTGTGTGGGGGATGGGATTCACTCAGTCATCCACCCTCCTGTCAGATCAGCTTGTTCACACTGACGAGTGACCCTTTAAATGTTCTGACTTGTGGGAAGAGCTTTAAAAGCTCTAAGAACCTTAAGAGACACCAGCGTGTTCACACTGATCATAGAATCTAACAGCACAGAAGGAGGTGATTCGGCCCATCGTGTCTTTGAAAGAGCTGTCCAATTTAGTCCCAAACCCCAGCTTTATCCCCAGAACTCTGCAAACTAGTCCTCTTCAAGGACTCGTCCAATTACTGTTTGAAAGTTCCTGTGGAACCTGATTCCAGCATCCTTTCAGATGGTGCATTCCAGATCTGAACAACCCTCTGTGTGAAAACAATTCTCCTCATTTCACCTATAGTTCTTTTAGTAACTATTTTAAATCTGTGACCTTTGGTTACCGACCCACTTGCCAGAGTGAACAGTTTCTCCCTACTTGTTCGATCAAATCCCCTCATCATTTTGAACACCTCTATTAGGTCTCCTCTTAACCTTCTCTGCTCTAAGGGGAACAACCCCAGCTTCTCCAGTCTCTCCACATAACTGAAGTCCCTCATCCCTGGTACCATCCTGGTCAACCTCCTCTGCACCCTCTCCAAGGCCTTGACATCCTTCCTAAAGTGTGGTGCCCAGAACTGTACACAAGACTGCAGCTGAGGCCAAAACCCTGCAGCTGTACAAAACCCTGGTTAGACCACACCTGGAGCACTGTGAGCAGTTCTGGGCATCACACCTTAGGAAGGATATATTGGCCTTGGAGGGAGTGCAGCGTAGGTTTACCAGAATGATACCTGGACTTCAAGGGTTAAGTTACGAGGAGGGATTACACAAATTAGGGTTGTATTCCCTGGAATTTAGAAAGTTAAGGGGTGATCTGATCGAAGTTTTCAGGATATTAAGGGGAACAGATAGGGTAGAGTCATAGAGTCATAGAGTTTTACAGCACAGAAAGAGGCCCTTCAGCCCATCGTGTCTGCGCCGCCCATCCATCCCTGTCCAGTCTAATCCCATTTTCCAGCATTTGGTCCATAGCCTTGTATGCAATGGCATTTCAAGTGCTCATCCAAATGCTTCTTGAATGTTGTGAGGGTTCCTGCCTCCACCACCCTTTCAGGCATTGAGTTCCACATTCCAACCACCCTCTGGGTGAAAAAGTTCCTCCTCAAATCCCCTCTAAATCTCCTGCCCCTTACCCTGAATCTATGCCCCCTTGTTATTGACCCCCCCACTAAGGGGAAAAGTTCCTCTTTATCTACCCTATCTATGCCCCTCATTATTTTGTACACCTCAATCAGGTCCCCCCTCAGCCTTCTCTGCTCCAAGGAAAACAACTCCAGCCTGTCCAGCCTCTCTTCATAGCTGAGGCGCTCCATCCCAGGTAACATCCTGGTGAATCTTCTCTGTAGATAGAGAGAAACTATTTCTGCTATTTGGGGATTCTAGGACTGGGGCCTTAGTCTAAAAATTAGAGCCAGACCTTTCAGGAGTGAAATTAGGAAACACTTCTGCACACAAACGGTGGTAGAAGTTTGGAACTCGCTTCCACAAACAGCAATTGATGCTCGATCAATTGTTAATTTTAAATCTGAGATTGATAGGTTTTTGTTACCCAAAGGTATTAAGGGATATGGGCCAAAGGCGGGTGTATGGAGTTAGGTCGCAGATCAGCCATGATCTCATTGAAAGACAGAACAGGCTCGAGGGGCTGAATGGCCTCCTCCTGTCCTAATACAAAGATGGGTGGGAAAGCAAGTTGTGCAGAGGACTCAAAGAACCTGCAAAGGGATATAGACAGGCTGAGTGAGTGGGCACACATTTGGCAGATGGAGGATAATGTGGGAAAGTGCGAGGTTATACACTTTGGCAGGAAAAATAAAAAAGCAAATTATTTAAATGGAGAGAGATTACAAAATGCTACAGTTCAGAGGGACCTGGGGGTCCTTGTGCATGAAACACAAAAAGTTAGCATGCAGGTACAGCAAGTAATCAAAAAGGCAAATGGGATGTTGGCCTTTATTTCAAGGGGGTTGGAGTATAAAAGCAGGGAAGTCCTGCTACAACTGTACAGGGTATTGGTGAGACCACACCTGGAGTACTGCGCACAGTTTTGGTCTCTGTATTTAAGGAGGGATATACTTGCATTGGAGGCAGTTCAGAGACGATTCACGAGGTTGATTCCAGAGATGAGGGGATTGTCTTATGCGGAAAGGTTGAGCAGGCTGGGCCTATGCTCAGTGGAATTTAGAAGAATGAGAGGTGATCTTATTGAAACATATAAGATACTGAGGGGGCTCGACAAGGTAGGTGCAGAGAGGATGTTTCCCCTCGTGGGGAAATCTAGAACTCGGGGGCATAGTTTCAGAATAAAGGGTCGCCCATTTAGAACTGAGATGGGGAGGAATTTCTTCTCTCAGAGGGTCATAAATCTGTGGGATTCTCTGCCGCAGAGAGCTGTGGAGGCTGGGTCATTAAATATATTTAAGGTGGAGATAGACAAATTTTTGCAAGATACGGGAGTGAAGGGTTATGGGGAGCAGGCAGGGAAGTGGCTTTGAGCCCAAGATCAGCCATGATCTTATTGAATGGTGGAACAGGCTCGAGGGGCTGAATGGCCTCCTCCTGTCCTATGTTCCTAACTAGTGATTTGTGAAGGTTTAGTGTAACTTCCTTGTTTTTGTATTCAATGGCACTATTTACAAAGCCAAGTATCCCATACGCTTTCTGAACCGCCTCACCAACTTGCCATGGCACTTTCAAAGACTTGTGAATATGGACCCCCAGGTCCCTCTGCTCTTGCACCCCCTCAAAATAGTCCCATTTAGATTATGCGGACTCTCCCTGTTGTTTCTCCCAAAGTGCATCACTTCACACTTATCCTCATTTAATTTCATCTGCCTTGTGTCTGCTCACTTCACAGTCTGTCTCTGTCCTTCTGAAGTCTGCTAATACTACACTCACAAAACTTGGCAACATAGTAAATAGTATCATCCGTAAATATTGAAATTGTTCACCTATACCCAAGTCCAGGTCAGTTATACATAACAAGAAAAGCAATGGTCCTAATCCTGACCCCTGGGGGAGCCCACTGCATACCTCCCTCCAGTCAGAAAAACATCCCTCAGCAGTGCTCACTGCCTCCTCTCCCTTAGCCAATTATATACCCAAATTACCATCAGCCCTTTAATTCCCTCTGCTTCTATTTTCAGAGTAATTCTCTTATGTGGTATTTTATCAAATGCCTTTTGAAAGTCCATATATACAACATCTGCTGCACTACCTTCATTAACCCTCTGTCACTTCATCAGAGAACTCAATCAGGTTAATCAGACACGATTTACCTTTAACAAATCCATACTGGCTGCCCCTTATTAATCCATGCTTCTCCAAGTGAGAATTAATTTTGTCCTTGACAATGGTCTCTAGTCATTCACCCACCACTGTAGGGGTCGCAAAATCCCCTCAGCCCCCGAAGATCGGGAAATATTAATCCACATCGTGGACGAAGACTTGTGTGATTTAAATTGTCTCTGGGTTGGACAATGTTTTAAAACATACCCAGAACCGCAAAAGGCTGCATTAAAAAGCTCGTAGGCTAGGCAGCACTTGGACACTGGAATCAAAGAACGTTGTGAAAATCGCACACTTTAAGATTGTACATTTTATTAAAAGATGTATTCTTGAGTTTTGGACTGTTTAAATTGCCCAGGGCATAAAAATGACTGAACAGACCTCATGGAAACAGAATTTTAAAAGGCAGCAGTAAAGGACAGACAGGCTGTTAGCATATGAAAAGCTCAGCGCTGCCCTGCAGTAAGTTTGAATGGAGCCCGAGCTGTCAGTCACCCTGTGGTATTGGGTGGGTCCGGTAACCTACAAGCTGCTTGTTTACACTGGGGAGTAGCCCATTTGAATCAGCCAATCATCGGACGGCAAGCACAATGGGTTGCTAACACACATCCATTCACTGAAATTGACTCTACTACGTGATGTCTCCATGTATGAATGGAGGAAGTTAAAAGCCCTTCTCTTGTGTATTTGGACCTTTTCGGCGCGAAAACAGCAGGGACTCCCAGGGTATAAAGATTAAGCCCAGGAAGTCCTCTGCCCCCTTTTTTGTCTCTTTTACTCTTTGGACTGCAGGTGAGCAAGGCTTCTGACCCACTAGCAAGGCAATCTAGGGAGAAGTAAAGGGGTGCTAATTTAAGGGAAATGTTGCTATGATTGTAAGGTTAACATTGTAGCCATTAATCCCTCATTTTTGCCGTCTGCCTTCCCCTATTAAGCAATTTTACCGTGATTACTCTGATCGTGTGGTGTAGTTTCTTTAGTTTTAATAAAATTTGACTTTCTTGCATCCAGACTATTTGTCCGTTTTTAATATATCATTAATTATAAGTTCCTCCAGTCAGAACTGGAGTTTTTTTTTTAGCAATTTGAAACCGCTGATTGAAATTGGTCACAGTGCAGTGCAAAGGCTGCCTGACCAGGTAAATTACCGTAAACCAGGTAAAGGATGCCCACCTACAAATTGGCAACCGCGGCAGGACTGGAGGAAGTTTTTGATAGGATAAGTGGTCTGGATCTAGAGAAAGCATCAGCTCTTGCTTTTCTTGCTTTCAGTCTGTGGTTAGCCCTGCAGAAGTTAGCGGCAGCATGTAAGCTGACCTATTATAGTATAGGTGGCTGGGTTAAGAAGGGTGAGATGAGGGTGCGGGAGGAGGTTACAGAGGCCAAGAATCGGGAGTCAGAGTTTGAAAAATGCCAGGCGGAGGTAGAACGCCTCATAAGAGAGGTGAATGAGGCCAGAGATAGTGGGATGAGGGTGTGGGAAGGAAATGCACGCCTCACACTAGAGGTCACAAAATGCCAGGCAGAGATAGAGCACCTTGTACAGGAAGTCACAGACGCTAGGGACAGTGAGATGAGGCTACAGGAAGAAAATGCACATCTCACCCAAGAAGCTACCGAGGGCAAAAGCCACATGAGGCACAAGATAGAGTTCCTAAAGTGCCAAATTACAGAAGCAAAGAGTAACGAGATGAGACTGCGGGAAGAGAATGCCCGCCTCACCTCAGAAGTAACAGAGCAGGAGGAAAAGGTTAGGGAGGTAAAGGCAACTTATAAGCTGGCCTGTGACCAAAGATTTAGTGGAGCAGATCATACCCCATGTAACAGACAGATAGAGAGTTTGGGTATGGAGTTATTAAGGACTAAAGGGATGGTATGTCTCATAAGTCTGAAGGGAAGTCCGTCGGACAGTACCAGCAGCCCAAATCAAACTGCCCCACAGGCAGCACCCAGAACAGAGCTGGCTAGGGAATAAGAGATCCCAAGACCGCAGCCCACAGCTCTGAGTTTTGAGGAGCTCTGGCAGCAAGAAGGGGTGGACAATGGGGTGGTAGGAGAATGCCAGCAAGTCCCACTAGGCAGGCGGGGACCAGGACCAGTGTACCCCCTCCAACAACGGAGGTACGGTCTGCCCGTGAACGATAATGACCCAGGGGCTGTTCAGCATACCTATCTGGTACCGTATGATACCCAACAGCTCAGACGCCTGGTGAAACATATTCCCCTGCTCTCCGAAAAGGGAGACCCCTCAGTGAACTTCCAAGAGATAGAACAGGCAGCCTGTGTTAACGGCTGTGATGATGAAAAGAAAGCCAAAATGTTGCTTTTCTCTGTAGATATTAAGCTCTATCAGACCCTTTCAGATGAGGCTAAGAGAGGGCAGAAGGGTTTTGAGGACCTAAAGGAGGAAACACTGGAAGCTATGGGTGCGAACAACGGCAGTCCGTTCGATCGCATAGGGAAAACTCTGCAGAAGGAAGGGGAGACCCCACAGGCATTTGCAGACAGGCTGTGGCCAGTCTACAACAGCACATGTACAGGGGGACAAGATAGGGCACACCTGAACCAGCGGCAGCGGACCCAATGGGTTCGTTGCCTGGTGTCCAATTGCCTGCCCCAGATAAGAGCAAAGGCTGATACTTGGTTTGACCACCGAGACCCCCTAGCAACCGAAGAGACTGTAATCCGGCAGCTCATGGTAGCATATAGGAACGGTCGGAATAGTGGGGCCCCCCAGCAAAAGGGTAAGGTCCACGAGGTTAAACCTGGGGCTCAATAAAAGAAAGAGTGGCGCCAGGAGGGGACCCGTCCCTCCCAGAACAAGGTCACTTGTTCCAGGTGCGGGGAGGATGGCCACTGGTGCAGGGATTGTGAAAAGCCTGGGAGAGATGATAAAGCCAGGACCCCCGAGGCCCAACTCAGAAGGCTGAGACAGAAACTTCTCCCGATACAGTCGAGTCCGTCATGGAGTCGATAATATCTTTCCTCAGGGCCAATCAGGGAAAGGTAGCAGCCATCAGTGGTGCTGCAGCCCCTTCGCCCACCTCTGCCTCCCCACAATGACTGGAGCCCGTGCAGCCTGTCCGTCTGTGTAATCTCCGGTACGATGAATGGAAGAGACCGCTCGTACAGATGGAGGTAGAGAAGGTTACAGGGACTTATCTATTGGATACGGGGGCATCATGCACCATGATCCATATGGATAATCCCACCACCTCACCTCTGTCTAACGAGGTTCCATACATACTATCGGGATTCACCGGTCAGGAGCAGGTGGGGGTAATTTATATGCAGGCAGCAGACAGCATGGGGAAGCAGCATCGGAATAAGCGGCTGCTGCTCAAGCCTAGCAAGAGCCACCAGTGGGAGATAGGAGACCTATTGATGGTAAGAAACTATTCCCAGGTGGGAAGTTTAGAGCCACTCTACATGGGACCCTATAGTATAGTTGATAAGGCCAGCCCCAAGGTCTATGCAGTAAAACTACCCCGGTGCACAAAGTGGTTCCACGCCAACCAATGTAAATTGTATAAATCTGACCATACAAGTTCAAGTTCACAGGCTGTAAAGACAGGCGCTGTGGCTTGTTTCAAGGGAAAAGTTGTCTGGCCCACCAATTGGAACACTTCCCCGCCCCAGTGGGACCTAAGTTTTGGCCAAAGTTTAAATTTGAACCAGTTATTTAGTTCAGAAACAGAGAAACCACAGCCTGAGAGTAGAAATCTGCAGGCGGCTGCGAGTTCATTCACAGAAAATCGCTTGGGGGGCTCCAGGGAGGAGCCACCTTTTGAAGAGAGTGCCTGCTCATGCGTAGTCGTCGGTCTGGAGACAGGAATTCCCCAGTCTTTTGAGCGGCCTGTTCGCGCAGGTGCAGTTCCCCAGCCCGTGACCACAGCGGCTCCTCTTCAGTTTTCTCACGCAGGCGCAGCCGCCTGTTTAAAGGGACAAGCTTCCCAGCCCGCTTCTAGAGTGGTTCCCCCTATGGTGTGGGACTCTGGGAGGAAGGGATAGCAATTCCTCTTGCAGGGGACATATGGAAGGAGCTGGTACCAGGTTTTGGACCTGGAGAGGAAGATTTTCAGCCACCAGCAGCGGGTGGTGAGGGGATACCTGCCCCCAGTACAGGAGTGGGTAGGGAAAAGGAGAGAAACCCGGATTACTGGCAGGCTGCCAGGTATATTAAACAGTGCGGGCTGTTTGCATCAGGGGGAGAAGGTTCCCAGCCAGCTAGGGCTGTGACCCAGGCTCAGGGTCCGTCAGCCAAAGTTTCCCCCACAGAGACGCCCCTCAGAAGGTCTCAGTGGGTCCACAAGCCCAAGATAAGATGGTCACCAGAGTACCCGCCACAAAGAGCAATCTCCCGAGCCTGGGAGGAAACAGACCACAGACGTCCCCAACTAGCAGCCATAAGCTGCCAGGGACATGAAGCAAGAGGCAGTCCAGCTTTGCTGCAGGCAGCAGTAATCTGTGACAGTGACACCAGAGATTAACCTGGCCATCCAGAGATGGGCGGCATTTGTATTATAGCTTTGTGTTAAGTTACCAATGTTTATAGCTTGCTTTTAAGGTGTTTAAATTTTAAGTTTAGAATGTAACTAATAGTTTTGAGTTTAAGTTCAAGGTTTAAGTTTATAAGTGTGCCAAATGCTTGTATTTTGGTCTGAGGGCGAGGGACCTGACCATGTCTCCACCTAAGACAGCAGGTCAGTGAGAGACCTGGCTATTATGTCCGTGTGTAATTGAGACACGGACTGCAGGAGTTGGTTATAACAGGTCTTTACTGAGTAGAGACAAACGGGAACTAACTATGCAAAGTTACTCCACAGGCTTATATACAGGGGTGGTCACTACTGGTACTGCAGTATACAGGGGCTGCAGAATATAGTTCCTTCTGCAAAGTACATACACTACAATTCCGCCCCTTTTAGCTAAACAGTACATAACATTCGATTAATAATTAAATAACATATTTACAATTACAGTTGTCATATACATTAGCTGAAGTTAAGCAATTATAAGTTCAGTCTTTGAGGAGGCTTCCTGATTCTGTCCGGATAATGCCTCTTTGGGGTATCAGGTTCTTCTGGCAGAGTTTATTCAGAATCAACGTCGTTGTTGGGTTCGTCTGCTTCCAATATTCCCGATTCTGAGGTCGATGCAATTGGTACTTCAGTTTCATCACCAGGTGTATCGGATCGTGGTGTGGAATTGACGTTTTCCAGTGACTCTAGAACCTGGTCAGCATGGCGTCTTACAATGCTCTCTCCAACGTCCACGGTATACATTAGAGGTCCTTGCCGTGTGCAGATCGTTCCTGGCTGCCATTTCTCTGTGCGGTAGCCCTGGGCCAAAACTGGTTGACCTATCTTAAAACTCCTGGTCGGCCTTTCATTCATATTCTGAAACTGCCTGTTCTCCACATCTCTTCTGATGTTTGGCTTAACCAAATCCAAGCGGCATCGTAGTCTTCGATTGAAGAACATCATGGCTGGAGTTTGGTTGGTAACCGCATGTGTCGCATTCCGGTAGGCAAACAAGAAGTTATCTACCTTGTGTTGTAGGGGTATGTCTTCATTACACATTGCCTTGATAGCCTTCTTGAATGTTTGAACGAACCTCTCAGCCAATCCATTGGTGGCTGGATGATATGGGGCGGATGTGTAATGCTTAACACCATTGTTCTTTAAGAACCTCCGGAACTCTTCAGACACAAACTGTGGTCCGTTGTCGGAGCAAATCTGTTCAGGCAGCCCATTTCTGGCGAATATGGTTCGTAAGACTGTTATAGTTTTTTCTGTGGTTGTTGAGGACATTTTTATTACCTCTGGCCACTTTGAATATGCATCCACCGCAATTAAAAACATCGAGTCCATAAATGGACCATCAAAATCAATGTGCACCCTTTGTCATGGAGATGAGGGCCACTCCCATGGATGTAGAGGGGCTTGTGGTGGGGCGTTTTGGACCTTCTGGCATCCTGTACAGCTCTTGGTCATCTCTTCGATTTCTCTATCGATTCCCGGCCACCACACAAATGCTCTGGCTAAGTTCTTCATTTTTACCCCTCCCAGATGACCCTCATGAAGCTCATTGAGCACTCTATCCTTCAATTTGGGTGGAATTACTACTCTGGATCCACACATCAAGGTTCCTCTGCACACTGACAGCTGTTCTCTTCTCGGCGAGAATGCTGGCAACAGTGGTTCGCCATGTGCTGGCCATCCCTTCACCGTTAAATCATAGACCCAGGAGAGTGTCGGGTCATTTCGTGTTTCCTTTTCTATGTTTGCATTCGTCACTGGGAGACATTCGACTATAGTCGAGTGGAATAACTCCACTGGATCCACTGCAGGTGCTTCTTCCACTGTCGGCAACAGTAGGCGCGACAATCCATCAGCATTCCCATGCTGTTTAGTTCCTTTGTACTCGATGTCATATTGGTGTGCCCCTAGGAAAAGGGACCACCTCTGTAGCCGTTGTGCTGTCATTATCGGGATGCCCTTCTGAGGGTTGAAAATGGAGACAAGAGGTTGATGATCAGTTAGTAGAGTAAATTTCTGACCGTGCAGGTAGTGATTGAACTTCTTCACCCCCCACACCAGGCTGAGGGCCTCTCTGTCAATCTGGGCGTAGTTACGCTCGGCTGAAGTTAACGAGCGTGACGCAAAAGCTATCGGCCTCTCTGAACCATCAAGGAATTTATGTGACAGCACCGCTCCAATGCCGTAGGGGGATGCATCACATGCCAGTCTTATCGGTAGTGATGGGTTGTAGTGAGCCAATACTTCTCTTGAAGTGATTAGGTCTTTACTCTTCTGAAAGGCCCGCTTACATTCATCGCTCCATTTCCATGCTACTCCAGTTTGTAGTAGGGCGTTCAGTGGGTGCAGAATTGTGGACAAATTCGGCAAAAACTTATGGTAGTAATTCACCAATCCGAGGAATGACCTCAGTTGCGACACATTTTCAATTGCTGGAGCCTTAACTACAGCTTCAATTTTGTCAGGGGACTTATGTAACCCCTCTTCATCAATCACGTGGCCACAATATGATATCTTAAAAAACTCGCACTTGGGGCGATTGGCTCGTAGCCCATGTTCTCTTAGTCTAGTGAGCACCTGCTCTAGGTTGGCAAGGTGTTCACTGTCATCTTCACCTGTCACTAGGATGTCATCCAAGTAACACTGAGTCCCCGGAATCCCTTGCAGGACTTGTTCCATCACTCTTTGCCATATCGCCGGAGCTGATGCTACTCCAAATACCAGTCGATTATACTGGTAAAGACCTTTGTGAGTGTTTATCGTGAGATACTTCCTAGAGGATTCTTCAACCTCCATCTGCAAATATGCTTGTGCTAGGTCAATTTTTGTAAAACGCTTCCCTCCCGATAGTGAGGCGAAAATATCTTCTATCCTCAGGAGTGGATATTGTACTGTGTGAAGGACTGGGTTCACCGTCACCTTGAAGTCCCCACAGATGCAAACCTTCCTTGGCTCCTCAGACTTATTGTTAAACGTTTTCTTCATGACAGGAACGATGGGTGTCACCCACTCACTCCAGTCTACCTTAGATAACATGCCTGCATTCTCCAGTTTCTCCAGCTCTGCCTCGACGGCTGGGCGAATTGCATATGGTACCGGTCTTGCTTTGAAAAACTTGGGAATTGCATTCTCTTCTATTTTTATCGAGGCGGTTACGCCTTTAAGAGTTCCCAGTTCCTGTTGAAATACCTCTTTGGCGTTAGCCAAGATTTTTGACAATCATCCAGGTGTGCCGTCGTCATCCTTTTTACCAGCCACCGTCAGTGCCTGAATGGAGTGCCAGTCTAAATTTATCTTTCTGATCCATTCATGTCCCAATAACGGTGGTCCACCACCTTGCAGTATGTACAGATACAATTTCTGTATTTCCTTGCCGTTGTATTCGACAGGCACCCTTATTTTCCCTCTGGTGTATACTAACTGCCCCGTATACGTCTTCAAGACAATGGATGTCTCTTTCAAGGGTATGTGTGAGAATAGCCGCTCATAGTCTCGTCGATTCATGACGGTCAGAGGTGATCCTGTATCCAATTCCATTTTGACTTGGGACCCTGCTATCGTGAGGGTGACCCAAATGGTTCGGTGATCCTCTTTTGCGATTACGTTGTGAAGTTTGAGACAGCTTAGTCTCTTGTTCCCGGATTCACTATCGCTCATCTGGTCTTCGGAACTACTGTCTGTCATCTTTTGTACTTTCCTGTACTGTTCCTTAGTAGATTTTTTGTTGTTGTTAGTTGTAGTGTATGTACCTTTAAGAGCCCCTGTGTACTGTAATACCGGTAGTGACCACTCGGGTATATAAGCCTGTATAGCGTCCCGTATCTTTTAGTTCACCTCCAGACTTTGTTCATTAAACACCTGTTAAACCAACTCCTGCATTCCGTGTCTCCATTAACACACGGATACAACAGTGGTGACGAATTGGTAATGGACTTACCTGCAATTCGGCAGCACCTCAAGGAGATTGATTCCTCAGACGAAGGTCGAAGAAAAAAAAAAACCAAAAAAAACTGTGAGTTCACCAGCTAGCCGGGCTGGTGGCAGGTACTGCACTAATCCTTCCTGGGCAGTGGGCTGGGGCTCGATCGGGTGGCTCTGCAGCGGGGCCGAGCAGCGAGTCGGAAGGCAGAGGCAAACAGAGACGGAGGGTGGAGCACTCAGGAGACGGCCGGTGCTGCAAAGCAGGTCGGCGTTCGGACCAAGCAGAGGGAGGGGAAAGTCCCAGAGAGTCCGGTGGGAACGAGTCTCCAACTATTAAAAATATCTGTGTTAATAAAAACCGCGAAGAACAGCGTTGTCAGCAGCGGCAGCGGCAGGAAAGCGTGGGAGGCGCCATTTTTTCTCAGCAGGGAAGAAAGGAAAGCGCAGGAGGCGCCATTTTTGATTTTCAGGATGCCTAAGACTGGCAATATTACTGCTTTCGATAGTGATATAGAGGATTGGACCACATATGTGGAAAGAGTGGAGGTATATTGCACAGTGAATGAAGTAGAGGATGATAAAAAGGCATCGGTACTTCTAAATCTGATGGGCGCAAGGACATACGGGCTGTTACAAAACTTAATCACTCCAGCCAAACCGATGGACAAGAATTTTAAGGAGATTGTTGATACCCTACAGGAGCACTTAAACCCAACACCGCTGCTGATAGCGGAACGATTCAAATTCTTCAGGAGGAATCAGCACAAGAATGAAAGTAACGCTGATTACCTCACCGAATTAAGAAAGCTGTGAAAGCACTGCCAATTCGGGGCAGGACTGGCAGATTCTCTACGAGACAAATTCGTCTGTGGTCTCCTAAGTGAAGGAACACAGAAAAGGCTACTTTCTGAGAAAGATTTGACACTGGACAAGGCTTTCAGTGTGTCTGTATCATACGAAGCAGCAGCAAGAGGAGCTGCAGAGATACAGCAAAAGCCACAGGACTTCGGCACCCATGAAATGACACGGGGTTTCGAGAGATGTTATCGCTGTGGCTGATCCACCCATGACCAGAGGGACTGCTGGTTCAAGGACAAAGCATGCAGGCAAAGCGGAAAGATGGGACACATTGCATGTGTATGCCGATCTGGAAACAAAAAATCCACTGACAGAAAAAAAATCAATAAGGAAAAGTACAGAAAGGTACAAATGATGACGGACAGTAGCTCCAAAGATCAGAAGAGTGATAGCGACTCCAGAAACAAGAGACTAAGCTGTCTCAAATTACATAATGTAATTGCCAAAGAAGATTACCAGACCATTTGGGTTACCCTCATGATAGCGGCTATTTCCGCATATACCTTTGAAAGACTCATCCATTATCTTGAAGACACATATGGGGCAGAAAGTATACCCCAGAGGGAAAATAAGGGTGCCTGTTGTATACAACGGCAAGGAAATACAGAAGTTGTATTTATACGTTCTGCAAGATGGTGGTCCACCGCTGTTGGGACGTGAATGGATCAGGAAGATACGTTTAGACTGGCACTCCATTCAGGCACTGATGGTGACCAGTAAGAAAAAAAATGATGATGACGTCACCTGAACAATTAAAAGACATCTTGGCCAACGCCAAAGAAGTGTTTCTACAGGAACTAGGAACCTTGAAAGGTGTCACCGCCTCAATAAAAGTAGAAGATGTGGCAATTCCCAAGTTTTTTAAGGCAAGGCCGGTGCCATAGGCAATTCGTCCAGCAGTCGAGGCAGAGCTGGAGAATTTGGAAAAGGCAGGCATGTTATCCAAGGTAGATTGGAGTGAGTGGGCAACACCCATCATCCCGGTCATGAAGAAAACGTTGAATAATGATAAATCTGAAGAACAGAGAAAAATTCGCATCTGTGGGGACTTCAAGGTGACTGTAAACCCGGTCCTTCACACGGTACAGTATCCTCTTCCGAGGATAGAAGTTATTTTTGCCTCGCTATCCGGAGGGAAACGTTTCACCAAAATTGACTTGGCACAGGCATATCTACAGATGGAGGTTGAGGAGGCCTCTAAAAAGTATCTCACGATAAACACACACAAAGGCCTGTACCAGTACAATCGACTGGTTTTCGGAGTAGCATCAGCTCCAGCTATCTGGCAAAGAGCTATGGAGCAAGTCCTGCAAGGGATTCCAGGGACTCAATGCTACCTAGACGACATCCTTGTAACAGGAGAAAACGACAATGAGCACCTTGCCAATTTGGAGCAGGTGCTCACTAGGCTGAGAGAAGGGGCCTACGAGCAAATCGCCCCAAGTGCAAATTGTTCCAGAAACAATTATCATATTGTGGCCATATAATTAACGAAGAAGGGTTGCATAAGTCACCTGAAAAAACTGAAGCGGTCATAAAAGCCCCAGCACCTGAAAATGTCTCACAATTAAGGTCATTCCTGGGATTGATAAATTACTGTCATCAATTTTTACCGAATTTGTCAACTGTTCTGCACCCTCTTAACGCACTGCTACAAACGGGAGTAATTTGGAAATGGAGCGAAGACTGTAAACGTGCCTTCCATAATTGCAAAGGCTTGATCACGTCCAAGGAAGTGTTGGCTCATTACAACCCATCACTGCCAATCAGACTGGCATGCGATGCATCCCCTTACGGCGTAGGAGCGGTATTATCGCATAGATTCCCTGATGGCTCGGAGCGGCCGATAGCTTTTGCGTCACGCTCATTGAACTCAGCTGAGCGTAACTATGCCCAGATCAATAGGGAAGCACTCAGCCTGGTGTGGGGAGTGAAGAAATTCAACCATTACCTACACGGACAAAAATTTACCTTGTTGACTGACCATCAACCCCTCGTCTCCATATTCAACCCTAAAAAGGGCGTTCCCATTATGACAGCGCAAAGGCTACAGAGGTAGTCCCTTTTCCTAGGGGCACACCAATATGACATAGAATACAAAGGATCAAAACAGCATGGGAATGCTGACGGTTTATCGCGCCTACCGTTGCCAATGGTAGAAGAGGCACCTACAGTGGACCCAGTGGAGATGTTCCACTGAACCATAGTGGAATGTCTACCAGTAACAAATTCTACCATTGAAAAGGAAACGAGAAATGACCCAACTCTCTCACGAGTCTACGATTTAACGGTGAAGGGATGGCCAGCACATGGCGAACCACTGTTGCCAGCATTCTCGCAAAGAAGAGAACAGCTGTCAGTGTGCCGAGGAACCTTGCTGTGTGGATCCAGAGTGGTGATTCCACCCAAACTCCAGGATAAAGTGCTAAAGGAGCTTCACGAGGGGCATCTGGGTGGAGTGAAAATGAAGAACCTAGCCAGAGCGTTTGTGTGGTGGCCAGGTATCGATGGAGACATCGAAGATATGACCAAGAGCTGTCTAGGATGCCAGAAGGTCCAAAACGCCCCACCACAAGCCCCTCTACATCCATGGGAGTGGCCCTCATCTCCATGGCAAAGGGTACATATCGACTTTGCTGGTCCATTTATGGACTCAATGTTCTTAATCATGGTTGATGCACACTCCAAGTGGCCGGAGGTAATAAAAATGTCCTCCACCGCCACGGAAAAAACCATCACAGTATTAAGGACCATATTTGCCAGGAATGGGCTGCCTGAACAGATCTGTTCTGATAATGGACCACAATTTGTGTCCGAAGAATTCAGGAAGTTCTTAAAAAACAATGGGGTTAAGCACTACACGTCCGCCCCATACCATCCTGCCACCAATGGATTAGCTGAAAGGTTTGTCCAGACCTTCAAGAAGGCCATAAAGGCCATGGGTAATGAAGACATAAATCTACAACATACGGTAGATTACTTCTTGTTTGCGTACAGGAATGCAACACATGTGGTTACAAACCAAACCCCCGCCATGATGTTTTTCAATAGAACACTAAGATGCTGGCTGGATTTGATCAAGCCAAACATCAGAAGGGACGTAGAGAACCGACAATTTCAAGGCATGAACGAAAGGCCAACTAGAACCTTCCAGATAGGTCAACAAGTTTTGTCCCGGGACTACCGTACCGAGAAATGGCAGCCTGGAACTATTTGCACATGACTAGGACTGCTGATGTATACCGTGGACATTGGAGAAAGCATAATAAGGCACCATGCTGACCAGATCATAGAGTCATCCAAAAAGGAACAACTCTATACGCCTAATGATGAAGCAGAGATAACCATAATATCTACCTCCGATCCGGTGATACTGGAACCAGATGAACCCGACACTGGCAGTCAAGCCGAATCGACCTTGCCAAAAGAACCTACTACACCACCGAAAACTACTACACCACCGAGGCGTTATCCGGACCGAGTCAGGAAGCCTCCAGAGAGACTGACTTATAATTGATTAACTGCAGCAAATGTGTAGATTATTGTTCTTGTAAACATGTTAATTAATGATTACTTAAAATGTTATGTACTAATTATCTAAAAGGGGAGGAATTGTAGTGTATGTACCTTTAAGAGCCCCTGTGTACTGTAATACTGGTAGTGACCACTCGGGTATATAAGCCTGTATAGCGTCTTGTATCTTTTAGTTCACCTCCAGACTTTGTTCAGTAAACACCTGTTAAACCAACTCCTGCATTCCGTGTCTCCATTAACACACGGATACAACATTAGTCTTCTTCCCAGACCTGCAAACTCGTGCAATGTGTCCCATCTTTCCGCATTGCCTGCATATTTTGTCCTTGGACCAGCAGTCCTTCTGGTCATGGGTTGTTCTGCCGCAGCGATAACATTTTTCAAATCCCCGTGTCATTTCGTGGGTGCCGTATTCCTGTTGATTTTGCTGTATTTCCGCAGCTCCCCTTGCTGCTGCTTCGTACGTGTCAGGAATGACCCAGATTCTGCCTCACCTCGCCACCAGAGGGCCCCATGAACTCTCTTAATTGTGTCCTTCTTTATTCATAATTGTACTCACCTGTGCATTGTTATATGCCTACTATTTAAGTGGTGTTCAGTTTATGTTCATTGCTCAGTCTTGAGTTTCACTGCCTTGTGATACCTCTTGCTGGCCTGCTAGCCTGTATTCTGTGCTGTTGTTATTTTGATTATTTCAAGTAAAGTTTACCTTTGTTTTTGCAACCTAACCTCTGCCTCAGTTTGCCTTACTGCAGTTGGGTTCACCGAGTTCCGGTCCTCACAGCAAGACTGAGCCAAAACATGGACCCAGCAGAGAAGGACCAATGGCTAAGACAAATTTCTGAGCAGCTACAACTGATCTTGGATGAACTGCGGTGCCTCACCACGGCATTCTCCCGAAGCCAGAAACAGCTGGAGGCCCTCGTCATTGCTTTCCATCAGAGCCAGAACCAGAGTCAGGTGATCCAAGCTGCTCCAGCACCGTTACCCGCTCCTCCGGTTTCACCTCCCCCTCTGAAAGAACCCCGATTACCTGCACCCGAGCGCTACGACGGTAACCCAGGAGGATGTCGAGGTTTTCTAACCCAGTGTTCCCTGGCTTTCCAACTGCAAGGTTCATTATTTCCCAGTGACTGTTCCCAAGTGGCCTACATCATTTCGCTACTCACTGGCAAAGCACTTACCTGGGCTACGGCCGTCTGGGAACAGCAAACTCCGGCATGTTCAAACTACCAACTTTTCTCGGAGGAAATGAGAAGGGTCTTTAATCATCCTGTTAGTGGGAGAGAGGCATCTAACAAACTGCTTCGGCTTCGCCAGGGGGCTCGTAGCGTTGCGGACTACGCTATTGAGTTTCGCACTCTCGCTGCAGAAAGCTAATGGAATTCGGAGGCGCTCATCGCCACTTTTCGCCACAGTCTCACAGATGAAATCAAGGATGAACTGGCTTCCAGAGATCCGGTGAGTGATTTGGAGTCTCTTTCTGATATCTCCATTCGGGTAGATAATCATCTCCGTGAGAGGCGAAGAGAACGCCACTCCTTTTTCACCCCGCTTCCAGAGACCAGAGCCTTTCCTGCTTCGAAGCCATCCGAGAACCTCCGAGCCATCCCGAGCCCATCTTTGACTGATCCAGAGGAGCCCATGCAGTTGGGAGTAACCCGTCTCTCGCAGCCTGAACGTGATCGCCGAATGAGAGAGGGATCTTGCCTCTATTGTGGGGAATCGGGCCACTTTCGCTCTTCTTGTCCAGAGTTGGTGGGAAAAGCCAGGGTTTGTCCAGGACGGAGGGACCTGAGATGAGTGTAGCCATCCCTCCCGGCCCCACTGTTTCTAGGGTCCTGCTGGCATCCTCCCTTTTCTGGGGCAATCAACAACATGATCTTAAGGCCCCGCTGGATTCGGGGTCTGATGGTAACTTCATAGATCTGGCGTTAGCTAAACAGCTCAAGATTCCCCTGACCCATCCTGATCACCCCCTCACTGTTGTTGCCCTGGATGGAAGACCCCTGGGTTCTGGAACCATTCACCATCATACTGCCCCCCTGTGTTTGGGCGTGGAAGGACAACATTTTGAGACCATCCAATTCTCCCTTATCCACTCTCCCGAGTTTCCATTAGTTCTGGGTTACCCTTGGTTGGCCTGCCATAATCCTCACTTGGATTGGGCCACCGGCCGGCTTACGGAATGGGGCTCCGCCTGTCATACTACCTGTCTTCGTGCCAAGTCTCCTTCCCAGCCCCAGGAGTCCCCATCACGCTCTGAATTGTCCCGAGTGCCTCCCGAATATGAGGATCTAAAAGAGGTCTTCAGTAAGGTTCGAGCCACATCACTTCCCCCTCATAGGCCATATGACTGTGCCGTTGACCTCCTGCCTGGGACATGCCCACCTAGGGGTAGGATCTTCTCCCTTTCTGCTCCAGAGACCGCCACCATGGAGGAGTACATCCGTGACGCCCTCGCCGCTGGCTTCATCCGTCCTTCCACCTCTCCTGCTGGTGCCGGTTTTTTCTTCGTGAGTAAGAAAGATGGAGGTCTCCGCCCCTGCATCGACTACCGTGGCCTTAACCGGATTACTATAAAGAACCGTTATCCTCTTCCGCTCATGTCGACGGCCTTCGAGCTACTACAGGGAGCCACAGTCTTCACAAAATTGGATCTCCGCAACGCCTACAACCTCATCTGCGTCCGCGAAGGGGACGAGTGGAAGACGGCATTCAACATACCTACTGGGCACTATGAGAACCTGGTTATGCCCTTTGGATTGACCAACGCCCCTGCTGTGTTCCAGGCGCTCATCAGCGACGTCCTCCGAGACATGCTGAATCGCTTTGTCTTTGTCTACCTGGATGACATTCTCATATTTTCTCCAAAACTCTTCACGATCATGTCCAGCATGTAAGGCAAGTCCTGCAACGTCTGCTTAACAACCTCTTGTTTGTCAAGGCTGAGAAGTGTGAGTTTCACGTGTCCATGGTTTCATTCCTGGGCTTCATCATCTCCAGCGGCAACATCCAAATGGACCCTGGCAAGACCCAAGCTGTCCGAGATTGGCCACCACCCACCTCTCTCAAACAGGTGCAACGTTTCTTGGGGTTTGCTCATTTCTATCGGAGATTCATCAGGAACTTTGGTACCATTGCTGCCCCTCTCAACGCCCTCACCAAAACCGCTTCCACCACGTTCAGTTGGTCCACTGAGGCTGCGCAGGCTTTCGAGGATCTCAAGCGGCGCTTCACGTCTGCTCCTGTCCTCGTGATCCCGGATCCCTCACTCCCCTTCATTGTCGAGGTGGATGCCTCTGATATAGGAGTGGGCGCCGTTTTGTCCCAGTGGTCTAACGACAACAAACTGCACCCTTGCGCCTTCTTTTCTCGCCGACTCACTCCTGCAGAACGAAACTACGATATTGGAAACAGGGAACTACTAGCAGTTAAGTTGGCACTGGAGGAGTGGAGACATTGGTTGGAGGGGTCTAAACACCCATTCATTGTCTGGACAGACCATAAGAATCTGGCCTATATCCAGGAGGCCAAACGACTTAACTCTCGTCAAGCTCGCTGGGCACTGTTTTTTAATCGTTTTGACTTTGTCCTGTCATATCGTCCAGGATCCAAGAATCTCAAGCCTGATGCTCTCTCCAGGCAATTTGATCCACCCGAGCGGGAGAGACAACCAGAACCTATTCTTTCTACTTCTCGAATTGTAGCACCGGTTCACTGGGGGATCGAGACGCTGGTCAGAAAGGCGCAACAGAGGGAGGCAGGCCCTGGCAACGGCCCACCCGGTCGCCTTTTAGTTCCCAACATGGCACGCTCACAAGTCCTGCAGTGGGGGCATTCGTCGTGACTCACCGGTCATCCAGGCACATCCAGGATGCTGGAGTTTCTTCGCAGAAGATTCTGGTGGCCCACCATGGAGAAGGACGTAAAGGCGTTCGTGGCAGCTTGTGCCATTTGTGCATGAAACAAGAACCCTCGATCTCACCCCCAGGGTTTGCTGCATCCTCTCCCCATTCCCACTCGCCCCTGGTCACACCTCTCTGTGGATTTCATCACAGGCCTTCCACCATCTCAAGGCAACACTGTCATTCTGGTCATCGTAGATCGCTTCTCCAAAGCCTGTCGCTTTCTGCCCTTGCCCAAGCTTCCCTCAGCCCAAGAGACAGCCGAGCTCATGGTCCAGCATGTTTTCAGGTTGTTCGGTTTGCCTCTTGACATCGTCTCTGACCGTGGTCCACAATTTGCCTCCCGGTTTTGGAGAGCCTTCTACAAGCTCATTGGAGCTACTGTCAGCCTTTCCTCGGGTTTCCACCCTCAGTCTAACGGTCAAACAGAATGGATCAACCAAGACCTGGAGACGACCCTGAGTTGTCTCGTGTCCGCTAACCCTGCGACCTGGAGTTGTCACATCGTCTGGGCTGAATACGCGCACAACACCTTGCGCTGCTCCCCCACAGGAATGTCGCCGTTCGAGTGCCAGTTCGGTTTTCAACCTCCACTGTTCCGGGAGCAGGAGCTCGAGGTGGGGGTTCCTTCTGCAGAGAAGTTTGTCCAGCGTTGTCGGCGGACCTGGAGGAGAACGCGGCTGGTCTTACAATGAGCTTCTCGGCAACGACAGATCCAGGCCATCAAGCGGCGCAGACCGGCTCCTTCATTCCGTCCTGGTCAGAGGGTCTGGCTTTCTACGCAGGATCTCCCGCTGTGAGTGGAGTCCCGCAAGCTGGCGCCCCGTTACATCGGTCCCTTCACGGTGTTGAGGAAGGTCAACCCGGTGTCCTACCGTCTCCAGCTGCCCCGCTCCATGCGGATTCATCCTACCGTCCATGTCTCCCGGCTTCGGCCACGAGGCCTCCTCCTGCTCCCCGCATCATCAACGGCCAGCCTGCTTACACGGTCCGTTGCCTGATGGACTCTCGCCAGGTTCGCGGGGGCCTCCAGTTCCTGGTGGACTGGGAGGGATATGGTCCGGAGGAACACTCCTGGGTCCCGGACCGGGACATCCTGGATCGCGATTTAGTGCGGAACTTTCTTCGTCATCACCATGGACCTTCTGGGGGAACGTCAGGGGCCGTTCCTAGGGGGGGCGGTCCTGTCAGGAATGACCCAGATTCTGCCTCGCCTCGCCACCAGAGGGCCCCATGAACTCTCTTAATTGTGTCCTTCTTTATTCATAATTGTACTCACCTGTGCATTGTTATATGCCTACTATTTAAGTGGTGTTTGTGGTAAACCACGGTTGTTAGTACTGTTGTTCACTCTTGCATATTGTTGTACTTGTCTGTGCATGCCTCAGCTGACTCCACCCCTGGCTCCACACTCATGGCTGGGTATAAAGGTGGCTGCTCGGCAGCCCCCGGCCCTTTTGGATACCAGGCAACCACAAGAGGCATGCTCTGTTCTTTGGTAATAAAAGCCTGTTTGTTACTCTCTCAACTTCCAGTCTTTTGTAGTAATTGATAGTGCATCAGTGTTCAGTTTATGTTCATTGCTCAGTCTTGAGTTTCACTGCCTTGTGATACCTCTTGCTGGCCTGCTAGCCTGTATTCTGTGCTGTTGTTATTTTGTTTATTTCAAGTAAAGTTTACCTTTGTTTTTGCAACCTAACCTCTGCCTCAGTTTGCCTTACTGCATTTGGGTTCACCGAGTTCCGGTCCTCACAGTACGATACTGCCACGCTGAAAGCCTTATCTAGCGTCAGCTCTTTCTCTGAGAGTAACCTCTTCTGGGTTCCTTCACTGAGGAGCCCACAGACAAATTTGTCCCGTAGAGTATCTGTCAGTCCTGCTCCGAACTGGCAGTGCTTTGATAGCTTGCGTAGTTCCGTAAGGTAATCAGCATTGCTCTCATCTTTATGCTGATTTCTCCTGTGGAATTTAAATCTTTCTGCTATCAGCAGCGGTGTAGGATTTAGGTGTTCCTGTAGGATATCAACAATTTCGTTAAAACTCTTCGCCATCGGCTTGGCTGGAGTAATCAGGTTCCGCAATAGGCCGTACGTTCTTGCGCCCATTAAGTTTAGTAGTACCGATGCCTTTTTCTCATCGGCTACTTCATTTGCCTCGCAATATACTTTGACTCTTTCCACATACATGGTCCAGTCTTCTATTGCATTATCGAAGGCAGTGATATTGCCAGTCTTCGGCATCTTGGAAATCTAAGATGGCGCCTCCCGCGCTTTGCCTTCTTCCCCGATTTAACAAAATGGCGCCTCCCGTGCTTTCCGTCTTCGCCGCTGCTAGCGCTGTTGCTGGCATGTTATGCCTTGATGGCGACGCCCTATGGTCTTCGTGCACTTCCCCCCGCGCTGCTGCTAACGCCGCTCTCTGCGGTTCCCGTGGCAAACTGCAGCTCCTCGCGGCTTTCTGCGCTTCTATTTCTTTTATCTTCCCCGTCATCGGAGCAACCCACGGGACACTTTCCTCCCTCTTCTCGGGTCTGTACGCTGCCCGGCTTCGTAGTACCAGCCATGCCCTGTGTGCTCCACCCTCTCTCCTCTTCCCGACAACGCTGCTCGGCCCCATTGAAAAGCCACCCGATCGAGCTCTAGCCCGCCGCAGCCCAGGAAGGATCAGTGTACTACCTACCACCAGCCCGATTAGCTGTAACACCATCGACAGGATAACCAAGCCTGTCAGAGGCGGTTGCCCACGGTCGACGCCGTTTCTTCTGTTTGTTTTTTTTCTCTTTCTTCCTTCTGGCCTCGACCTCTGGCAACTTCGCTTCAGGGATGGATCCCCATGAGGTGGTGCAGACTGTAGGTAAGTTCGGATCTGCTCGTCGCCAGTATTATGTCCGTGTGTAATTGAGACACGGACTGCAGGAGTTGGTTGTAACAGGTCTTTACTGAGTGGAGACAAATGGGAACTAACTATGCAAAGTTACTACAAAGGCGTATATACAGGGGTGGTCACTACTGGTACTGCAGTATACAGGGGCTACAGAATATAGTTCCTTCTGCAAAGTACATACACTACACTGGCTGCATGTCCTTTTAAGTTCTTTTGCAGGAGAGTGGACAAAAGAGCAGCCCTGTTCGCTCAGCCCGAGCTGGGCATCGAATGAAGGTATGGTTATACAGAATGTTGGGGATCACCTCGCCACTGGACGAATCCAGGAGGAGATCCCGCAGCGACCTTCGGGAGAAACTGGACAGGGTCCGGAGGAATCTGCCTATTCATCCTACGTGGAAGAGATGGCCCCAGCTGGGTGACCCAGCACTATCCTGACCGAATTTCACTTGCGGGAGACCTCGCTATTGAGGAGTCATGGTGGGGAAGTGCAGGCGCCTTGTCAGATAGGGACGCGTTCCCCGGGAGTGGGTGGTGGTGGCCCGGGAAAGATTGTAAAGGGGAGGGGTAGACCCAAGAGTCAGGTGGGTGCGTTCAGGGAAAGGAGGAACTCACCCGGGGCCCACGGGTAAAGTTAGAGTGTAAGTGTGGCTGGGAAGGATGAGTGGGTGGCCGGATCTGGGATCCAAGTTTGAGTGTGGGGCCAGTGAGAGCCGCCACACAGGCACCCATCATTTTCTGCTGCCAGTCGAGGGAAGACGGGAGGGGGAGGGACTGGGAGTCACAATCCCATACTCCCCGGGCTTGGTCTGTGAAACATGAGGGGTACCCCACCTCCACAAAGGGACAAGGGAACGGCTCGGGGCTGACGGATCAGACTTCTGTAAAATCAATTCTGTATGTTTTAAAAGTTTAAGACCATTAAAGGGGGGGGTGGAAGGAACATTTACTGCCCAGGTGGGAGGAGCAATACCCACTCGAATTTCGTGATCCATCATTGGCACGTGCTGGTTGGGGTTTATTTCAGCATTTTGTTTCAAATGTTTAATGAAGATTTTTGTATTTTGTTTTACAGTTCCAAGCGGTGCAGAGGCGTAGGACCCTCTCCGTGCTTGGGATCATTTTGATTACATTGTATAGCCAAGATTGCAACATTTTGTAATATGTTATAATGTACCAAGTGGTGCAGGGGTATGACACCCCTTATTGTAACATTTTGTAATTGATGTATCTGTAGATGCCTACTGTACCATGGTTTTTCTCAGATTTGAGGAGAATAGACGGGTCGGGGAATAAGTGATAAGTAGCTATAGGTAAATACAGGGGATGATTGTTTGTGGGTGGTCAGAAAATTTTGCTCACTTCTTCAAGAGGATACTACAAGCAAGTTGGAAGTATCCAAGGGAGGAATGTAGGGGTCGCAAAATCCCTTCAGCCCCCGAAGATTGGGAAATATTAATCCACATCGTGGACGAAGACTTGTGTGATTTAAATTGTCTCTGGGTTGGATAATGTTTTAAAACATACCCAGAACCGCAAAAGGCTGCGTTAAAAAGCTCGTAAGCTAGGCAGCACTTGGACACTGGAATCAAAGAACTTTGTGAAAATCGCACTTTAAGATTGTACATTTTATTAAAAGATGTACTCTTGAGTTTTGGACTGTTTAAATTGCCCAGGGCATAAAAATGGCTGAACAGACCTCATGGAAACAGAATTTTAAAAGGCAGCAGAAAAGGACAGACAGGCTGTTAGCATATGAAAAGCTCAGCGCTGCCCTGTAGTAAGTTTGAATGGAGCCCGAGCTGTCAGTCACCCTGTGGTATTGGGCGGGTCCAGTAACCTACAAGCTGCTTGTTTACACTGGGGAGTGGCCCATTTGAATCAGCCAATCATCGGACAGCAAGCACAATGGGTTGTTAACACACATCCATTCACTGAAATTGACTCTACTACGTGATGTCTCCATGTATGTATGGAGGAAGTTAAAAGCCCTTCTCTTGTGTATTCGGACTTTTCGGCGCGAAATTGCGCACGGACCTTTTCGGCGCGAAAACAGCAGGGACTCCCAGGGTATAAAGATTAAGCCCAGGAAGTCCCCTGCCCCCCTTTTTTGTCTCTTTTACTCTTTGGACTGCAGGTGAGCAAGGCTTCTGACCCACTAGCAAGACAATCTAGGGAGAAGTAAAGGGGTGGTAATTTAAGGGAAATGTTGCTAAGATTGTGTGGTTAACATTGTAGCCATTTATCCCTCGTTTTTGCCGTCTGCCTTCCCCTGTTAAGCAATTTTACCACGGTTACTTTGATCATGTGGTGTAGTTTCTTTAGTTTCAATTAAATTTGACTTTCTTGCATCCAGACTATTTGTCCATTTTTAATATATCATTAATTATAAGTTCCTCCAGTCAGAACTGGAGGGGGGGGGGTTTAGCGATTTGAAACCACTGATTGGAATTGGCCACAGTGCAGTGGCAAAGGCTGCCTGACCAGGTAAATTACCGTAAACCAGGTAAAGGATGCCCACCTACACCACTGACATTAGACTGATTGGCCTGTAGTTACCAGGTTTATCCCTCTTCCCCTTTTTTAAACAGGGTGTAACATTTGCAATCCTCCAGTCCTCTGGCACCACTCCCATATATCTGAGGGAGATTGAAAGATTGTGGTCGGAGCTTCTGCTATCTCCACCCTAGCTTCCCTCTGCAATCTAGGATGCATCCACCTGGACTGGGTGACTTGTTAACTTTGAGTGATGACAACCTATTTAGCACCTCCTTTCTATCCATTTTTATCCAATTTCTCTACTCCCCCATCCTCTACTGCGACATTAACTTCATCCTCTTCTTTTGTGAAGACAGATGCTAAGTACTCATTCAGTACCTCAGCCATGCCCTCTGCCTCTGTATGATGAGCTCCTATTTGGTCACTAATCGGCCCCACCATTCCTTTAACTACCTTTTACTTTTCATATGTTTATAAAAGATTTTTGGGTTCCCTTTTACATTACCCACTAATCTTTTCTTGTATTCTCTCCCTTGTGCCAGCTGTGGCTCAGTGGGTAGCACACTTGCTCTCTGAGTCAGAAAGGTTGTGGGTTCTAGTCCCACTCCAGGGACTTGAGCCCATAAAGCTAGGCTGACACTCCAGTGCAGTGCTGCACTGTTTCTGAGGAGACTTTAAACTGAGGCCCCGTCTGCTCTCAGGTGGATGTAAAAGATCCCATGGCACTCTTTTGAAGAAGAGTAGGGGAGTTATCCCCGGTGTCCTGGCCAATATTTATCCCTCAACCAACATAACAAAAACAGATTACCTGGTTATTATCACAATGCTGTTTGTGGGAGCTTGCTGAGCACAAATTGGCTGCCGTGTTTCCCACATTACAACAATGACTCCACTTCAAAAGTACTTCATTGGCTGTAAAGAGCTTTGAGCTGTCTGGTGGTTGTGAAAGGCGCTATATAAATGCAAGTCTTTCTTTCATATATCCTTTTTCAATTTCCCCCCACTCTCTGTATTCTCCTGATTTTTGACTGCATTCTGTACCTGACATTTGTCGTAAACCTCCCTTTTCTGTTTTATTCTAATGTCTGCATCCTTTGTCCTCCAGGGAGCTTGAGCTTTGGATGCGCCATCTTTCCTCCTTATGGGAATATGCTTGGTTTGTACCTGGTGTCAAATTTTGTTTTATAATGCTCCCGTGAAGCATGTTGGGACATTTTACTACCTTAAATACGTTATATAAATACAAGTTGTTTTTATTGTCTGAAACTAACAAATTCCACAGAGGAAAAATAACAGTATTTTTACTCCCAAATATAAAATATTTTGTTCCACGAGATTTATCTGCTTTTATTGATGAATTAAAAAAGTCTCCACTAAAACCTGAGTCAGTGTGTTGTGAGACAAAGAGACTTGGGTCCAATGCGGGGAATAAAGGCCCACAGCCTCCCCTGACCCCGGGCCCTGAACAAGGGACTGGAGAAACTCGCTGCTCTGCAGATAAGACAATCAGCCGGCGCTAGTCCCGCCCCTCGGGCTCCCCAATTGGTTGGAGGGCCCGCCACCGGCTCGCTCCTCCAGCCCCGCCCACTGGGTGCGCTAGTCCCGCCCCTCGGGTTCCCTGATTATTTGGAGGGCCCACCGCCGGCTCGCTCCTCCAGCCCTGCCCCGCTAACTCCCTATTGGTCGGAAGCTCCCGTCAATCACCCGGGCAGTGTGAGCTGAGCATGCGCGGACCTTGGCAGCTGCCGCTGACACATCAGGTGAGAGAGCTCAGGGAGCGGGTTAATGAACCCCAGGGGAGGCTGCAAGATTGTCAGCAGCTCAGCTCTGCTCGGTGCTGTGTGAATGGGCTGCTCCACACCCCGGCTGCTCACGGGGAATGTCAGTGCGGAGGGCCCAGTGTAGAAGGCCCAGGGTGGAAGGCCCAGAGGAGAGTGTCCTAGGCGGCAGGCCCAGCACGGAGGACCCTAGGCGGGGGGCCCAGCATGGAGGACCCTAGGCGGGAGGCCCAGCATGGAGGACCCCAGGCGGGAGGCCCAGCATGGAGGACCCAGAGGAGAGTGTCGCAGGCGAGAGGCCCAGGGCGGAGGACCCCAGGTGGAAGGCCCAGCACGGAGGACCCCAGGCGGGGGGCCCAGGGTGGAGGACCACAGGCGGGGGGCCCAGGGCAGAGGACCCTAGGCGGGGGGCCCAGGGTGGAGCGGCTGGTCGACAGAAGTGGAGTCGGGAGATGCTGTGGGTGAGCATGCTGCACGGTTTCTAAAGTTGAAGAACGGTCTCCGGCCCGAATGAGTTCCAGCGGCCCCGCCTGTGCTTCATCTGGTGGCAGCTGTGAGGCTTTGTTTCGGTGATGGGATCGGGTTTGTGCACTGCCATTTTGGTGGAGGAAAGACAGACTGTTCCTATCTATAGTCTGGTGCTTGAACAGCCATAAGATGGGAAAAGAGAACGGGATACAAGTGAAAAAGGAATAAAGGAAAATAAAAGACAAAACAAAGTATATCGGCAAGGAATAACCAATGTCTTGATGGCTGGGTCCTGTGAGTGATTACAGCAAGAAGAAGGAAATTTGAGTACTCGTTTTCCTCTTTTACGGGATTTGAGAAAGTGGTCGGCTTCTTTTCTGTGGAATGGTTGAAGACTGTGGATAAGGATTATGACATTATATGGTTGGATAACATCAAGTGAAGACCAGGAGTTATTAGAGTGCCAATAGGACTGGCGTTGAACTGGTATTACTTGTTTTTTGAAGAAGTTTTGGGTTCTGGTTAAAAGTAGTTTACTTGAAGTCTTAAGTGATTTTTTGATATGGTTGTAGGACTTTGTATATTGTGGTGTTATTTAGTGTTAAAGCCTTCCTTAATCGAACGAACGAACGCTCTAGTGAACGCACGCATGCGGATACAAATATATGCACACACGCACGCATACACAATGGAACTTACGTTCGAACGAATGAAGGGCCCGCTCCCCAGGACGGGAGTCACTCGGTGAGTGTGAGGCCTGCCGGACGGATGAACGAACACACGCATGCACACAGGTAGACAAATGATACGCACACATACACAATGGAACTTACGTTCGACTGAATGAAGGGCCCGCTTCCCAGGACGGGAGTCACTCGGTGAGTGTGAGGCCTGCCGGATGAATGAACACACGCATGCACACAGGTAGACAAATGATACGCACACATACACAATGGAACTTACGTTCGATCGAATGAAGGGCCCTCACTCCCCAGGATGAAGGCCCGCTTCGTGAGCACGAAGCCTGCCGGACAGATGAACAAACGCACGCATGCACGCAGATAGAAATGGTACACATGTACAAAGTCATGCACAATGGAACTTACGCTTGAGCGAATGAATGGACGAATGGAGGAATGAATGATTGAACGATGCCAGTTGGACGGTGTGTACAGATTCTTGGTTTATTAAATAGTTGCAGTTTGTACTGTAAACATTATTCATTTACCTGTAAAATTTATTATTGTATTTATATTGTTGACCATAATTGGTCAATGAATGTAATGGATTTACTATGTAGCTGATGAGTTGTATAAGTACTGTTGTACTTGAATGTTAAAATTTTAAAAAGGACAACAGGTTATACCAAGCAAAAATGACGAGTTACTAGATTGCCAGTAGGACTGGTATGTATTGTTTTTTTACTACGGGTACCTGTATTGTTGACATTGGTTTTGTCTGGAAACATTTATTATTGTATTCGTACTGTTAATCTTAAAGCTGTTTTTTTAAGGCTTAGCCTTATTGTGGTTAATGAATGTAATGGATTTATTATGTAATTGATGAGTTGTAACAAGTACTACCAGATTTAAATAAAAGAGAAAAAAATGAACCCCGGGATCCCTGATAGCCAGCCAGGAATCTTGTGCTGCTGCTGTGTCAGAAGAGAAGAGAGGAGAGGAGAGGAGAGGAGAGGACAGGACAGGTGAGGTCTCTCTCTCTGTGTCCAGGAGGAGAGACCACATCTGTTGCTGCTGCAGCTACTATTGGGGTGCCAGAGGAGAGGAGAGACCAGGAGACCAGACCAGAGCTAACAACAAAGGGGAGCCATTCCATCACTGTTTCCCCAACTGGTCTCCATTACAGGAGAGGGAGAGAGGGGAGAAAAACGAACATCCTACATCTGTTCAGAAGGAGGGAGAGCCGTTGGAAAACTTCTACAGGTGGGTGTTTCATGGTGCACTCTCATAAAGACTTTGTATTTAAGTGGGGGGGAGGAAAGAAGAAGGAGAAGAAAACATCTAGGGGTGTGTGTGAGTGTGTGTGGCTCTTGTAAAAACTAGGCCACACACACCACCAGCAAACATCCCTCCCTATTGCTTGACCTGGGACAGCTGGAGCTGCCCAGGTGAAGTCATCATTGAATTATCACATCGTTAAGACCTGGTGGTGGACTGAGCCTGGGCATCTCCAGCTTTATTTTCCCAGGTGAAGACATCTACTCCCCCCACAAGAAGACCATCAATAGAGACTTATTTTTCAGAGAGTGCACCCCTGCGAGCACCCACCCACCATCTTGAGTGGAGACCCAGCCCCTGCGGCCTCCCTCCTTCCCACCCCCTTTCTCTCTCTCTTTGCCTCTCTTTGTCTCTCTCTAAAGGGGCACCTTATATCCATTAATTGTCCATTGAGCACAAGATTCCTGGCTAGCTATCAGGGAACCCGGGGTTCATTTTTTCTCTTTTATTTAAATCTGGTAGTACTTGTTACAACTCATCAATTACATGATAAATCCATTACATTCATTAACCACAATAAGGCTAAGCCTTAAAAAAAACAGCTTTAAGATTAACAGTACAAATACAATAATACATTTTTCTAGACAAAAACAATGTCAACAATACAGGTACCCGTAGTAAAAAACAATACATACCAGTCCTACTGGCAATCTAGTAACTCGTTATTTTTGCTTGGTATAACCTGTTGTCCTTTTAAAAATTTTAACATTCAAGTACAACAGTACTTATACAACTCATCAGTTACATAGTAAATCCATTACATTCATTGACCAATTATGGTCAACAATATAAATACAACAATAAATTTTACAGGTAAATCAATAATATTTACAGTACAAACTGCAACTATTTAATAAACCAAGAATCCGTACACACCAGTCCAACTGGCATCGTTCATTCATTCCTCCATTCATCTGTTCGTTCGCTCAAGCATAAGTTCCATTGTGCATGACTGTGTACATGTGTGCCATTTCTATCTGCGTGCATGCGTGCGTTCGTTCATCCGTCTGGCAGGCTTCACGCTCACCAAGTGGGCCTTCATCCTGGGGAGCAGGCCCTTCATTCGGTCGAACGTAAGTTCCATTGTGTATGCGTGTGTGCGTGCATATATTTGTATCCGCATGCGTGCATTCACTAGAGCGTTCATTCGTTCGATTAAGGAAGGCTTGAACACTAAATAACACCACAATATACAAAGTCCTACAACCATATCAAAAAATCACTTAAGAGTTCAAGTAAACTACTTTTAACCAGAACCCAAAACTTCTTCAAAAAACAAGTAATACCAGTTCAACGCCAGTCCTATTGGCACTCTAATAACTCCTGGTCTTCACTTGATGTTATCCAACCATATAATGTCATAATCCTTATCCACAGTCTTCAACCATTCCACAGAAAAGAAGCCGACCACTTTCTCAAATCCCATAAAAGAGGAAAACGAGTACTCAAATGTCCTTCTTCTTGCTGTTATCACTCACAGGACCCAGCCATCAAGACATTGGTTATTCCTTGCCGATATACCTTGTTTTGTCTTTTATTTTCCTTTTTTCCTTTTTCACTTGTATCCCGTTCTCTTTTCCCACCTTATGGCTGTTCAAGCACCATACTATAGATAGGAACAGTCTGTTTTTCCTCCACCAAAATGGCAGCGCACAAACCCGATCCCATCACCGAAACAAAGCCTCACAGCTGCCACCAGACGAAGCACAGGCGGGGCCGCTGGAACTCATTCGGGCCGGAGACCGTTCTTCAACTTTAGAAACCGTGTAGCATGCTCACCCACAGCATCTCCCAACTCCGCTTCTGTCAACCAGCCGCTCCACCCTGGGCCCCCCGCCTGGGGTCCTCCGTGCTGGGCCCCCCGCCTGGGGTCCTCCGTGCTGGGCCTCCCGCCTGGGGTCCTCCGTGCTGGGCCCCCCGACTGGGGTCCTCCATGCTGGGCCCCCCGCCTAGGGTCCTCCGTGCTGGCCTCCCACCTGGGGTCCTCCATGCTGGGCCTCCCACCTGGGGTCCTCCATGCTGGTCCTCCCACCTAGGACACACTCCTCTGGGTCCTCTGTGCTGGGCCCCCCGCCTGGGGTCCTCCGTGCTGGGCCTCCCGCCTGGGGTCCTCCATGCTGGGCCTCCCGCCTGGGGTCCTCCATGCTGGGCCCTCTTCCTGGGGTCCTCCATGCTGGGCCCCCCGCCTGGGGTCCTCCGTGCTGGGCCTCCCGCCTAGGACACTCTCCTCTGGGTCTTCCACCCTGGGCCTTCTGTACTGGGCCCTCCGCACTGACATTCCCCGTGAGCAGCTGGGGTGTGGAGCAGCCCGTTCACACAGCACCGAACAGAGCTGAGCTGCTGAGAATCTCGCAGCCTCCCCTGGGGTTCATTAACCCGCTCCCTGAGCTCTCTCACCTGATGTGTCAGCGGCAGCTGCCAAGGTCCGCGCATGCTCAGCTCACACTGCCCGGGTGATTGACGGGAGCTTCCGAACAATAGGGAGTGAGCGGGGCGGGGCTGCAGGAGCGAGCCGGCGGCGGGTCCTCCAACCAATCGAGGAGCCCGAGGGGCGGGACTAGCGCCGGCTGATTGTCTGATCCGCAGGGCAGCGAGTTTCTCCAGTCCCTTGTTCAGGGCCCGGGGCCCAGGGAGGCTGTGGGCCTTTATTCCCCGCATTGGACACAAGGCTCTTTGTCTCACAACACACTGACTCAGGTTTTAATAGAGACTTTTTAAATTCATCAATAAAAGTAAATAAATCTCGTGGAACAAAATATTTAATATTTTGGAGTAAAAATACTGTTATTTTTCCTCTGTGGAATTTGTTAGTTTCCGACAATAACAACGATTTGTATTTATAGAACGTATTTAATGTAGTAAAATGTCCCAACGTGCTTCACGGGAGCGTTATAAAACAAAATTTGACACCAGGTACAAACCAAGCATATTCCCATAAGGAGGAAAGATGGGGCGTCCAAAGCTCAAGCTCCCTGGATGACAAAGGATGTAGACGTTAGAATAAAACAGAAAAAGGAGGTTTACGACAAATGTCAGGTACAGAATACAGTCAAAAACCAGGAGAATACAGAGAGTGGGAGGAAATTGAAAAAGGATATATGAAAGAAAGACTTGCATTTATATAGCGCCTTTCACAACAACCAGACATCTCAAAGCTCTTTACAGCCAATGAAGTACTTTTGAAGTGGAGTCATTGTTGTAATGTGGGAAACACAGCAGCCAATTTGTGCTCAGCAAGCTCCCACAAACAGCAATGTGATAATAACCAGGTAATCTGTTTTTGTTATGTTGGTTGAGGGATAAATATTGGCCAGGACACCGGGGATAACTCCCCTACTCTTCTTCAAAAGAGTGCCATGGGATCTTTTACATCCACCTGAGAGAGCAGACGGGGCCTCAGTTTAAAGTCTCATCAGAAACAGTGCAGCACTCCCTCAGCACTGCACTGGAGTGTCAGCCTAGCTTTATGTGCTCAAGTCCCTGGAGTGGGCACTAGAACCCACGACCTTCTGACTCAGAGCAAGTGTGCGACCCACTGAGCCACAGCTGGCACAAGGGAGAGAATACAAGAAAAGATTAGTGGGTAATGTAAAAGGGAACCCAAAAATCTTTTATAAACATATGAAAAGTAAAAGGATAGTTAAAGGAATGGTGGGGCCGATTAGGGACCAAATAGGAGCTCATCATACGGAGGCAGAGGGCGTGTCTGAGGTACTGAATGAGTACTTAGCATCTGTCTTCACAAAAGAAGAGGATGAAGTTAATGTCGCAGTAGAGGATGGGGGAGTAGAGAAATTGGATAAAAATGGATAGAAAGGAGGTGCTAAATAGGTTGTCATCACTCAAAGTTAACAAGTCATCCAGTCCAGGTGGATGCATCCTAGATTGCAGAGGGAAGCTAGGGTGGAGATAGCAGAAGCTCCGACCACAATCTTTCAATCTCCCTCAGATATATGGGAGTGGTGCCAGAGGACTGGAGGATTGCAAATGTTACACCCTGTTTAAAAAAAGGGGAAGAGGGACAAACCTGGTAACTACAGGCCAATCAGTCTAATGTCAGTGGTGTAGGTGGGCATCCTTTACCTGGTTTACGGTAATTTACCTGGTCAGGCAGCCTTTGCCACTGCACTGTGGCCAATTCCAATCAACGGTATCGAATCGCTAACCCCCCCCCGCCTCCAGTTCTGACTTGAGGAACTTATAATTAATGATATATTAAAAACGGACAAATGGTCTGGATGCAAGAAAGTCAAATTTTATTGAAACTAAAGAAACTACACTACACGATCAAAGTAATCATGGTAACATTGCTTAACAGGGGAAGGCAGACAGCAAAAACGAGGGATAAATGGCTACAATGTTAACCGTACAATCTTAGCAACATTTCCCTTAAATTACCACCCCTTTACTTCTCCCTAGATTGTCTTGCTAGTGGGTCAGAAGCCTTGCTCACCTGCAGTCCAAAGAGTAAAAGAGACAAAAAAGGGGGCAGAGGACTTCCTGGGCTTAATCTTTATACCCTGGGAGTCCCTGCTGTTTTCACGCCGAAAAGGTCCGTGCGCAATTTCACACCGAAAAGTCCGAATACACAAGAGAAGGGCTTTTAACTTCCTCCATTCATACATGGAGACATCACGTAGTAGAGTCAATTTCAGTGAATGGATGTGTGTTAACAACCCATTGTGCTTGCCGTCCGATGATTGGCTGATTCAAATGGGCCATTCCCCAGTGTAAACAATCAGCTTGTAGGTTACCGGACCCGTCCAATACCACAGGGTGACTGACAGCTCGGGCTCCATTCAAACTTACTACAGGGCAGCACTGAGCTTTTCATATGCTAACAAGCTGTCTGTCCTTTTCTGCTGCCTTTTAAAATTCTGTTTCCATGAGGTCTGTTCAGCCATTTTTATGCCCTGGGCAATTTAAACAGTCCAAAACTCAAGAGTACATCTTTTAATAAAATGTACAATCTTAAAGTGTGCGATTTTCACAAACTTCTTTGATTCCAGTGTCCAAGTGCTGCCTAGCTTACGAGCTTTTTAACGCAGCCTTTTGCGGTTCTGGGTATGTTTTAAAACATTGTCCAACCCAGAGACAATTTAAGTCACACAAGTCTTCGTCCACGATGTGGATTAATATTTCCCAATCTTCAGGGGCTGAGGGGATTTTGCGACCCCTACATTCCCCCGTTGGATACTTCCAACTTGCTTGTAGTATCCTCTTGAAGAAGTGAGCAAAATTTTCTGACCACCCACAAACAATCATCCCCTGTATTTACCTATAGCTACTTATCACTTATTCCCCGACCCGTCTATTCTCCTCAAATCCGAGAAAAACCATGGTACAGTAGGCATCTACAGATACATCAATTACAAAATGTTACAATAAGGGGTCTCATACCCCTGCACCACTTGTTACATTATAACATATTACAAAATGTTGCAATCTTGGCTATACAATGTAATCAAAATGATCCCAAGCACGGAGAGGGTCCTACGCCTCTGCACCGCTTGGAACTGTAAAACAAAATACAAAAATCTTCATTAAACATTTGAAACAAAATGCTGAAATAAACCCCAACCATCACGTGCCAATGATGGATCACGAAATTCGAGTGGGTATTGCTCCTCCCACCTGGGCAGTAAATGTTCCTTCCACCCACCCTTTAATGGTCTTAAACTTTTAAAACATACAGAATTGATTTTACAGAAGTCTGATCCGCCAGCCCCGAGCCGTTCCCTTGTCCCTTTGTGGAGGTGGGGTACCCCTCATGTTTCACAGACCGAGCCCGGGGAGTATGGGATTGTGACTCCCAGTCCCTCCCCCTCCCGTCTTCCCTCGACTGGCAGCAGAAAATGATGGGTGCCTGTGTGGCGGCTCTCACTGGCCCCACACTCAAACTTGGATCCCAGATCCGGCCACCCACTCATCCTTCCCAGCCACACTTACACTCTAACTTTACCCGTGGGCCCCGGGTGAGTTCCTCCTTTCCCCGAACGCACCCACGCGACTCTTGGGTCTACCCCTCCCCTTTACAATCTTTCCCGGGCCACCACCACCCACTCCCGGGGAACGCGTCCCTATCTGACAAGGCGCCTGCACTTCCCCACCATGACTCCTCAATAGCGAGGTCTCCCGCAAGTGAAATTCGGTCAGGATAGTGCTGGGAGCTGGGGCCATCTCTTCCACGTAGGATGAATAGGCAGGTTCCTCCGGACCCTGTCCGGTTTCTCCCGAAGGTCGCTGCGGGCTCTTCTCCTGGATTCGTCCAGTGGCGAGGTGATCCCCAACATTCTGCATAACCATATCTTCATTCAATGCTCAGCTCGGGCTGGGCGAACAGGGCTGCTCCTTTGTCCACTCTCCTGCAAAAGAACTTAAAAGTACATGCAGCCAGGTCTCTCACTGACCTGCTGTCTTAGGTGGAGACATGGTCGGGTCCCTCAACCTCGGACCAAAATACAAGCATTTGGCACACTTATAAACTTAAACCTTGAACTTAAACTTAAAACTACTAGTTACATTCTAAACTTAAAATTTAAACACCTTAAAAGCAAGCTATAAACATTGGTAACTTAACACAAAGGTATAATAAAAATGCCGCCCATCTCCGGACGGCCAGGTTAATCTCTGGTGTCACTGTCGCAGATTACTGCTGCCTGCAGCAAAGCTGGACTGCCTCCTGCTTCTGGTCCCTGGCAGCTTATGACTGCTAGTTGGGGACCTCTGTGATCTGTTTCCTCCCCGGCTCGGGAGATTGCTCTTTGTGGTGGGTACTCTGCTGACCATCTTATCTTGGGCTTGTGGACCTGCTGAGACCTTCTGAGGGGCGTCTCTGTGGGGGAAACTTTGGCTGATGGACCCTGAGCCTGGGTCACAGCCCTAGCTGGCTGGGAACCTTCTCCCCCTGATGCAAACAGCCCGCACTGTTTAATATACCTGGCAGCCTGCCAGTAATCCGGGTTTGTCTCCTTTTCCCTACCCACTCCTGTACTGGGGGCAGGTATCCCCTCACAACCCGCTGCTGGTGGCTGAAAATCTTCCTCTCCAGGTCCAAAACATGCTACCAGCTCCTTCCATATGACCCCTGCAAGAGGAATTGCTATCCCTTCCTCCCAGAGTCCCACACCATAGGGGGAACCACTCTAGAAGCTGGCTGGGAAGCTTGTCCCTTTAAACATGCGACTGCGCCTGCGCGAGAAAACTGAAGAGGAGCCGCTGTGGTCACGGGCTGGGGAACTGCACCTGCGTGAACAGGCCGCTCAAAAGACTGGGGAATTCCTGTCTCCAGACCGGCGACTACGCATGAGCAGGCAGTCTCTTCAAAAAGTGGCTCCTCCCTGGAGCCCCCCAAGCGATTTTCTGTGAATGAACTCGCAGCAGCCTGCAGATTTCTACTCTCAGGCTGCGGTTTCTCTGTTTCTGAACTAAATAACTGGTTCAAATTTAAACTTTGGCCAAAACTTAGGTCCCACTGGGGCGGGGAAGTGTCCCAATTGGTGGGCCGGACAACTTTTCCCTTGAAACAAGCCACAGCGCCTGTCTTTACAGCTTGTGAACTTGAACTTGTATGGTCAGATTTATACAATTTACATTGGTTGGCGTGGAACCACTTTGTGCACCGGGGTAGTTTTACTGAACAGACCATGGGGCTGCCTATCAACTATACTATGGGGTCCCATGTAGAGTGGCTCTAAACTTCCCACCTGGGCATAGTTTCTTACCATCAATAGGTCTCCTATCTCCCACAGGTGGCTCTTGCTAGGCTCGAGCAGCAGCAGGTTATTCCGATGCTGCTTCCCCATGCTGTCTGCTGCCTGCCCATAAATTACCCCCGCCTGCTCCTGACTGGTGAATCCCGATAGTATGTATGGAACCCCGTTAGACAGAGGTGAGGTGGTGGGATTATCCGTATGGATCACGGTGCATGATGCCCCCGTATCCAATAGATAAGTCCCTGTAACCTTCTCTACCTCCATCTGTACGAGCGGTCTCTTCCATTCATCGTACCGGAGATTACACAGATGGACAGGCTGCGCGGGCTCCAGTCATTGTGGGGAGGCAGAGGTGGGCGAAGGGGCTGCAGCACCACTGATGGCTGCTACCTTTCCCTGATTGGCCCTGAGGAAAGATTTTATCGACTCCATGACGGACTCGACTGTATCGGGAGAAGTTTCTGTCTCTGCCTTCTGAGTTGGGCCTCGGGGGTCCTGGCTTTATCATCTCTCCCAGGCTTTTCACAATCCCTGTGCCAGTGGCCATCCTCCCCGCACCTGTAACAAGTGACCTTGTTCTGGGAGGGACGGCTCCCCTCCTGGCGCCACTCTTTCTTGTATTGAGCCCCAGGTTTAACCTCGTGGACCTTACCCTTTTGCTGGGGGTTCCCACTATTCCTACTGTTCCTATATGGTACCGTGAGCTGCCGGATTACAGTCTCTTCGGTTGCTAGGTGGTCAAACCCAGTATCAGCCTTTGCTTTTATCTGGGGCAGGCAATTGGACACAAGGCAACAATGCCATTGGGTCCACTGCCACTGGTTCAGGTGTGCCCTATCTTGTCCCCCTGTACACGCGCTGTTGTAGACTGGCCACAGCCTGTCTGCAAATGCCTGTGGGATCTCCCCTTCCTTCTGCAGAGTTTTCCCTATGCGATCGAACGGACTGCCGTCGTTCGCACCCATGGCTTCCAGTGTTTCCTCCTTTAGGTCCTCAAAACCGTTCTGCCCTCTCTTAGCCTCATCTGAAAGGGTCTGATGGAGCTTGCTATCAACAGAGAAAAGCAACATTTTGGCTTTCTCTTCGTCATCACAGCCGTTAACAGAGGCTGCCTGTTCTATCTCTTGGAAGTGCATTGAGGGTTTCCCTTTTCGGAGAGCAGGGGAATATGTTTCACCAGGCCTCTGAACTGTTGGGTATCATAGGGTACCAGATAGGTATGCTGAACAGCCCCTGGGTCATTATCGTTCACAGGCGGACCGTACCTCCGTTGTCGGAGGGGGTACACTGGTCCTGGTCCCCGCCTGCCTAGTGGGACTTGCTGGCGTTCTCCTACCACCCCATTGTCCACCCCTTCTTGCTGACAGAGCTCCTCAAAACTCGGAGCTGTGGGCTGCGGTCTTGGGATCTCTATTTCCCTAGCCAGCTCTGTTCTGGGTGCTGCCTGTGGGGCGGTTTGATTTGGGCTGCTGGTACTGTCCGACGGACTTCCCTTCGGACTTATGAGACATACCATCCCTTTAGTCCCTAATAACTGCATACCCAAACTCTCTATCTGTCTGTTACATGGGGTATGATCTGCTCCACTAAATCTTTGGTCGCAGGCCAGCTTATAAGCTGCCTTTACCTCCCTAACCTTTTCCTCCTGCTCTGTTACTTCTGAGGTGAGGCGGGCATTCTCTTCCCGCAGTCTCATCTCGTTACTCTTTGCTTCTGTAATTTGGCACTTTAGGAACTCTATCTTGTGCCTCGTGTGGCTTTTGCCCTCACTAGCTTCTTGGGTGAGATGTGCGTTTTCCTCCTGTAGCCTCATCTCACTGTCCCTAGCCTCTGTGACTTCCTGCACAAGGCGCTCTATCTCTGCCTGGCATTTTGTGACCTCTAGTGTGAGGCGTGCATTTTGTTCCCACACCCTCGTCCCACTATCTCTAGCCTCATTCACCTCTCTTATGAGGCGTTCTACCTCCGCCTGGCATTTTTCAAACTCTGACTCCCGATTCTTGGCCTCTGTAACCTCCTCCCGCACCCTCATCTCACCCTTCTTAACCCAGCCACCTATACTATAATAGGTCAGCTTACACGCTGCCGCTAACTTCTGCAGGGCTACCCACAAACTGAAAGAAAGAAAAGCAAGAGCTGATGCTTTCTCCAGATCCAGACCACTTATCCTATCAAAAACTTCCTCCAGTCCTGCCGCGGTCGCCAATTTGTAAGTGGGCATCTTTTACCTGGTTTACGGTAATTTACCTGGTCAGGCAGCCTTTGCCACTGCACTGTGACCAATTTCAATCAGCGGTTTCAAATTGCAATTAATGATATATTAAAAATGGACAAATAGTCTGGATGCAAGAAAGTCAAATTTTATTAAAACTAAAGAAACTACACCACACAATCAAAGTAATCACGGTAAAATTGCTTAACGGGGAAGGCAGACGGCAAAAATGAGGGATAAATGGCTACAATGTTAACCTTACAATCTAAGCAACATTTCCCTTAAATTACCACCCCTTTACTTCTCCCTAGATTGTCTTGCTAGTGGGTCAGAAGCCTTGCTCACCTGCAGTCCAAAGAGTAAAAGAGACAAAAAAGGGGGCAGAGGACATCCTGGGCTTAATCTTTATACCCTGGGAGTCCCTGCTGTTCTCGCGCCGAAAAGGTCCATGCGCAATTTTGCTCCGAAAAGTCCGAATACACAAGAGAAGGGCTTTTAACTTCCTCCATTCATACATGGAGACATCACGTAGTAGAGTCAATTTCAGTGAATGGATGTGTGTAAACAACCCATTGTGCTTGCTGTCCGATGATTGGCTGATTCAAACGGGCTACTCCCCAGTGTAAACAAGCAGCTTGTAGGTTACCGGACCCACCCAATACCACAGGGTGACTGACAGCTCGGGCTCCATTCAAACTTACCACAGGGCAGCGCTGAGCTTTTCATATGCTAACAGCCTGTCTGTCCTTTTCTGCTGCCTTTTAAAATTCTGTTTCCATGAGGTCTGTTCAGCCATTTTTATGCCCTGGGCAATTGAAACAGTCCAAAACTCAAGAGTACATATTTTAATAAAATGTACAATCTTGAAGTGTGCGATTTTCACAAAGTTCTTTGATTCCAGTGTCCAAGTGCTGCCTAGCTTACGAGCCTTTTAACGCAGCCTTTTGCGGTTCTGGGTATGTTTTAAAACATTGTCCAACCCAGAGACAATTTAAATCACACAAGTCTTCGTCTACGATGTGGATTAATATTTCCCGATCTTCGGGGGCTGAGGGGATTTTGCGACCCCTACAGTGGTGGGTGAACGACTAGAGACCATTGTCAAGGACAAAATTAATTCTCACTTGGAGAAGCATGGATTAATAAGGGGCAGCCAGTATGGATTTGTTAAAGGTAAATCGTGTCTGATTAACCTGATTGAGTTCTCTGATGAAGTAACAGAGGGTTGATGAAGGTAGTGCAGTAGATGTTGTATATATGACTTTCAAAAGGCATTTGATAAAATACCACATGAGAGACTTACTCTGAAAATAGAAGCAGAGGGAATTAAAGGGCTGATGGTAATTTGAGTATATAATTGGCTAAGGGAGAGGAGGCAGTGAGCAGTGCTGAGGGATGTTTTTCTGACTGGAGGGAAGTATGCAGTGGGCTCCCCCAGGGGTCGGAATTAGGACCATTGCTTTTCTTGTTATATATAAATGACCTGGACTTGGGTATAGGTGAACAATTTCAAAGTTTACGGATGATACTATTTACTACGTTGCCAAGTTTTGTGAGTGTAGTAGTAGCAGACTTCAGAAGGACAGAGACAGACTGTGAAATGAGCAGGCACAAGGCAGATTACATTAAATGAGGATAAGTGTGAAGTGATGCACTTTGGGAGAAACAACAGGGAGAGGCCGTATAATCTAAATGGGACTAGTTTGAGGGGGTGCAAGAGCAGAGGGACCTGGGGGTTCATATTCACAAGTCTTTGAAAGTGCCACGGCAAGTTGGTGAGGTGGTTCAGAAAGCGTATGGGATACTTGGCTTTGTAAATAGTGCCATTGAATACAAAAACAAGGAAGTTACACTAAACATTTACAAATCACTAGTTCGGAACATAGGAGGCCATTCAGCCCCTCGAGCCTGTTCCGCCATTCAATGAGATCATGGCTGATCTGCGACCTAACTCCATACACCCGCCTTTGGCCCATATCCCTTAATACCTTTGGTTAACAAAAACCTATCAATCTCAGATTGAAAATTAACAATTGATCGAGCATCAATTGCTGTCTGCGGAAGAGAGTTCCAAACCTCTACCACCCTTTGTGTGTAGAAGTGTTTCCTAATTTCACTCCTGAAAGGTCTGGCTCTAATTTTTAGACTATGCCCCCAGTCCTAGGATCCCCAACCAGTGGAAATAGTTTCTCTCTATCTATCCTATCTGTTCCCCTTAATATCCTGAAAACTTCGATCAGATCACCCCTTAACTTTCTAAATTCCAGGGGCTACAACCTTAGTTTGTGTAATCCCTCCTCGTAACTTAACCCTTGAAGTCCAGGTATCATTCTGGTAAACCTACGCTGCACTCCCTCCAAGGCCAATATATCCTCCCTAAGGTGTGATGCCCAGAACTGCTCACAGTGCTCCAGGTGTGGTCTAACCAGGGTTTTGTACAGCTGCAGGGTTTTGGCCTCAGCTGGAGTCTTGTGTACAGTTCTGGGCACCACACTTTAGGAAGGATGTCAAGGCCTTGGAGAGGGTGCAGAGGAGGTTGACTAGAATGGTACCAGGGATGAGGGACTTCAGTTATGTGGAGAGATTGGAGAAGCTGGGATTGTTCCCCTTAGAGCAGAGAAGGTTAAGAGGAGACCGAATAGAGGTGTTCAAAATGATGAGGGGTTTTGATCGAGCAAGTAGGGAGAAACTGTTCACTCTGGCAAGTGGGTCGGTAACAAAGGTCACAGATTTAAAATAGTTACTAAAACTAGAGGGAAATGAGGAGAATTGTTTTCACACAGAGGGTTGTTCAGATCTGGAACGCACCATCTGAAAGGATGCTGGAATCAGGTTCCACAGGAACTTTCAAACAGTAATTGGACGAGTCCTTGAAGAGGACTAGTTTGCAGAGTTCTGGGGATAAAGCTGGGGTTTGGGACTAAATTGGACAGCTCTTTCAAAGACACGATGGGCACAGACACGATGGGCTGAATCACCTCCTTCTGTGCTGTTAGATTCTATGATCAGTGTGAAGTTGCTGGTGTCCCTTAAGGATGTTAGAGCTTTAAAAGCTCTTGCCACAGTCAGAACATTTAAAGGGCCTCTCGTCAGTGTGAACACGCTGATGTCTCAGCAGGTTGGATGACTGAGTGAATCCCTTCCCACACACGGAGCAGGTGAACGGTCTCTCCCCAGTGTGAACTCGCTGATGTAACAGCAGGTTGGATGACCGAGCAAATCCCTTCCCACACACAGAGCAGGTGAACAGTCTCTCCCCAGTGTGAACTCGCTGATGTACCAGCAGGTGGGATGACTGAATGAATCCCTTCCCACACACGGAGCAGTTGAACGGCCTCTCCCCAGTGTGTCGGTGTTGGTGTCTCTTCAACTCCCCGGAGCTTTTAAAGCTCATCCCACAGTCAGAACATTTAAAGGGTCTCTCGTCAGTGTGAACTTGCTGATGTACCAGCAGGTGGGATGAATCAATGAATCCCTTCCCACACACGGAGCAGGTGAACGGCCTCTCCCCAGTGTGAACTCGCTGGTGTGTCAGCAGGTGGGATGACCGACTGAATCCCTTCCCACACACGGAGCAGGTGAACGGCCTCTCCCCAGTGTGAACAAGCTGGTGTCCCTTCAGTTCCCTGGGGCTTTTAAAGCTATTCCCACAGTCAGAACATTGAAATGGTCTCTCATCAGTGTGAACAAGCTGGTGTCCCTTCAGATACTGAGCACTCTTAAAGCTCTTCCCACAGTCAGGACACTGAAATGGTCTCTCATCAGTGTGGACAAGTTGGTGTTGCTTTAGTTCCCCGGGGCTTTTAAAGCTCTTCCCACAGTCAAAACATTGAAATGGTCTCTCATCAGTGTGAACTCGCTGGTGTGTTTGCAGGTGGGATGAACAAACAAATCACTTTCCACACACGGAGCAGGTGAACAGACTGTCCCTGGTGTGACTGCGCCGTTGAACTTCCAATGCAGACAGGGAACTGAAGCCCTTCCCGCCATCCCCACCTTTACCCGGTTTCTCCCCGATGTGACGGTGCACGTGTCTCACCAGGTCAGGCGATCGGCTGAATCCGCGTCCACACACCGAACACGTGTGCGGTTTGTCTGCGTTGCGATCCCTGCTCTCTTCTTCCATGTGCAAAGGCCGATGATATTCAGGTCCTGATGAATCCAGCGACTCTGTCAGATCTTGACGTGATGTTCGGTCTGAGCTTCCCGCCTGTAACTGCTCCACTTCTATAACCCTGTAAATTGAGATCAGAAAAGGATCAGAGGCAAACTGTTGTTTAATTTTCCCTTTCCGAACCTAGGGGCAGTGAAGCTGATTTTCAGGCCCCAGCTGCTGCACAGGTTGGTTGAAAGGATCAGCAGTAATGGTGGCTGTAATACCCACAAGCCCCCGCGCTCCAGAAAGCACTCTTGACTCTGAGTCCCGCACATGTGCTCATGGCCCCGCGCTCTCCCTCCTGCTCTACAATCGCCCGCCCGATCGGTCCGCAACACGCATGCTCAGCACACAAAACCCCGCGGTTGGAACATCGGGCGTGCATGCGGAGCCACAACATCTGGTACGCGTGAGCGGCTTAGGTGGGGGCGAGTCGGTGTTTCGCCTCAGCCGCCAGGGAGGTGCGCATGCGCAGGACGACCCAACATTCTTCCCGTCAGCAATCACTCCCTCGTTTCTTTAACAAAAACAGAAAATGCTGGAAATACTCAGCAGGTCAGGCAGCATCTGTGGAGAGAGAAACAGAGTTAACGTTTCAGGTCGATGACCATTCGTCAGAACTGCTTGCTCTTTAGTGTCAGCCAGTGGCTCACTGGGTAGCACTCGCGCCTCTGAGTCAGAAAGTTGTGGGTTCATAGTCCCACTCCAGAGACTTGAGCACAAAAATCCAGGCTGACACTCCAGTGCAGTGCTGAGGGAGTGCGGCACTGTTGGAGGTGCCGTCTTTCGGATGAGATGTTAAATTGAGGCCCTGTTTGCTCTCTCAGGTGGATGTAAAAGATCCCATGGCATTATTTCAGGAAAGAAAGACTTGCATTTATATAGTGCCACCAGATATCCTAAAGTGCTTTACAGCCAATGAAGTACTACAATGAAGTAGTCACTGTTGTATCGTGGGAAAGAGCAGGGGAATTATCCCCAGTGTCCAAGCCAATGTTTATCCCTCAATCAACATAAAAAATGATAGATTATCTGGTCATTACCACATTGCTGTTTGTGGGAGCTTGCTGTGCGCTAACTGACTGCCGCATTTCCTACATTACAACAGTGACTACACTGCAAAAGTACTTCATTGGCTGTAAAGCACTTTGGGTCGTCCGGTGGTGGAGAAAGGCACAATATAAATGCAAGTCTTTCTTTCTTCACTGGTCTCACCAGCGACCTCTTCTGGCTGATGGTTGATTGACAGATGAGAGCCCGCGCATGCGCACTCGGAGCGGCGCTTTGGGCCAAGTCCGGCACAGCGACCCCTCCGGTCAGCAAGGGTAATAACCGCGCATGCCCAGAGGACACCAGCCCACTCGGAGCTGCGCCTGCGCTGTCGGACGGAGTCGGCGCGGGCCATTCCGGGGAAAGGCCTTGGTGTCGGTTCCAGAGTCACGATCGGTGACGCGAAGTGAGTTTTCTCTGCTCCAATTGGGTGGAGAATGGAGCGGGGTGGATCGGGAGAGAATAGAGAGAAATAGAAAAACCTCAGAGTCCGCGAGGCCCCGGACCGAGCGGTGGCACTTGGACGGTGCACATGATCTCCTCGGGGACACGTCACCCGGGCCCGCGGCCTCATTGACGGCAGCTTCCCGCCAATAGGGAGCGAGCGGGGCGGGGCTGGAGGAGCGAGCCGGCGGCGGGTCCTCCAACCAATCGGGGAGCCCGAGGGGCGGGACTAGCAGCACCCAGTGGGCGGGGCTGGAGGAGCGAGCCGGCGGCGGGTGCTTCAACCAATCGGGCAGCCCGAGGGGCGGGACTAGCGCCGGCTAATTGTCTGATCCGCAGGGCAGCGAGTTTCTCCAGTCCCTTGTTCAGGGCCCGGGGCCAGGGGAGGCTGTGGGCCTTTATTCCCCGCATTGGACACAAGGCTCTTTATCTCAGGCATAGGGTGATGTCGCACTGAAACTTTCCGCTGTCCTTTACAAAGATGGCTCTTTGGCTCAGGCATAGGGTGATGTCGCAGTGAAACTTTCCGCCCTCCTTTACAAAGATGGCTGTCGTTAACCTGGGCCTGCAAGGGGAAGGAATCCCCACAACTGCAAACATGAGATCTTCAAGTTATTATTGGGGGCTTGCCTCCTGCACGAGTTGTTTATGAAGCCTCCCCACCCACCTACCGGTCCATTAATCACTCTGTCGCGATTCTTACCCGCTGCACCATCGCGCTGCCGGCTTCAGCTCCTCTCCATCTCCAGTAACGCACTGCGCATGCTCAATATACCGGCCCCTCCTGCGCCTGCGCGCTGGGCTCTTGTAGTCTGGGTGCGGCACGTGGTCCACCGCGGGGAATGCTGGGTAAAAGACCAGATTAGTGAATGGAACATGATTTACTGTGATCAGATTGAGGACTGAACCATGTTCATTCTAGTAGTCATGGTTTGTTTCTGCTGATCTTAATAACTCCTGTATCTGCGCTGGAGATTAATATTCTGTTTAAATAGTGAATAAATAAAGCTCGAGGAACAGCACCTCATCTTTCAATTAGGCACTTTACAGCCTTCTGGACTCAACATTGAGTTCAACAATTTCAGACTTTAACCCTTACTCCCATTTTTCATGCTGTATGATTTTGCCATCCCCATTTGCAACATTTTCCAAGACTCGGTTTCACAGCCACATCTCTTTCCTCAGCAACTGTCTCCGGTTCCAACTTATTCCACGTGGATTCCAACTGAACTTCCACCCTTCGTGTTTCAGATCCACCCAGGATAACTTTCCTGCCTCTTACCTTAGTAATATCTGTTACATCTCCAGCTTTTTCCAGTTCTGATGAAGGGTCCCAGACCTGAAACGTTAACTCTGTTTCTCTCTCCACGGACCCTGCCTGGCCTGCTGAGTATTTCCAGCATTTTCTGTTGTTATTTCAGTGAATAAATAAGCTTTGTTTCAAACACACAGTGTGTCAAATATTTGATTTCTCCATGATAAGAGAAGACGAATTGATGTTCTTCTGTTCCAGACTGTTTAATTTTCAGGCCTTTTCTTACTCTAGATTATTTCCGTTCTCACCTCATCTTAGCCGCCTGCTGCACCTGCATGCTTACCTTCAGCAGCTGGTGCACAAGAACACCCAGGTCTCTTTGCACTTCCCCTTCTCCCAATCTATTGCCATTCAAATAATAATCTGCCTTCCTGTTTTTGCCATCAAAGTGGATAACCTTGCATTTATCCACATTATAGTGCATTTGCCATGTTTCTGCCCAATCACCCAACCTGTCCAAATCGTACTGGAGTTTCTCGACATCCTCCTCACAGCATACCCTCCCACCCAGCTTTGTGTCGTCTACAAATTTGGAGATATTACATCCAATTCCCTCGTCCAGATCATTAATATATATTGTGAACAGCTGGGGTCCTAGGACCGATCCTTGTCTGCCTGCCTGCCACTCGGAAAACGACCCGTTTATTCCAACTCTTTGCTTTCTGTCCGCCAACCAGTTCACTATCCAAGTCAATACCTTGCCCCCAATCCCATGTGCCTTAATTTTGCACGCTAATCTCTTATGCGGGACCTTATCGAAAGCCTTCTGAAAGTCCAAATACACCACATCCACTGGTTCTCCCTTATCTATTTTACCAGATACATCCTCAAAAAATTCCAGTAGATTAGTCAAGCACGATTTACCTTTTGTAAATCCATGTTGACTTTGTCCGATCCAGTCACTGCTTTCCAAGTGCTCTGCTATTACATCTTTTATAATGGACTCGAGCATTTTCCCCACTACCGATGTCAAGCTTACCGGTCTATAATTCCCCGCCTTTTCTCTGCCACCTTTTTTGAATAGTGGGGTAACATTAGCTACCCGCCAATCCATGGGTACCGTTCCAGAGTCTATCGAATTCTGGAAGATGACCAGCAATGCATCTACTATTTCAAGGGCTACCTCCTTAAGTACCCTGGGATGTAGATTATCAGGCCCTGGGGATTTATCGGCCTTCAGGCCCATCAATTTTCCTAACACCATTTCCCTACAAATACTGATGTCTTTCAGTTCCACCCTTTCATCAGACCCTATGTTCCCCGGCATCTCTGGGAGGTTATTTGTGTCCTCCTTTGTGAAGACAGAACCAAAATATGTATTTAGTTGGTCTGCCATTTCTTTGTTCCCCATTATAAATTCCCCCATTCTGACTGCAAGGGACCTACGCTTGACTTGACCAATCTTTTTCTCTTCACATATCTATAAAAGCTTTTACAGTCAGTTTTTATGTTCCCTGCAAGCTTACGTTCATATTCTATTTTCCCTTTCTTAATTAATCCCTTTGTCCTCCTTTGTTGAATCCTAAACTGCTCCCAATCCTCAGGATTATTGCTTTTTCTGGCCAATTTATATGCCCTCTCCTTGGACCTTATGCTATCCCTAATTTCCCTTGTTAGCCACGGTTGAGCCACCTTTTTTGTTTTATTTTTATGCCAAACTGGGATGAACAAATTCTGTAGTTCATCCATTCGGTCTTTGAATGTTTGCCATTGCCTGTCCACCGTCAACCCTTTGAGTGCCATTCCCCAATCAGTCCTACCCAACTCGCTCCTCAGACCATTGTAGTTTCCTTTATTTAAATTGAGGACCCTAGTCTCCGAGTCAACTACTTCATTCTCCATCTTAATGAAGAATTCGATCATGTTATGATCGCTCCGACCCAAGGGGCCTCGTACAACAAGATTGCTAATTATTCCTTTCGCGTTACATAATACCCAGTCTAAGATGGCCTGACATCTGGTTGGTTCCTCGACATATTGGTCCAGGAAACCATCCCGTAAACACTCCAGGAATTCCTCCTCCACAGTATTGTTACTCATTTGGTTGGCCCAATCTATATGTAGATTAAAGTCACCCATGATGACTGCTGTGCCCTTATTGCACGCTTCTTTAATTTCTCTTTTAATGCCATCCCCAACCTCCGCATTACTGTTTGGAGGTCTATAAACCACTCCCACTAACGTTTTTTTCCCCTTAGTATTTCTCAATTCTACCCATACAGATTCCACCTCATCAGAGCTAATATCCTTCATGACAATTGTGTTAATCCCTTCTTTAACCAGTAATGCTACCCCACCTCCCTTTCCTTTTTGCCTATCTTTCCTGAATATCGAATACCCCTGGATGTTGAGTTCCCAGTCCTGGCCTTCCTTGAGCCACATTTCCGTAATCCCAACCAAATCGTATTTGTTTACTTCTATTTGCGCAGCCAATTCATCCACCTTATTACAAATGCTCCTCGCATTAAGACACAAAGCCTTCAGGCTTGTTTTTTTAACGCTCTTAGACCTATTGGAATTATTATTTACTGTGGCCATGTTTGATTTAAACTGTTGATTTCTCTGACTGCCACTTTTGTTTTTCTCCTTCCTATCTTTTGCTTTTATCCTTGTTTCCCTTTCCTCTGTCTCCCTTCTCAGGTTCCCAACCCCCTGCCATTTTAGTTTAAACCCTCCCCCACAGCATTAGCAAACACTCCCCCTAGGACATTGGTTCCAGCCCTACCCAGGTGCAAACCGTCCGGTTTGAACTGGTCCCACCTCCCCCAGAACCGGTTCCAATGTCCCAGGAACTTGAATCCCTCCCCCTGGCACCATTCCTCTAGCCACGTATTCATCTGAAGTATCCTATTTCTACTCTGACTAGCACGTGGCACTGGTAGCAACCCTGAGATTACTACCTTTGAGGTCCTGTTTTTTAATTTATCTCCTAACTCCCTATATTCCGCTTTTAGGACCTCATCCCGCTTTTTACCGAAAATGTTGGTGCCTATATGCACCACGACAACTGGCTGTTCACCCTCCCCTTCCAAGATGTTCTGCAGCCGCTCGGAGACAGCCTTGACCCTTGCACCAGGGAGGCAACACACCATCCTGGAGTCTCGTTTGCGGCCGCAAAAATGCCTATCGATTCCCCTTACAATTGAATCCCCTATTACTATAGCTCTACCCCTCTTTTTCCTCCCATTCTGTGCAGCAGAGCCACCCCTGGTGCCAGGAAGTTGGCTGCTGCTGCCTTCCTCTGATAAGCCATCCCCCCCAACAGTACTCAAAGTGGTGTATCTGTTGGAGAGGGGGATGGCCACAGGGGACCCCTGCACTACCTGCCTGCACCTAGTACTCTGCCTGTTGGTCACCCGTTCCCTTTCTTCCTGTCCAACCTCTACCTGCGGTGTGTCCAACTCCGTAAATGTGCTATTCACGATGTCCTGAGCATCGTGAATGCTCCAGTATGTATCCAATCGCAGCTCCAGCGCCGCAATGCGGTCTGTCAGTAGCTGCAGCTGGATGCACTTCCTGCACATGTAGTTGTCAGGGACACAGGAAGTGTCCCTGAGTTCCCACATACTGCAGGAGGAGCATATCACGGGGCCCGGCTGTCCTGCCATGACTTACCCTTTAATTAATTGAATTTAAATTAAATCAATCAATCCCACTATTACACTACAGTTAACTGGTTTACCAACAGTCCCCGCTACACCAGAGAGACCTTAGAAACTATAAACCAGAGTTAAAGTTTAAAAAAAAAGAGAAATACTCACCAACCAATCACTTACCTGCTTCCTGGTGACGTCACACTTTGATTACTTTTTACCTCTCTCCCCTGCTGTTGAACTGGTCGGGCTGCTCCTCACTCACTGCCGCTGATTTTAAACTGCCGCCGATGCTCAATGTTCCCACGCAGGTCCGCTCTGGTCGGGCTGCTCCTCGCTCACTGCCGTCGGTTTTAAACTGCCGCGGATGCTCAGTGTTCCCACACAGGTCCGCTCTGGTCGGGCTGCTCCTCACTCACTGCCGCCGGTTTTAAACTGCCGCCGATGCTCAGTGTTCCCACGCAGGTCCGCTCTGGTCGGGCTGCTCCTCACTCACTGCCGCCGATTTTAAACTGCCGCCGATGCTCAGTGTTCCCACGCAGGTCCGCTCTGGTCGGAGGAGACATTGGGTCGATTGGGCTTATACTCGCTGGAGTTTAGAAGCATGAGAGGGGATCTCATTGAAACTCATAAAATTCTAACAGGACTAGACAGACTAGATGCAGGAAGGATGTTCCTGATGGCCGGGGAGTCCAGAAACAGGGGTCACAGTCTAAGGATAAGGGGTAAGCCATTTAGGACTGAGATGAGGAGGAATTTCTTCACCCAGAGAGTGGTGAACCTGTGGAATTCTCTACCACGGAAGGCAGTAGAGGCCAATTCATTAAATATATTCAAGAAGGAGTTAGATATATTTCTTAAGGCTAAAGGGATCAAGGGATATGGGGAGAAGGCAGGGACAGGGTACTGAATTTGGATGATCAGCCATGATCTCATTGAATGGCGGAGCAGGCTCAAGGGGCCGAATGGCCTACTCCTGCTCCTATCTTCTATGTTTCTATGCTGTGGTGTACATGGACTTCCAAAAGGCATTTGATAAAGTGCCACAGCCATGGGCTTCAACTTTTCTGAGAAGCCCATTAACAAAAGGGACGGTGGCAGCATGGATATGAAATTGGCCCAGTGACAGGAAACAGAGAGTAGTGGTGAACGGTTGTTTTTCGGACTGGAGGAAGGTACACAGTGGTGTTCCCCAGGGGTCAGTTCTAGGACCACTGCTGTTCTTCATATGTTCTGGATGAGCAAAAATTTTCTCCAATTAAATATTGGGAAGACCGAAGCCATTGTTTTCGGTCCCCGCCACGAACTCCGTTCCCGAGCCACTGACCCCATCCCTCTCCTTAACATCTGTCCGCAGCTGAACCACACTGTTCGCAACCTTGGTGTCATATTTGACCCTGAAATGAGCTTCCGACCACATATCCACAGTACAACAAAGACCGCCTATTTCCACCTCCGTAACATCGCCCATCTCCGCCCCTGCCTCAGCTCATCCGCTGCTGGAACCCTCATCCATGTCTTTGTTACCTCTAGACTTGACTATTCCAACACACTCCTGGCCGGCCTCCCACATTCCACCCTACGTAAACTTGAGGTCATCCAAATCTCGGCTGTCCGTGTCCTAACTCGCACCAAGTCCCGTTCACCCATCTCGCCTGTGCTCGCTGACCTATATTGGCTCCTGGTTAAGCAGCGCCTCGATTTCAAAATTCTCATCCTTGTTTTCAAATCCCTCAATGGCCTCGCCCCTCCCTATCTCTGTAATCTTCTCCAGCCCCACAACCCCCTGAGATATCTGTGCTCCTCTAATTCTGCCCTCTTGAGAATCCCTGATTTTAATCACTCAACCTTTGGTGGCCGTGCCTTCTGTTGCCGGGGCCCCGAGCTCTGGAATTCCCTGCCTCAACCTCTCCGCCTCGCTACCTCTCTTTCCTCCTTTAAGACGCTCCTTAAAACCTACCTCTTTGACCAAGCTTTTGGTCACCTGCCCTAATTTCTCCTTATGTGGCTCGGTGTCAATTTTTTTTTGTCTTAAAATACTCCCGTGAAGCGCCTTGGGACGTTTTACTACGTTAAAGGCGCTATATAAATACAAGTTGTCCTTGTTGATATATATCAGTGACTTGGACGTGGGTGCACAGGGCACTATTTCAAAATTTGCAGATGACACAAAACTTGGAAGTATAGTGAACAGTGAGGATGATAGTGATAGACTTCAAGAGGACATAGACAGGCTAATAGAGAGGGTTCGAGTACAGGAACAAGGATGTCTTGCTGCAGTTGTACAGGGCCTTGGTGAGACCACACCTTGAGTATTGTGTGCAGTTTTGGTCGCCTTATCTGAGGAAGGATGTTCTTGCCATGGAGGGAGTGCAGCGAAGATTCACCAGGCTGATACCTGGGATGGCAGGAATGACGTATGAGGAGAGATTGGGTCGATTGGGCTTATACTCGCTGGAGTTTAGAAGAATGAGGGGATCTCATTGAAACTTATAAAATTCTAACAGGACCAGACAGACTAGATGCAGGAAGGATGTTCCTGATGGTCGGGGCGTCCAGAACCAGGGGTGACAGTCTAAGGATAAGGGGTAAGCCATTTAGGACTGAGATGAGGAGGAATTTCTTCACCCAGAGAGTGGTGAACCTGTGGAATTCTCTATCACAGAAGGCAGTTGAGGCCAATTCATTAAATATATTCAAGAAGGAGTTAGATATATTTCTTAAGGCTAAAGGGATCAAGGGGTATGGGGAGAAAGCAGGGACAGGGTACTGAATTTGGATGATCAGCCATGATCTCATTGAATGGCAGAGCAGGCTCGAGGGCCCGAATGGCCTACTCCCGCTCCTATCTTCCATGTTTCTATGTTTAATGGAATGGGCGGACATGTGGCAGATGGAATTTAACGCAGAAACGTGCAAAGTGATACAGTTTGGTAGGAAGAACAAGGAGAGGCAATATAAACTAAAGGGTACAATCCTAAAGGGGGTGCAGGAACAGAGAGACCTGGGGGTATGTGTGCACAAATCGTTGAAGGTGGCAGGGCAGGTTGAGAAAGCGGTTAAAAAAGTATACGGGATCCTGGGCTTTATAAATAGAGGCATAGAGTCCAAAAGCAAGGAGGTGATGATGAACCTTTATAAAACACTGGTTCGGCCTCAACTGGAGTATTGTGTCCAATTCTGGGCCCCGCACTTTAGGAAGGATGTGAAGGCCTTAGAGAGGGTGCAGAAAAGATTTACCAGAATGGTTCCAGGGATGAGGGACTTCAGTTACGTGGAGAGACTGGAGAAGCTGGGATTGTTCTCCTTAGAGCTGAGAAGGTTAAGGGGAGATTGACCAGAATGGTTCCAAAGATGAGGGCCTAGAAATTCGGTAGGCTTAGCGCCGCTTTTGAGGCGCTACAGGGCCTAGCGCCGGAGTTATGGCCAGTTTGGAAATTGAGTGGGTCCCTAAATCGGCGTTAGGCCGTTAGCGCTGCGCCGGCACCGATGACGTCATCGGTGTGCGCAGCGTCCCGGTTGCCATGGTAACCCGCCCGAACTCCGAAATTGACTTGCGGCCGCCTCGCCCGTGGCAGCCGCAAGCAACGTTCTGGCAGAGGTGCCTTACTGGACTTTGCGCCGGCGCATTAAAGGCCCCGCGGCGGCCGGCCGCTTTCCCGCCGGCCGCCTGGCCGCAGCTCCCTCCCCGGACTTCTCCCCCCCCCCCCCGGGACAGATGCAAGCCCGGCACTTGTCCGAGGTGCCGGGCTCATTTTTACAATGATTTTCGCGGGCCGTGGCCGGGTGCAGGCAGCTCCTCCTTAAGGGAAGGAGGAGGCCTGCACTTCCCGAACCTGCCGCACCGCAGCGGGCGCCGCAGCGCCGGAATAGCGCCGCAATTCAGCGCGTAGCGCCAGTTTTCAGGCGCAAACAGCTTTCAGCAGCGCCGGCAGCCGTTTGGGCGCAGAACTAGTGAATTTTTGGCCCGCCCAGCGCGACTTAGCTCCGGCACTAACTTCCGGCGCTAAAGCCGTCGCTGCGCCAAAACCCAATTTCTAGGCCGAGGGACTTCAGTGATGTGGAGAGACTGGAGAAGCTGGGGTTGTTCTCCTTGGAGCAGAGAAGGTTAAGGGGAGATTGACCAGAATGGTTCCAGGGATGAGGGACTTCAGTGATGTGGAGAGACTGGAGAAGCTGTGGTTGTTCTCCTTAGAGCAGAGAAGGTTAAGAGGTTTGATCGAGGTGTTCAAAATCACGAGGGGTCAGGACAGAGTAGATAGAAACTGTTCCCATTGGCAGAAGGGTCGAGAACCAGAGGACACAGATTTAAGCTGATTGGCAGAAGGTCCAAAGGTGACATGAGGAAAAACTTTTTTACGCAGCGAGTGGTGAGGATCTGGAATGCACTGCCTGAAAGGGTGGTGGAGGCAGATTCAATCACCGCTTTCAAAAGGGAATTGGATAAGTGCCTGAAGTAAAGAAATGTGCAGGGTTACGGGGAAAGGGCGGGGGAGTGGGACTAGCTGAGAGTGGGCACGGGCTCGACGGGCCGAATGGCCTCCTTCTGTGCTGTAACCATTCTGATTCTATAGGAGCAGGAGTCGGCCATTCGGCCCCTCGAGCCTGCTCCACCATTGAATAAGATCATCGACCCCAACTCCACTTTCCCGCCCGATCCCCATATCCCTCGATTCCCCGAGAGCCCAAACACCTTTCGATCTCAGTCTTGAATCTACTCATCGACTGAGCCTCCACAGCCCTCTGGGGCAGAGAATTCCAAAGATTCACCACCCTCTGAGTGAAGAAATTCCTCCTCACCTCAGTCTTAAATGGCCCACCCCTTATCCTGAGACTGTGACCCCTGGTTCTGGACTCTCCAGAACTTCAGCCAGGCAAAGCCGCCATCAGTCACTGCAAGAACGGTTAAATGTTTAAAAATGAAACAACAACAACAACAACTTGTATTTATATAGCGCCTTTAAAACATCCCAAGGCGTTTCACAGGAGTGTTCTAAGACAAAAAATTTGACACCGAGTCACATAAGGAGAAATTAGGGCAGGTGACCAAAAGCTTGGTCAAAGAGGTAGGTTTTAAGGAGCATCTTAAAGGAGGAAAGAGAGGTAGCGAGGCGGAGAGGTTTAGGGAGGGAATTCCAGAGCTTAGGACCCAGGCGGCTGAAGGCACGGCCACCAATGGTGGAGTGATTATAATCAGGGATATTCGAGAGGCCAGAATTAGAGGAGCACAGATATCTCTGGTGGTTGTGGGGCTGGAGGAGGTTACAGAGATAGGGAGGGGGCGAGGCCTCTGAAAACAAGGATGAGAATTTTGAAATCGAGGCGTTGCTTAACCGGGAGTCAATGTCGGTCAGCGAGCACAGAGGTGATGGGTGAACGGGACTTGGTGCGAGTTAGGACACAGGCAGCAGAGTTTTGGATGACCTCAAGTTGACGTGGGCTGGAATGTGGGAGGCCAGCCAGGAGTGTATTGGAATAGTCGAGTCTGGAGGTAACAAAGGCCCGGGTGAGGGTTTCAGCAGTGGATGAGCTGAGGCAGGGGCGGAGACGGGCGATGTTACCGAGGTGGAAGTAGGCGGTCTTTGTTATGCTGCGGATATGTGGTCAGAAGCTGATTTCAGGGTCAAATATGACACCAAGGTTGTGAACAGTGTGGTTCAGCCTCAGACAGATGTTAGGGAGAGGGATGGAGTCAGTGGCTCGGGAACAGAGTTTGTGGGGTGTCTGTCCCTTTAACTACAATTCATAGAATCATGGATATTTACGGCACAGAAGGAGGCCATTTGGCCCATCATGTCTGTGCCGGCCGACAAAGAGCTCTTCACCCTAATCCCACTTTCCAGCACTTGGTCCATAGCCTTGTAGGTTACAGCACTTCAGATGCACATCCAAGTACTTTTTAAATGTGATGAGGGTCTCTGCCTCTACCACCCTGTCAGGCAGTGAGTTCCAGACCCCCACCACCCTCTGGGTGAAAAACATTCTCCTCAACTCCCCTCTAAACCTCCGACCAATTACTTTAAATCTGTGCCCCCTGGTTATTGATCTGTCTGCTGAGGGAAATAGGTCCTTCCTATCCACTCTCTCTCTGCCCCTCATAATGTTATACACCTCAATCAGGTCTCCCCTCAGCCTCCTCTGTTCCAAAGAAAACAACCCCAGCCTGTTCGATAAGGTCCCGCATAAGAGATTAGCGTGTAAAGTTAAGGCACATGGGATTGGGGGTAAGGTACTGACTTGGATAGAGAACTGGTTGGCAGACAGGAAGCAAAGAGTTGGAATAAACGGGTCTTTATCCGAGTGGCAGGCAGTGACTAGTGGGGTACCGCAGGGATCGGTCCTTTGACCCCAGCTATTCACAATATATATTAATGATCTAGACGAGGGAACTAGATGTAATATCTCCAAATTTGCAGATGACACAAAGCTGGGTGGGCGTGTGTGCTGTGAGGAGGATTTGGACACGTTGGGTGATTGTACTGCATCTGCCATGCATCTGCCCAATGTGGATAAATGCGAGGTTATCCATTTTGGTGGCAAAAACAGGAAGGCAGATTATTATCTGAACGGCAATAGATTGGGAGAAGGGGAAGAGCAACTAGACCTGGGTGTCCTTGTGCACCAGTCGCTGAAGGTAAGCATGAAGGTGCAGCAGGTGGTTAAGAAGGCAAATGGTATGTTGGCCTTCGTAGCAAGAGGGTTTGCGTACAGGAACAAGGATGTCTTGCTGCAGTTGTACAGGGCCTTGGTGAGACCACACCTTGAGTATTGTGTGCAGTTTTGGTCGCCTTATCTGAGGAAGGAGGTTCTTGCCATGGAGAAAGTGCAGCGAAGATTCACCAGACTGATACCTGGGATGGCAGGAATGACGTATGAGGAGAGATTGGGTCGATTGGGCTTATACTCGCTGGAGTTTAGAAGAATGAGAGGGGATCTCATTGAAACTTATAAAATTCTAACCGGACTAGACAGACTAGATGCAGGAAGGATGTTCCCGATGGTGGGGGAGTCCAGAACCAGGGGTCACAGTCTAAGGATAAGGGGTAAGCCATTTAGGACAGAGATGAGGAGGAATTTCTTCACCCAGAGAGTGGTGAACCTGTGGAATTCTCTACCACAGAAGGCAGTTGAGGCCAATTCATTAAATATATTCAAGGCGGAGTTAGATATATTTCTTAAGGCTAAAGGGATCAAGGGATTTGGGGAGAAGGCAGGGACAGGGTACTGAGTTTGGATGATCAGCCATGATCTCATTGCATGGCGGAGCAGGCTCAGAGGCTGAATGGCCTACTCCTATTCTTCTATGTATTCAATCTTTCCTTGCAGCTGAAATTCTCTAGTCCTGGCAACATCCTCGTAAATCTCCCGTCTCGAGCAGTCACATCTTTCCTGCAATGGGGACGACCAGAACTGCACGCGGTGGCCTAACTGGTGTTTTTGTATAGTTCAAGCAGAACCTCCCTGCTCTTACATGATACATAGAGAGGCACTGCCCCTTTAAATACCTGGGGAGCACCCATTCCCCTTTAAATGGCCAAGCAATTGTTTTTGTTGAAAAGGGGCCACGGTCCCCTTTGACTCACACCCCACCACAAATACTCACAAGAGAGAAAGAGAGAGAGGAGGAAGAATGCTGGTCTTTGTCCCTTTAAAAGTGGCTGCCCACCAAAATGTTCACAGCACCAGGGCTCTTTGTTCTGGATAAAAGAGAAAAGGTTCACTTATTTTTAAATGAATGCAATTGATGAATAGCCTTGCAATAAAGGTAATGCAAAGGAATAAACACTCACAAGCTGGGTTTTTATCCACCCTCCTCCTCCTCCCCTTCCCTTTAACAGCTCCTGCAGACAATGAAAGCAGGAACGATAGCAAAATAATGCAGATGCTGGAAATCCGAAATAACAACAGAAAGTGCTGGAAAAACTCAGCAGGCCAGGCAACATCCGTGGAGAGAAATTAGAGTCGACGTTTCAGGTCGAAACCCTTCTTCAAAACTGGAAAGGAAATGAAATAGATGGAAAGGCAGGGCTGGGGAGGGAACCAAAGAAGTGAAGAGACATTAAGAGGTATTCAAAACCAGACGAGCTGGTGATCGGACTAGTGGAGACAATAGACGGCTCAGGTTAGGTGTGAAATGTACTGGCAGGATGAGAGACAGCTGCCATGTAAAAAAAAAAGGAAAGGGGGGGATGGGAAGACCCAAAACAAAGGGGTGGGGGAAAAATATAAGTAAAAATGTAATAGGGGTGAACTGGAGATTGAGTCCGGAAGGCTGCAAAGCAGGAAAGCGGCCTGCAGCCCACCGAGGTCCCGCCCCCTCCCTCCCGCGCCGCCATTGGTTGGAGGACCGTCAGCCCGCCCGGTCCTCCCAGCGTTTTCCACGCTCCTGATTGGCGGGCGCCTCGCGTCAATCACCCCCCCTCCGATTACGTGCTGACGCCAGCACGCAACGCCCAGGGGTCGGTTGGATCGGCGCGCGCCACCGCAAGGTAAAAAAAAAGACACCCCACACAAATGAGGAAAAACAAAAATAATAATAATCGCACTTTAGAGGGGAGGAGGTTGGGGGAATTAATGAGTGTTTTCAATTTGTTTCGCAAAAAAAAATATTTGAAAAGCTTCCCAACGGTGCGAGGCGAGCTGCGCATGCGCTCCAGCCAGCCTGTGACACCCCCACGTGGGCCCGGGGGCCGGACACGCCCACTTACCTTCCCCTGCACCAATCACAGCGCGGGCAGGCCCTTCTCTCAATCGTCACCTGTCAATCACCCTCCCTTCCCCTGCACCAATCACAGCGCGGGCAGGCGCTGCTCTCAATCGCCACCTGTCAATCACCCTCCCTTCCCCTGCACCAATCACAGCGCGAGCAGGCGCTTCTCTCAATCACCACCTGTCAATCACCCTCCCTTCCCCTGCACCAATCACAGCGCGGGCAGGCGCTGCTCTCAATCACCACCTGTCAATCACCCTCCCTTCCCCTGCACCAATCACAGCGCGAGCAGGCGCTTCTCTCAATCACCACCTGTCAATCACCCTCCCTTCCCCTGCACCAATCACAGCGCGGGCAGGCGCTGCTCTCAATCGCCACCTGTCAATCACCCTCCCTTCCCCTGCACCAATCACAGCGCTGGCAGGCCCTTCTCTCAATCACCACCTGTCAATCACCCTCCCTTCCCCTGCACCAATCACAGCGCGGGCAGGCCCTTCTCTCAATCACCACCTGTCAATCACCCTCCCTTCCCCTGCACCAATCACAGCGCGGGCAGACGCTTCTATCAATCGTCACCTGTCAATCACCCTCCCTTCCCCTGCACCAATCACAGCGCGGGCAGGCGCTTCTCTCAATCACCACCTGTCAATCACCCTCCCTTCCCCTGCACCAATCACAGCGCGGGCAGGCGCTTCTCTCAATCACCACCTGTCAATCACCCTCCCTTCCCCCTCGTGGTGTCGATTGACAGTGGTGTCAGCCAATGAGGTGCAGGAAGGGGCGGGACCAGGGCCAGGACTGACAGCAAGCCTGAACTAATTCAATTAAATACCTGCAGCCACAAAAAACCACTTTTATTGAGTCAGCCAAAAAACAGTAAAGTAAATGAGGTTTGCTGAGTCAGCAAAACAAACAAAGTCTATTTTAGAAACACAGAAACATAGAAGATTGGAGCAGGAGTCGGCCATTCGGCCCCTCGAGCCTGCGCCGCCATTCAATGCGATCATGGCTGATCATCCAAATTCAGTACGATAGCAAAATACTGCAGATGCTGGAAATCCGAAATAACAACAGAAAATGCTGGAAAAACTCAGCAGGTCAGGCAACATCTGTGGAGAGAAATCTGAGTTGACGTTTCGGGTTGGACCCTTCTTCAAAACTGGAAAGAAAAGAAAATCGATCGAAGGCAGGGCTGCGATGAACCAAAGAAGTAAAAGAGACAATAAAAGGTGTTCAAAACCAGACGAGATGGTAATAGGCCGGTGGGGACAAAAGACAGCTGAGATTAGGTGTGAAGTGTACTGGCAGGATAAGAGACAGCTGCAGGTGGGAGAGAGAAACAAAAGGAGAAGGGGGGGTGGGAAAGGAGGACCCTAAACAAAGGGGTGGAAAAAATTATAAGTAAAAAAGTAATAGGGGCCGAGGTTATGATCTGAAATTGTTGAACTCGATATTGAGTCCAGAAGGCTGCAAAGTGCCTAATCGGAAGATGAGGTGCTGTTCCTCGAGTTTACGTTGAGCTTCCGTGGAACAATACAAGAGGCCAAGGACGGTGAGGTCCGAGTGGGAATGGAGCGGTGAATTAAAATGACAGGCGACCGGAAGCTCAGGGTCACCCTTATGGACTGAACGGAGGTGTTCCGCAAAGCGGTCACCCAATCTGCGTTTGGTCTCCCCAATGTAGAGGAGACCGCATCGTGAGCAGCGAATACAGTATACTAGATTGCAAGAAGTACAAGTTGATGCGCTATCAATTACTCATAAAAGACGGAGAGTTAGGAGAGTAACTAAAGGCTTTTATTAGCAAAGAATAGAGCATGCCTCTCGTGGTTGACTGGGTTCCAAGAAGGCAGGGGGCTGCCGGTCAATCACCTTTATGCCTGGGCCTGTGGGTGGAGCCAGCCGAGACATGTTGAGGCATGCATAGGTACAACAGTGTGCAACAACAACAACAACAGTGAATAACAATAACAGTGGTTTACCACATTCACCCCTTGTTTAAAATTGAGTCCGGCGGGGTGAAGTGTACTAAAGGTTCGTGTAAGTAAGTCTATCAGGTGGCCTTGTATGCCGTCCTGATCGTCGTGGTGGCGGCGGTGATGGTGCAGCATCCAACGTTGAATCTGGCGTCTCATTGAGTGGTTGGGTGGTCAATGACGGGTCCTGGGGCTGCGGCATGCCGTCTAGCGGGGTTGGGTTGTGGGTAGTGGTGGATGGCAATGGTAGTGTTTCAGGGGCACCCAAAGGTGCGAGGTCTCGTGTGGGGGCTGTGTCCTCCCGCCCGTCCGGGTACGCTACGTAAGTGTACTGGGGGTAGGCGTGGGTAGTGGTGGGTGGCGAGGGAGGTGTTTCGGGAGCACCCGAAGGTGCGAGGTCTCGTATGGAGACTGTGTCCTCCCGCCCGTCCGGGTACACCACGTAAGCATACTGAGGGTTGGCATGGAGGAGGCTCACCCTCTCGACCAGGGGGTCCGTCTTATGGGACCTCACGTGCTTCCGCAGTAGGACGGGTCCTGGAGAAGTCAGCCATGTCGGTAACGAGATCCCCGATGTGGACTCCCTGGGGAAGGAGAACATTCTCTCATGAGGGGTAGCATTGGTGGCTGTACAGAGCAGTGACCGAATGGAATGGAGCGCCGCAGGGAGGACTTCCTGCCAGCGAGAGGTTGGAAGGCCCTTAGATTTCAAGTTTAAAAGGACTGCCTTCCAGACCGTCGCATTCTCCCTTTCCACCTGGCCATTCCCCCGGGGGTTGTAGCTGGTGGTCCTGCTTGTAGCAATACCTCTCGAGAGCAGGTACTGCCGGAGTTCGTCGCTCATAAAGGATGAGCCCCTGTCGCTATGAATATAGCTAGGGAAACCGAACAAGGCGAAGAGGTCATTCAGACATTTAATGACCGTGGTACTGGTCATGTCTGAGCAAGGGATGGCAAACGGGAAATGGGAGTACTCATCAATTATGTTGAGGGAGTACACATTGCGGTCGGAGGAGGGGAGGGGCCCTTTAAAATCGACGCTCAGCCGTTCAAAGGGGCGCGTGGCTTTGATCAGGCTTGCTCTGTCTGGCCTATAAAAATGCGGTTTGCACTCGGCACAGATTTGGCAGTTCCTGGTCATGGTCCTGACCTCCTCGATGGAGTAGGGCAGGTTACGGGATATGATGAAGTGAAAAAACCTGGTGACCCCCGGGTGGCAGAGGTCATTGTGGAGGGTCTTCAGTCTATCGACCTGTGCGTTGGCGCATGTACCACGTGATAGGGCATCTGGGGGCTCATTGAGTTTCCCGGGCCGGTACAAGATATCGTAATTGTAGGTGGAGAGTTCGATTCTCCACCTCAAGATCTTGTCGTTCTTGATTTTGCCCCTCTGCTTATTATTAAACATAAAAGCTACTGAACGCTGGTCAGTGAGCAGGGTAAATCGTTTTCCGGCCAGGTAATGCCTCCAATGTCGCACAGCTTCCACAATGGCCTGGGCCTCCTTTTCGACAGAGGAGTGTCGAATCTCGGGGCCCTGGAGGGTCCTTGAGAAAAAGGCCACGGGTCTCCCCGCCTGGTTAAGGGTTGCAGCTAGGGCAAAGTCGGATGCGTCGCTCTCCACTTGGAAAGGGATGGACTCATCCACTGCGTGCATTGTGGCCTTCGCAATATCTCCTTTTATGAGAGTGAAGGCTGCACAGGCCTCTGCTGTCAGGGGGAAGGAGGTGGACTTGATGAGGGGTCTGGCTTTGTCCGCATAGTTGGGCACCCACTGAGCATAGTACGAGAAAAACCCTAGGCATCTCTTCAGTGCTTTTTGGCAGCGGGGAAGGGGGAGCTCCATAAGGGGGCGCATCCTGTCGGGGTCGGGGCCGATGACTCCGTTCTCCACTACACAGCCAAGAATGGCAAGGCGCTTGGTACGAAACATACATTTGTCCTTGTTGTATGTTAGGTTCAGCCGCTGGGCCGTACGGAGGAATTTCTCTAGATTAACATCATGGTCCTGCTGGTCGTGGCCGCAGATGGTGACGTTGTCTAGATAGGGGAAAGTGGCCTGGAGCGCGTTCTGGTCAACCATCCGGTCCATCTCCCGTTGGAAGACTGAAACCCCGTTGGTGACGCCGAAGGGAACTCTGAGGAAGTGGTAGAGACGACCGTCAGCTTCAAAAGCTGTGTACTGGCGGTCCTCAGCCCCGATGGGGAGCTGGTGGTATGCCGACTTCAGATCAATCGTCGAGAACACCCGGTATTGTGCTATCTGATTGACCATGTCAGATATGCGGGGGAGTGGGTATGCATCTAGCTGGGTGTAGCGATTGATCGTCTGGCTGTAGTCAATAACTAGGCGCTGTTTTTCGCCAGCCTTCACTACCACCACTTGTGCTCGCCATGGGCTGGTGCTACTTTCAATAATCCCTTCCTTCAGGAGTCTTGCTACCTCGGATTTAATGAAGCTCCTATCCCCGGCACTGTAACGCCTGCTTTTGGTAGCGATGGGCTTACAGTCGCGGGTGAGGTTAGCGAACAAGGAGGGGGGGGGGACTTTAAGGGTGGAGAGGCTGCAAATGGTGCACGGCGGGCGATTTAAAAGCTGCTGGCTGCAGACTGTGAGTGGGGGGAGGGGTCCGTCGTACGCTAATGTGACACTCTTAAGGTTGCACTGAAAATCCAACCCCAGTAGAATGGCAGCGCAAAGATGGGGCAGGACCAGGAGTTTAAAATTTTTGTCTTCTGTGCCCCTTACTGAAAGGGTCACTACACAGTAGCCACCGACGTCCGCTGACTGGGCTTTGGAAGCCAAAGAGATCTGATGTCGCGTCGGCAGGACCGGGAGAGAGTAACTGCGCACCGTGTCGGGGTGGATAAAGCTTTCCGTGCTCCCGCTGTCAAAAAGACAGGTAGTGGCGCGGCCGTTTACCGTAATGTCCATCATGGACCTGGACAGTTGATGAGGGAGAGATTGGTCCAGCGTCACGGAGGCCAGCGTATGGTCGAGCGAGTCGATGTGGTCGTCAGATGAGGCGGTGGTTGAGTCCGGGTCCCCCGTGGTTGAAGTTGGAGACGTCCGAGATGGCGGACAAAATGGCGGCGCCCATGGTCCCGATCCCCACGCGGCTGGGGGAGCCCAAGATGGCGGACAAGATGGCTGCCCCCACGGTTCGCACGCGGCGCTGCTGGCGTTAGCGGTTTTACCTTTGCAGGCGCTGACATAGTGTCCTTTCTTCCCGCAGCCGGAGCAGGTAGCGTTTCTCGCCAGGCAGCGTGCTCTGGGGTGTTTTGCCTGGCCACAAAAATAACATTTCTGTGCCTTGGACATCGCAGCAGCAGTTGAAGGTGGCGGTCCCATGACCCAAGGTTGTGGCGTCCACGTTGCGGAGCGGTTAGGGGAGAAGGCGTCCATATTCCTGTGGGCCGCGTCGAGCGAGAGCGTGAGGGACACTGCCTTTCTCAGGTCCATGTCTCCCATTTCCAACAGTCTCTGCCGGGAGTAGTCGGACCTTAGACCCGCAACGAAAGCATCTCGGATCAGTCCCTCCGTGTGTGCTGCGGCTGATACTTCTTTGCAATCGCAGTCTCGGCCGAGTATCCGTAGTGCCCGTAGGAAGGCCTCCACCGATTCCCCGGGCTGCTGTCTGCGGGACCTTAAGAGGTGCCGGGCATAGACCGTATTTACCGGGCGTGCGTATTGCCCTTTTAGCAGATCGATAGCCGCCGCGTAGGTCGTCGCGTCCTGGATTATTGTATAAACTTGGTGGCTCACCTTTGAGGCCAGGATTTCCAACTTGTTTTCGTCCAGGGTCACAGTTGAGGCTTGCAGGTAGGCCTCGAAGCAACGCAGCCAATGCGCGAATTTGGTAGCCGAACCCGCTTCTTGGGGGTCTAGGTCCAGGCATGTTGGTCTGAGGGCTCGCAGCAGCTCCTGCTGCTCAGCGTTTGGTGCAGCAGCCTGCTGTTCAGCGTTTGGTGCAGCAGCCTGCTGTTCAGCGTTTGTCGACATTTTGTTTTTGCTAATAAAATTGATGCGCTATCAATTACTCATAAAAGGCGGAGAGTTAGGAGAGTAACTAAAGGCTTTTATTAGCAAAGAACAGAGCATGCCTCTCGTGGTTGACTGAGTTCCAAGAAGACAGGGGGCTGCCGGTCAATCACCTTTATACCTGGGCCTGTGGGTGGAGCCAGCCGAGACATGTTGAGGCATGCATAGGTACAACAGTGTGCAACAACAACAACAACAGTGAATAACAATAACAGTGGTTTACCACACAAGTAAATCGTTGTTTCACCTGGAAGGGGTGTTTGGGGCCCTGGACAGTGGGAAGGGGGGAGGTATAGGGGCAGGTGTTACAGCGGGGGAGTGGGACTGACTGGATTGCTCTGCAGAGAGCCGGCACGGACTGGATGGGCCAAATGGCCTCCTTCTGTGCCGTTATGACTCTCTGGCGTCTAACCAGGGCTTTGTATAGCTGTAGCTTATAAGGAGAAACTGGTTCCAGTGGCAGGAGGGTCGGTGACCAGAGGACACAGATTTAAGGTCATTGACAAAAGAACCAGAGGCGAGGTGAGGAGAATTTTATTGACGCAGCGAGTTGTTGTGATCTGGAATGCGCTGCCTGAAAGGGCGGTGGAAGCAGAGTCAATAATAACGTTCAATGGGGAATTGGATAAACACTTGAAGGGGAAAAATTTGCAGGGCTATGGGGACAGAGCAGGGGAGTGGGACTAAATGGAGAGCTCTTTCAAAGAGCCGGCACAGGCACGATGGGCTGAATGGCCTCCTTCTGTGCTGTATGATTCTAGGAGCCACTCCTGGAGTGGAGTGGTGCCCGCAGGGATCGCTTGGCAGGAAATTGGGAGGAGGTGGTGCACACGCAGACAGCACCTGATTTCGAGACACTGTCCTTTTAAAATTGGTCCTCCACAGGCAAGGAGTGACTCGGTCCCTTTAATGAAAATCACTTTGAAAAGAAGAGTCTCTGTCCCTTTAAGAGCCCTCCGCCCACCATTCCCACCTTTTTCGTAAAGTCTTTGAAAGTAATAATAAAAGTTCGTGCAGAAAAAATGTGTCTGACTGTATTTTAGTGAGTATCTGTGTGTCTGTCTGTCTGACTGTATGTGTGTGTGTCTGTGTAGAATAGCATCATAGAATGATGCGGGAGCAGGGGATTAGCCCTACTTTAAATGTCAGTCTCTTAAATATACATTATAAAAAGGGAGAAGCTGTCCCTTTAAAATCGGTCATCCACGGGGACGCGGTCCCTTTAATGAAAACTCATAGAAAAAGAGAGCGCCTGTCCCTTTAAGAGAACCCCCACCACTCCCATATTCTCTTAAAGTGCTTGAAATTAATACTTAAAAACGCATAAAATTAATATTTAAAAAATTAATTCAGGGAGAAAAAATATTTTTACTCACATTTGCTCCACAGGGTTTCTTGTTTCTGTTTCGTCAATTTAAAAACGAACTGCTATTTTTATGATCAGCCATGATCGCATTGAATGGTGGAGCAGGCTCGAGGGGCCGAATGGCCGACTCCTGCTCCTATTTTCTATGTTTCTCTGTTTAAAACAAGTATCTTCTGTAAAATAAAAAAAGGAACATTAAAAATAAACTTTCCCAGGCTCACAGTTCCTGACCAGGCCCCTTTACAAAATGGTGGCGGGCCAATCCCAGGCCCCGCCTCCTCCTTCGCCGCGATTGCTTGGAGGACCAAAGCCCCTCGGTCGGTCCTCCAGGCTCCGCCTCCCCTCGCTCATTGGTGGAGAGCTCAGTGTCAGTCGGTGCACGCCGGCGACGTCGTGACGTTGCAGGGTGGGCTGTTGGAGCAGCCGGGAAATTATTAAATTCATTTAAATTAAATCTCCCGTCAGCCTCCTCTGTCCCACTCAGCCGGCGCAAGTCCCGCTCCTCGGGCTCCCCGATTGGTTGGAGGACCCGCCACCCGTTGGCTCCTCCAGCCCCGCCCACTGGGTGCCGCAAGCCCCGCCCCTCGGGCTCCCCGATTGGTTGGAGGACCCGCCGCCGGCTCGCTCCACCAGCCCCGCCCACTGGGTGCCGCTAGTCCCGCCCCTCGGGCTCCCCGATTGTTTCAAGCACCCGCCGCCGGCTCGCTCCTCCAGCCCCGCCCACTGGGTGCCGCTAGTCCCGCCCCTCGGGCTCCCCGATTGGTTGGAGGACCCGCCGCCGGCTCGCTCCTCCAGCCCCGCCCCGCTCGCACCCTATTGGTGGGAAGCTGCCGTCAATCAGGCCGCGGGCCCGGGTGACGTGCCCCGAGGAGATCACGTGCACCGTCCAAGTGCCGCCGCTCGGTCCGGGGCCTCGCGGACTCTGAGGTTTTTCTATTTCTCTCGATTCTCTCCCGATCCACCCCGCGCCATTCTCCACCCAATCGGAGCGGAGAAAACTCACTTCGCGTCACCGATTGCGACTCTGGAACCGACACCAAGGCCTTTCCCCGGAATGGCCCCGCGCCGACTCCGTCCGGCAGGATCCGAGTGCGCAGGCGCAGCTCCGAGTGGGGAGGGGGGTTGGTCGCCTCTGGGCATGCGCGGTCATTACCCTTGGTGACCGGGAGGGGTCGCTGTGCCGGACTCGACACAATCCGCCGCTCCGATTGCGCATGCGCGGGCTCTCGGCTGTCAATCAACCAACCGCCAGAAGAGGTCGCTGGTGAGACCAGTGAAGGAAGAAAGACTTGCATTTATGTAGCGCCTTTCACCACCACCGGACGTCCCAAAGTACTTTACAGCCAATGAAGTACTTTTGCAGTGTAGTCACTGTTGTAATGTAGGAAATGCGCCAGTCAATTAGCGCACAGCAAGCTCCCACAGACAGCAATGTGATAATGACCAGATAATCTATCATTTTTTATGTTGATTGAGGGATAAACATTGGCTCGGACACTGGGGATAATTCCCCTGCTCTTTCCCACATTACAACAGTGACTACTTCATTGTAGTACTTCATTGGCTGTAAAGCACTTTAGGATATCTGGTGGCACTATATAAATGCAAGTCTTTCTTTCCTGAAATAATGCCATGGGACCTTTTACATCCACCTGAGAGAGCAAACAGGGCCTCAATTTAACATCTCATCCGAAAGACGGCACCTCCGACAGTGCCGCACTCCCTCAGCACTGCACTGGAGTGTCAGCCTGGATTTTTGTGCTCAAGTCTCTGGAGTGGGACTATGAACCCACAACTTTCTGACTCAGAGGCGCGAGTGCTACCCAGTGAGCCACTGGCTGACACTAAAGAGCAAGCAGTTCTGATGAATGGTCATCGACCTGAAACGTTAACTCTGTTTCTCTCTCCACAGATGCTGCCTGACCTGCTGAGTATTTCCAGCATTTTCTGTTTTTATTAAAGAAACGAGGGAGTGATTGCTGACGGGAAGAATGTTGGGTTGTCCTGCGCATGCGCACCTCCCTGGCGGCTGAGGCGAAACACCGACTCGCCCCCACCTGAGCCGCGCACGCGTACCAGATGTTGTGGCCCTGCATGCACGCCCGATGTTCCAACCGCGGGGTTTCGTGTGCTGTGCATGCGTGTTGCGGACCGATCGGGACGGGCGATTGTAGAGCAGGAGGGAGAGCGCGGTGGCCATGAGCACATGCGTGGGACTCAGAGTCAACAGAGCACTTTCTGGAGCGTGGGGGCTTGTGGGTATTACAGCCGCCATTACTGCTGATCCTTTCAACCAACCTGTGCAGCAGCTGGGGCCTGAAAATCAGCTTCACTGCCCCTAGGTTCAGAAAGGGGAAAATTAAACAACAGTTTGTCTGATCCTTTTCTGATCTCAATTTACAGGGTTATAGAAGTGGAGCAGTTACAGGCGGGAAGCTCAGACCAAACATCACGTCAAGATCTGACAGAGTCGCTGGATTCATCAGGACCTGAATATCATCGGCCTTTGCACATGGAAGGAGAGAGCAGGGATCGCAACGCAGACGAACTGCACACGTGTTCAGTGTGTGGACGCGGATTCAGCCGATCGCCTGACCTGGTGAGACACGTGCACCGTCACACCGGGGAGAAACCGGGTAAAGGTGGGGACGGCGGGAAGGGCTTCAGTTCCCCGTCTGCATTGAAAGTTCAACGGCGCAGTCACACCAGGGACAGTCTGTTCACCTGCTCCGTGTGTGGAAAGGGATTTGTTTGTTCATCGCACCTGCAAACACACCAGGGAGTTCACACTGGGGAGAGACCATTTCAGTGTCCTGACTGTGGGAAGAGCTTTAAAAGCGCTCAGTATCTGAAGGGACACCAGCTTGTTCACACTGATGAGAGACCATTTCAATGTTCTGACTGGGAAGAGCTTTAAAAGCCCCCGGGAGCTGAAGAAACACTGGTTCCTGCACACTGGGGAGAGGCCGTTCACCTGCTCCATGTGTGGGAAGGGATTCGCTTGGTCATCCAACCTGCTGGATCATCAGCGACTTCACACTGACGAGAGGCCCTTTACATGTTCTGACTGTGGGAAGAGCTTTAAAAGCTCCGGGGAGCTGAAGGGACACCAGCGAGTTCACACTGACGAGAGGCCCTTTAAATGTTCTGACTGTGGGAAGAGTTTTAAAAGCTCCCAGTGGCTCAAGAAACACCAACACCGACACACTGGGGAGAGGCCGTTCAGCTGCTCTGTGTGTGGGAAGGGATTTGCTGATTCATCCAACCTGCTGGTACATCAGCGAGGTCACACTGGGGAGACGCCGTTCACCTGCTCTGTGTGTGGGAAGGGATTCACTCATTTATCCAACCTGCTGACACATCAGCGAGTTCACACTGACGAGAGGCCCTTTAAATGTTCTGACTGTGGGAAGAGCTTTAAAAGCTCTGGGGAGCTGAAGGGGCACCAGCGAGTTCACACTAACGAGAAACCCTTTAAATGTTCTGACTGTGGGAAGAGCTTTAAAAGCTCCAGGGAGCTGAGGGTACACCAGCGAGTTCACACTGGGGAGAGACCGTTCACCTGCTCTGTGTGTGGGAAGGGATTCACTCAGTTACCCAACCTGCTGACACATAAGCGAGTTCACACTAACGAGAGACCCTTTAAATGTTCTGACTGTGGGAAGAGTTTTAAAAGCTCCGGGGACCTCAAGAGACACCAACACCTGCACACTGGGGAGAGGCCGTTCAGCTGCTCTGTGTGTGGGAAGGGATTCACTCGGTCATCCCACCTGCTGGTACATCAGCGAGTTCACACTAGGGAGAGACCGTTCACCTGCTCCGTGTGTGGGAAGGGATTCACTCAGTCATCCCGCCTGCTGTTACATCAGCGAGTTCACACTAGGGAGAGACCGTTCACCTGCTCCGTATGTGGGAAGGGATTCACTCAGTCATCCAACCTGCTGACACACCAGCGACTTCACACTGATCATAGAATCTAACAGCACAGAAGGAGGTGATTCGGCCCATCGTGTCTGTTGGAGGAAAATTTTAAATGGCACCATAGTGCCTGCTGAAATACTTGACATTTATTGACATTTTGCAGACACTGGCATAACAGACAGCTGACTTGATCTGCTTGCACCAACTTGTGATATCACTTGTACAGACGTAAGACAGGAACGGCTAGTCAACTGTTGGGGTAAAACTGTAAGAGCGAAAAATTATGTTTAGGAAGAACAAGGGAGGTAAATGGTGTTTAAGGGCGGGGTTACGCAACTGGCAGGACATAGGTATCACTGTGAGAATAGGGTTGCGAAATACCAACATGTCACATGAAAGAAGCTAGCTAACGGTATAATAATATAATTAACTTGTTTTTGACAGAATGTGATTAAGGGTTGCTAAGGTATCGGATTGGCCAAAGTTGAAGGATGCTAAAGTACCAGATTGGCCAAGGAATTAATGTAATAACTGCTAATCTGGTACCTTTCCTGTTTTTAAACTGTATAAAAGAAGCTCGGCTACTATTGTAAAACCAAGAAGCTGGCAGCTGAGACCGCGGGGTCTACTGTTCTTCTTCTCCCAGAGCGCTCTGTACATTAAACTGTGCATTTTTACTTCTCTCAAACTATTTGGTTGTGTGAGTTTATTCACATAAGTCTAAGTTGGGTAACGCGTCGACCTCGTATATCACTTGGCCCGCTCAGGCTCCAATTAGACCCTAACAAATTAGCGTAGTTGGCAGGATCAGCCCGGAGGGCGCCGGAGCACCCAGAGGTGATCTCAGGCGAGTAGTCAAATTTTTGACCGTCCATCAATTAGCGACGCTAGACGGGTGACACCGGAGCACCGACTGATCAAAAGAACAAGAAAGGGGTTTGACGAGAGGTGAGAATTCACAGTTAACCGAAAGTTTGTGGTATTCTTTGTTTGTTTGTATCTCGTCGGGCATTTATAAGGATCATAAGGTAAAACTCGTAGACGTCGCTCACTACCTTCGGGGTTGGACTGGCAGAAGGTCCCGGGGAACCACCGATATATAGGTTGCACGTACGCTCGCTTCTCTTCATGAGGAGGACGTACCTCTGACAACACAGGGTAAGAAGAGGATTTACAAGATGACAGGTAAGGGTCAAACATGGGGGCCTTCGGGCTCCCTTAGTAATCAGTATATGGCTGATAGGAGAACCCTAATTTAAAAAATGCGGAGAGATGGATGGGATACGAGTCAGACATTGGGAGCACAAAGAGAATGGTGGGAAAAGGAGAAACAGGACAAGACTAAAAAGGCAGGAATACTCTTGGTCCACCAATTGGTTGGCTTACAAGAAGCCGTTGAAAAATGTAAGATTGGAATAAAAGAAAGAGATAGTAAGTTAGAAGCCAAAGATGTCAAAATTAGGGAACTAGAGAAGAAACTCGAGTATTTAGAATCAAGTAAAAATACGTATGGAATGATGCCAGTATTGGGAGATATGGGAGAACCCGTCCCACCCTATGAAGAAAAAACAGCCGCCACGGCCCCAAGTACGGGGAAGAGGCAGGAATTGAAACATTTGCCATGGCCCCTGTGGCACGGGGAGGCACGATAGCCGCCCCCTCTGCAAAATGGACACCATTCACGCCCGGTGATAGACAACAGATAATGCAATTTTTGGGCTCATTAAAACCCCGTAGCAATAATAGAGAGTTCTGGAAAAACTTCGAACGAACATGGCAAAGTCACCAATTACATACTAGAGATGTACATCAATTAGTGAGAGCAGCCTGTCCCGCGGACAGATGGAGACTTATGGGGCAGGGAGCCGCACCACCTACCCAATTTAGGGATGGCCAGTGGGCACTTCAATTGCCTCACATTACTGAAGTAAATGCATTGCAGGCAATTTTTATACCATTTAAGGCAGAAGTACAAAGGGTGTTGGGGGCAGCACAGACAAACTGGAATAAAATCACAGCTTGTAGACAACAACAAGGAGAAGGGTCTTCTGAATTTGGTGAACGATTGTTTACGATATACGAAGAGAGTTCGGGCCAAATTAACCCCCAAATGGAAGACCCTGCCTTTGTACAATTATTTAAAGATGGGTTAACAACCGAACACCAAAGGATCCTAAAAATGGGAGTTGTGGCTGCTAATACCTATGATGCAGTTGTCCAATGGGCATGCTCTGTAGATGCCCTGGAGGCCCAACAATCCCACGCGGTCCGTATCAAGCAAGAAAAGGTAGCAGCCGTACAAGGAAACGGCCAGGAAGCACAACCCAAAACGAAGGGAAATTGTCACAATTGTGGGAAACAAGGACACTTTGCTAAAGAATGTAGAGCCCCGCGACAGGAATGCTCATTTTGTAAAAAGAGAGGTCACACATGGGAAAAATGTTATAGTAGATTAAATCAAGAACCGGGAAAAATGACCAGTGATGAATACCGAGAACTCCAAGCCTTTAGGGATGCTCGGGACGGAGGGCACTGACATGCAGCGGCCCCCGTAATTAAAGATAAGGGAGATAGTAGAATTTATGTGTCCGCACTAGTAGGGGGCCGACAGTGTAACATGCTAGTGGACACTGGCGCGCATCGATGTCTATAACCGATTTACCTTTACCCATCACACAAACTAACATTTATTTGACCGGATTAGGGGGAACAAAGACCCCCGCCTTTTTAAGTACAGTACAAGTGGTCGAATCAGATGGCCATTTGATCCCAATGAGATTTTATGTGTGTAAAAATAATGAAGGAACTATAATGGGAAATGACCTTATGAGGGAATATAAAATCCTGATTGACTGTCATAAAGGAAAATTGATCTGGCCTAGACAGGATGGAAGTAAAACTGAAGTAAACCAATATGCTGCAAATTGCACTAAAATAGCAACTGCTAAACCTCTTTTCCGGGATTGGAAATTAGAAACTGGTAATTTTGGAACAATATGTAATGCCGTAAAAGGCGTATGGGCAGAGGATAAATTAGATACCAGAAAAGTAAGAATGGAACTAAAAACTGCCTTAACATTAGCTCCAGGATTAGGATTATTACCCAATATAGGTAAGCCATTTCACATCTATTGTGAAAATGAAGGAGGCTTCTACGCTGCGGTAGTCACTCAAGACCACGGGGGTGATAATAGACCGGTAGCCTATTATTCCACACGATGATGTCCGGCAGTAGCCGGACTTTCTCGGTGTGTAGCTGCCCTGGATTGTGCAGCATGGGCGGTAAAGGTTAGTGAGCCCATCGTAATGACAGGAGAAATTATCCTCCATGCCAAACACACCTTGGTAGAAATGTTAAATACCGGAAGATTAAGGTCAGTTTCAAATATGAGGAGGGCAAGATGGGAAGCCGTATTAGTACCAGCGGATAAATCAGTACGAATAATTCGGGACACCGGAGTTAACCCAGCCGCAGGAATGTTAAACGAAGGAGAACCACATAAGTGTGGGGATATAGATGAGGAAGCTGAGGAAAGTTGGATTAAGGAAGAAGCTTTGGAACAGACAGAAGAGGTCTTCTATGTAGATGGATCCCGCAAACATATTAACGGCTTACCTAGAACAGGCTGGGCAATAGTGGACAATACTCTTAAAACAGTAAAATCCGGGCGATTAGAAGGAGGACTATCCGCACAGGTTGCGGAGATAGTCGCCCTAACCAAAGCCCTTGAATTAGCAGAAGGAAAAACTGTCAATATTTATACAGATAGCCGGTACGCCTTTGGGGTAGTACATGACTATATGACAGCCTGGGGAAGACGTGGATTTGTAACCACTACTGGGGAACCTATTAAACATCAACAATGAATAAGAGCCTTATTAGATGCGGCGGCAAAACCAAGTAAGGCAGCCGTTATAAATATAAAGGCACACCAGAAGGCCCCAGAACAGGGTAACCCTGACTGGCTAAATCAACAGGGTAATCAGGTGGCCGATTTGGCGGTAAAGGCAGCTCTAGAATTAGAGGAAGAGGAAGATAGTTATCCCGTAGGGAGCGTACAAATGGAAGACATTGAAATACAGAAATTGCAGAAAGATACCCCGCCAGTAGAAAAGGATGAATGGAAACAGAAAGGGGCAGTACAAGGATCAGATGGAATCTGGAGGAAGGATGCTAAAGTATTAGCACCAGAGTGTGTAAGGTTAACGTTACTGGATCTGCATCATGGCCTGACGCATTCAGGACGAGATGCCATGCAGGAAGCTCTCTCAAGAGATTGCTGGTGGCCTGGAATGGGAAGAGATATAGCAAAACACTGACACCGGTGTGTGACGTGTGCACAATATAATCCAGGCAGGCCTGAAAAAATTAGAATGGCACATCAGCCTCGACCTAGGGGACCTTGGGAACATTTACAAATTGACTTTACTGGCCCCCTGCCATCATCACACGGAAAAATATATTGTTTAGTAATAATTGATCAGTTTACAAGGTGGGTCGAGGCTTTTCCTACCTGAAATTGTACCGCATTAACAGTTGCGCGTCTTTTGGCAGAAGAAGTTATCCCAAGGTGGGGAGTACCATTGCAAATAGATTCTGATCAAGGAACGCACTTTACTGGAACAGTGGTAAAAACCATTTGCAAATTGATGGGAATCAAACAGAAATTCCACATACCCTACCACCCCGAAAGCTCCGGGATGGTAGAGAGAATGAACAGAACTTTGAAATTAGCTCTGGCCAAAGCTATAGCCGAAACTGGAAAAACATGGGTGGAGGTGTTACCCATAATATTAATGAAGTTGAGAGCAACTTCCAATCGTACCACTGGACTAACCCCATATGAACTAATGACAAGACGAGCAATGCAATTACCAGAAGGCATTATAACAGGTGGAGCAGATGTGGGGCCCTTAAAAGACAGGCTAAAACGATATGTGTTGGAACTAAGTAACCAACTAAAAGAAATGAGGGCGGGGGTTAGGAACCGTCAACAGGAAAGGGACGAGGAGCTGAAATTACAAATGCTCCCCGAGGTTCCACCCGCTGGATCTAAGGTAATATTAAAAAACTTACCTGGAAAACCGGGATTTGCCCCAAAATGGTCTGGAGCTTATGAGGTTATAATCAGTGGAGACACCTGTGCCTGTCTGGACATAAGGGGTGTAGGAAAGTGGAAACATTGGATCCAATTAAAAGTCTATAACCCATGAATTGTTCCCGAGAGAAAAAAACCATGTAATTTAAACCTACAAATTGAATACAGCAAGCAAAAGGTGACAGCCCCAAAACAACATGAGGCTGTTAAGTGTTTTATGTATAGTTGCGTTAATTGGTGTTGTCACGGAAGGTATACTTAACTCCCGTAAGAAAAGGGAGCTGCATGTAAGTACGTTTTTATATATGTCATATAAGTAATCCAAACTGAGTGGGATAGATGCCTGTTGGGTATGTAGCCATACTCCCACTCATGCGAAAGGAGGGATACCCTTGCGACCAATACCCTTGAACCTCACAGATATGGCAGAATGGATAATTAATAAAAATCATACGAAACAGAAAAATACCACCTTATCCACCTTCGGAAAAACATGGGAACAGAAATGGACTAGCCTAAGGAATGAGTTCCGGGGGGGAGGATATTCGTTAGAAAATTTTAAAGAATGGTATAAGCCAACATATGATTATACGAAAGAACCCCCCTTTTTAGTTCTTACCAATACGTCAGGAAAGGGCCAGCCGATCGGGGAGATATGTTGGGAGCGCGGTACAGAACAGACTGAAGGGATCAGAATTGATGTGGGGAAAAGTCATTGTCTACAAAATTTTACCACATATAATGCAGGAAATTCCATGGAAAGCTGGTGGTTCAATACCACCAATTTGATGAATTTGACCAATAATAAACCATGGAATGGGACCAGGCGAACAGATACTGACAACCAGATGGGTTTTACCGTCTTCCGCGCCAACATAAACCCCGAACAACCAGGACAGATAATGACAGCCTATAATGGGACATACTTCATATGCGGTCATAGACCATACCCCTGGTTACCAGAGAATTGGGCAGGATCATGCTATTTGGGGTATGTAGTACCATACGTACACCACATAAAGGAATTGAAAGACCACCACAAGCATAGTCGTACTAAAAGAGAACTTCCCACCTGGCAGGTGGTACTAGGAGCTATGTTCCCCACGGCTGGAATAGTGTTTACTTCTCAAGAAATATGGTTATTGGCAACCATAATTGAGGGAGTAGCCAATGACATGGCTGAATCCCTGAGAGAGATGAGTGCCGAAATGGTAGCCCTAAGAACTGTTGCCCTACAAAATAGAATGGCACTAGATTACCTACTAGCTGCACAGGGAGGTACACGTGCCATGATCGGAGCAGAATGCTGTACATATATCCCAGGCAGTTCTGAAAATATTGCCAACCTAGCGGACCATATTCAAAAACAAGTAGCTTGGCTCCATCAATCCAATATTGGAGGTGGATGGTTTGATTGGTTACTGGGAGGATCAGGCTGGGGTGCTTGGCTAATGCAAATGATATTGATCATAGTTGTGATATGTATACTGCTGTGCTGTGCATTGAGTATCATTAAAATGTGCTGTCAAGCTGCTGTGAAAGCTGTGCTGCCAGTAGCTTCTGTCGAAGAATACACCGACCTCCTGCCCAGAAATACGGGTGAAGAAGAAACGTATGATGACGTGGCCGGAACGGCTGGTTCTCACGAGATGAGTCAGTGGTTGTAAACCAACCCTGTGAAGAAACGAAGAACGATGGTCATCTGGGAGCAAGAGGATCGTGCTCCAGGACCAAAAGGAGGGGCTGTTGGAGGACAATTTAAAATGGCACCGTAGTGCCTGCTGAAATACTTGACATTTATTGACTTTTGCAGACACTGGCATAACAGACAGCTGACTTGATCTGCTTGCACCAACTTGTGATATCACTTGTACAGACGTAAGACAGGAACGGCTAGTCAACTGTTGGGGTAAAACTGTAAGAGCGAAAAATTATGTTTCGGAAGAACAAGGGAGGTAAAGGGTGTTTAAGGGCAGGGTTACGCAACTGGCAGGTCATAGGTATCACTGTGAGAATAGGGTTGCGAAATACCAACATGTCACATGAAAGAAGCTAGCTAACAGTAATATAATTAAGTTGTTTGTGAAAGAAGATAGCTAACGGTATAATAATATAATTAACTTGTTTTTGACAGAATGTGATTAAGGGTTGCTAAGGTATCGGATTGGCCAAAGTTGAAGGATGCTAAAGTACCAGATTGGCCAAGGAATTAATGTAATAACTGCTGATATGCTAGCTTTCCTGTTTTTAAACTGTATAAAAGAAGCTCGGCTACTATTGTAAAACCGAGAAGCTGGCAGCTGAGACCGCGGGGTCTACTGTTCTTCTTCTCCCGGAGTGCTCTGTACATTAAACTGTGCATTTTTACTTCTCTCAAACTATTTGGTTGTGTGAGTTTATTCATATAAGTCTAAGTTGGGTAACGCATCGACCTCGTATATCACTCGGCCTGCTCAGACTCCAATTAGACCCTAACCCCAATCCTAACCAATAACCACTAGCCCCAACCACTAACCCCAATCCTAACCAATAACCACTAACCCCAACCACTAACCCCAATCCTAACCAATAACCACTAACCCCAATCCTAACCAATAACCACTAGCCCCAACAACTAACCCCAATCCTAACCAATAACCACTGGCCCCAACCACTAACCCCAATCCTAACCAATAACCACTGGCCCCAACAACTAACCCCAATCCTAACCAATAACCACTGGCCCCAACAACTAACCCCAATCCTAACCAATAACCACGAACCCCAACCACTAACCCCAATCCTAACCAATAACCACGAACCCCAACCACTAACCCCTAAGCCTACACCCTAACCCCAGCCTCTAACAAAGGATCATTGACAGGGATCAATGGAGGAGCTAAAGTCCTGATAATGGAAGTATTTGAAATAATTATCTCGATGAAAGAAATAGTGCAAGGTATGTTAGTAACAAGAGATTAAATCAACTAGACCATCAAGCTCAGAAATTACTACTGCAAAGATCAGAACCTTTCAAAGGTTCTCACGTGCAGTCCGTGTGGAGGAGTTTTACTAAATGATACAGATAATAACAGATTTCAAAACTTATGCAAGATATAGTTCTATAAAGCTATGGTTCAAAGGAATTGCAGCTGAGTGTGCTCTTTTGTGTTAACAAATAAACTGTAGCTTAACTTAAAACATTAAAGGAAACTTAATAATTCAATTAACATTTCATTACCTGTGGTGATAAGCACTCCAGTCCCTGTGGTGTGCAGATGAGTTTACTCTTTTGTAGGGACCATAACCAAATAAACTGTAGCTTAATAAACCATTAAATGAAACTTAACAAATTAAATTAAAATTTCGTTGGCCGGGGTGATGATGCACTCCAGTCCCCGCAGCGCCCACCGGTCGCGGAAGGCCTCGAGCCTGCCAGCGGACACCGCGTGCTCCATCTCCAGGGCCACCGGAAGAGAGGCAGGCAGTCGGGCCGAACGACCCCCTCGACCGCCCGCTGCCTGGACCAGTTGATGGCAGTTGAGTGTAAGTGAGGCCCTACAGTTCAATCTATGACACCCGCAAGTTGTGTACTCAAACGGAGCAAGCTTGGGGTTTGATGTGGTAGAAGATGAACGAGATGAGAATGGAAATAATCTAGAGTAAGAAAAGGCCCAAAAATTAAACAGTCTGGAACAGAACATCAATTCGTCTTCTCTTATCATGGAGAAATCAAATATTTGACACACTGTGTGTTTGAAACAAAGCTTATTTATTCACTGAAATAACAACAGAAAATGCTGGAAATACTCAGCAGGCCAGGCAGCATCCGTGGAGAGAGAAACAGAGTTAACGTTTCAGGTCTGGGACCCTTCATCAGAACTGGAAAAAGCTGGAGATGTAACAGATATTACTAAGGTAAGAGGCAGGAAAGTTATCCTGGGTGGATCTGAAACAGGAAGGGTGGAAGTTCAGTTGGAATCCACGTGGAATAAGTTGGAACTGGAGACAGTTGCTGAGGAAAGAGATGTGGCTGTGAAACCGAGTCTTGGAAAATGTTGCAAATGGGGATGGCAAAATCATACAGCATGAAAAATGGGAGTAAGGGTTAAAGTCTGAAATTGTTGAACTCAATGTTGAGTCCAGAAGGCTGTAAAGTGCCGAATTGAAAGATGAGGTGCTGTTCTTCAAGCTTTATTTATTCACTATTTAAACAGAATATTAATCTCCAGCGCAGATACAGGGGTTATTAAGATCAGCAGAAACAAACCATGACTACTAGAATGAACATGGTTCAGTCCTCAATCTGAACAGCTGGGGTCCTGATCACAGTAAATCATGTTCCATTCACTAATCTGGTGATGAGGAACTGAAAGAAATCAGTATTTGTAGGGAAATGGTGTTAGGAAAATTGATGGGACTGAAGGCTGATAAATCCCTAGGGCCTGATGGTCTACATCCCAGGGTACTTAAGGAAGTGGCCCGAGAGATAGTAGATGCATTGCTGGTCATCTTCCAGAACTCGATCTACTCTGGAACGGTACCGATGGATTGGAGGGTAGCTAATGTTACCCCACTATTCAAAAAGGTGGTAGAGAAAAAGTGGGGAATTATAGACCGGTAAGCCTGACATCGGTAATGGGGAAAATGCTGGAGTCTATTGTAAAAGATGTAATAGCAGAGCACTTGGAAAGCAGTGACAGGATCGGACAAAGTCAACATGGATTTACAAAAGGTAAATCATGCTTGACTAATCTACTGGAATTTTTTGAGGATGTAACTGGTAAAATAGATAAGGGAGAACCAGTGGATGTGGTGTATTTGGACTTTCAGAAGGCTTTCGATAAGGTCCCACATAAGAGATTAGCGTGCAAAATTAAAGCACATGGGATTGGGGGTAAGGTATTGACTTGGAGAGAGAACTCGTTGGCGGACAGAAAGCAAAGAGTTGGAATAAACGGGTCGTTTTCCGAGTGGCAGGCAGTGACTAGTGGGGTACCGCAAGGATCGGTCCTAGGACCCCAGCTGTTCACAATATATATTAATGATCTGGACGAGGGAATTGGATGTAATATCTCCAAATTTGCAGACGACACAAAGCTGGGTGGGAGGGTAAGCTGTGAGGAGGATGTCGTGAAACTCCAGTACGATTTGGACAGGTTGGGTGATTGGGCAGAAACATGGCAAATGCACTATAATGTGGATAAATGTGAGGTTATCCACTTTGGTGGCAAAAACAGGAAGGCAGATTATTATTTGAATGGCAATAGATTGGGAGAAGGGGAAGTGCAAAGAGACCTGGGTGTTATTGAGCACCAGTCGCTGAAGGTAAGCATGCAGGTGCAGCAGGCGGTTAAGAAGGCAAATAGTATGCTGGCCTTCGTAGCAAGAGGGTTCGAGTACAGGAACAAGGATGTATTGCTACAGTTGTACAGGGCCTTGGTGAGACCGCACCTTGAGTATTGTGTGCAGTTTTGGTCACCTTACCTGAGGAAGGACGTTCTTGCCATGGAGGGAGTGCAGCGAAGATTCACCAGGCTGATACCTGGGATGGCAGGAATGACGTATGAGGAGAGATTGTGTCAATTGGGCTTATACTCACTGGAGTTTAGAAGATTGAGAGGGGATCTCATCGAAACCTATAAAATTCTGTCAGGTCTGGACAGACTACATGCAGGAAGGATGTTTATGATGGCCAGGGAGTCCAGAACCAGGGGTCACAGTCTAAGGATAAAGGGGTAAGCCATTTAGGACTGAAATGAGGAGGAACTTCTTCACCCAGAGAGTGGTGAAGCTGTGGAATTCTCTGCCACAGAGGGCGGTGGAGGCCAGTTCATTAAATATATTCAAGAAAGAGTTGGATATATTTCTTAAGGGTAAAGGGATCAAGGGATATGAGGAGAAGGCAGGGACAGGGTACTGAATTTGGCTGATCAGCCATGATCTCATTGAATGGTGGAGCAGGCTCGAGGGGCCGAATGGCCTACTCCTGCTCCGATCTTCTATGTTTCTATGTCTTTTACCCAGCACTCCCCGCGGTGGACCACATGCCGCACCCAGACTACAAGAGCCCAGCGCGCAGGCGCAGGAGGGGCCGGTATAGTGAGCATGCGCAGTGCGTTACTGGAGAAGGAGAGGAGCTGAAGCCGGGAGGGCGACGGAGGGGAGTAATGGACCAGTAGGTGGGTGGGGAGGCTTCATAAACAACTCGTGCAGGAGGCAAGCCCCGAATAATAACCTGAAGATCCCGTGTTTGCAGTTGCGGGGATTTCTTCCCCTTACAGGGCTATTTGGCTATGATAAATTGACCCTTAGTGTTAGGGGATTAAATACATGGGGTTACGGGGATAGGGTGGGATATGTGTCGGTGCAGGCTCGATGGGCCGAAATGGCCTCTATCTGCACTGTAGATTCTGTGATTCTGTGATACAGGCCCAGGTTAACGGCAGCCATCTTTGTAAAGGACAGCGGAAAGTTTCACTGCGACGTCACCCTATGCCTGACACAAAGAGCCTTGTGTACAATGCGGGGAATAAAGGCCCACAGCCTCCCCGGGCCCCGGACAAGGGACTGGAGAAACTCGCTGCCCTGCGGATCAGACAATCAGCCGGCGCTAGTCCCGCCCCTCGGGCTCCCCGATTGGTTGGAGGACCCGCCGTCGACTCGCACCTCCAGCCCCGCCCACTGGGTGCCGCTAGTCCCGCCCCTCGGGCTCCCCGATTGGTTGGAGGACCCGCCGCCGGCTCGCTCCACCAGCCCCGCCCCGCTCGCTCCCTATTGGTGGGAAGCTGCCGTCAATCAGGCCGCGGGCCCGGGTGACGTGTCCCCGAGGAGATCACGTGCACCGTCCAAGTGCCGCCGCTCGGTCCGGGGCCTCGCGGACTCTGAGGTTTTTCTATTTCTCTCGATTCTCTCCCGATCCACCCCGCGCCATTCTCCACCCAATCGGAGCGGAGAAAACTCACTTCGCGTCACCGATCGCGACTCTGGAACCGACACCAAGGCCTTGCCCCGGAATGGCCCCGCGCCGACTCCGTCCGGCAGGATCCGAGTGCGCAGGCGCTGCTCCGAGTGGGGGAGGGGGTTTGGTCTCCTCTGGGCATGCGCGGTCATTACCCTTGGTGACCGGGAGGGGTCGCTGTGCCGGACTCGGCCCAAACCGCCGCTCCCTGTGCGCATGCGCGGGCTCTCGGCTGTGAATCAAACAACCGCCAGAAGAGGTCGCTGGTGAGACCAGTGAAGGAAGAAAGACTTGCATTTATATAGCGCCTTTCACCACCACCGGACGTCCCAAAGTGCTTTACAGCCAATGAAGTACTTTTGCAGTGTAGTCACTGTTGTAATGTAGGAAATGCGGCAGTCAGTTAGCGCACAGCAAGCTCCCACAAACAGCACTGTGATAATGACCAGATAATCTATCATTTTTTATGTTGATTGAGGGATAAACATTGGCTCGGACACTGGGGATAATTCCCCTGCTCTTTCCCACATTACATCAGTGACTACTTCATTGTAGTACTTCATTGGCTGTAAAGCACTTTAGGATATCTGGTGGCACTATATAAATGTAAGTCTTTCTTTCCTGAAATAATGCCATGGGATCTTTTACATCCACCTGAGAGAGCAAACAGGGCCTCAATTTAACATCTCAGCCGAAAGATGGCACCTCCGACAGTGCCGCACTCCCTCAGCACTGCACTGGAGTGTCAGCCTGGATTTTTGTGCTCAAGTCTCTGGAGTGGGACAATGAACCCACAACTTTCTGACTCCGAGGCGAGAGTGCTACCCACTGAGCCACTGGCTGACACTAAAGAGCAAGCAGTTCTGACGAATGGTCATCGACCTGAAACGTTAACTCTGTTTCTCTCTCCACAGATGCTGCCTGACCTGCTGAGTATTTCCAGCATTTTCTGTTTTTATTAAAGAAACGAGGGAGTGATTGCTGACGGGAAGAATGTTGGGTCGTCCTGCGCATGCGCACCTCCCTGGCGGCTGAGGCGAAACACCGACTCGCCCCCACCTGAGCCGTGCACGCGTACCAGATGTTGCGGCTCCGCATGCTCGCCCGATGTTCCAACCGTGGGGTTTTGTGTGCTGAGCATGCGTGTTGCGGACTGATCGGGACGGGCGATTGTAGAGCAGGAGGGAGAGCGCGGGGGCCATGAGCACATGTGCGGGACTCAGAGTCAACAGAGCACTTTCTGCAGAGCCGGGGGCTTGTGGGTATTACAGCCGCCATTACTGCTGATCCTTTCAACCAACCTGTGCAGCAGCTGGGGCCTGAAAATCAGCTTCACTGCCCCTAGGTTCGGAAAGGGGAAAATTAAACAACAGTTTGCCTCTGATCCTTTTCTGATCTCAATTTACAGGGTTATAGAAGTGGAGCAGTTACAGGCGGGAAGCTCATAACCAAACATCATGTCAAGATCTGACAGAGTCGCTGGATTCATCAGGACCTGAATATCATCGGCCTTTGCACATGGAAGGAGAGAGCAGGGATCGCAACGCAGACAAACCGCACACGTGTTCGGTGTGTGGACACGGATTCAGCCGATCGCCTGACCTGGTGAGACACGTGCACCGTCACACCGGGGAGAAACCGGGTAAAGGTGGGGACGGCGGGAAGGGCTTCAGTTCCCCGTCTGCATTGGAAGTTCAATGGCGCAGTCACACCAGGGACAGTCTGTTCACCTGCTCCGTGTGTGGAAAGGGATTTGTTTGTTCATCCCACCTGCAAACACACCAGGGAGTTCACACTGAGGAGAGACCATTTCAATGTTCTGACTGTGGGACGAGCTTTAAAAGCCCCAGGGAACTAAAGCAACACCAACTTGTCCACACTGATGAGAGACCATTTCAATGTTCTGACTGTGGGAAGAGCTTTAAAAGTGCTCAGTATCTGAAGGGACACCAGCTTGTTCACACTGATGAGAGACCATTTCAATGTTCTGACTGTGGGAAGAGCTTTAAAAGCCCCAAGGTACTAAAGCTACACCAACTTGTCCACACTGATGAGAGACCATTTCAATGTTCTGACTGTGGGAAGAGCTTTAAAAGCGCTCAGAATCTGAAGGGACACCAGCTTGTTCACACTGATGAGAGACCATTTCAATGTTCTGACTGTGGGAAGAGCTTTAAAAGCCCCAAGGACCTAAAGCTACACCAACTTGTTCACACTGATGAGAGACCATTTCAGTGTCCTAACTGTGGGAAGATCTTTAAAAGCCCCGGGGAACTAAAGCTACACCAACTTGTTCACACTGACGAGAGACCCTTTAAATGTTCTGACTGTGGGAAGAGCTTTAAAAGCTCCAGGGAGCTGAAGAGACACCAGCGAGTTCACACTGGGGAGAAGTCGTTCACCTGCTCCGTGTGTGGGAAGGGATTCACTCAGTTATCCAACCTGCTGACACATCAGCGAGTTCACACTGACGAGAGGCCCTTTAAATGTTCTGACTGTGGGAAGAGCTTTAAAAGCTCCGGGGATCTGAAGAGACACCAATACCTACACACTGGGGAGAGGCTGTTCACCTGCTCCGTGTGTGGGAAGGGATTCGCTCAGCCCTCCTACCTGCTGGTACACCAGCGAGTTCACACTGACGAGAGGCCCTTTAAATGTTCTGACTGTGGGAAGAGCTTTATAAGCTCCGGGGAGCTGAAGGGACATCAGCGAGTTCACACTGACGAGAGGCCCTTTAAATGTTCTGACTGTGGGAAGAGTTTTAAAAGCTCCCGGCATCTGAAGAGACACCAACACCTACACACTGGGGAGAGACCGTTCACCTGCTCCGTGTGTGGTAAGGGATTCACTCAGTCATCCAACCTGCTGACACATCAGCGAGTTCACACTGACGAGAGGCCCTTTAAATGTTCTACATAAGAACATAAGAAATAGGAGCAGGAGTAGGCCAATCGGCCCCTCGAGCCTGCTCCGCCATTCAATAAGATCATGGCTGATCTGATCCTAACTGCCAATCCACTATCACAGAACCATCTCCTGAATCTAACAGAATTAGACACACGAAATAGGAGCAGGATCAGGCTACACGGCCCCTGGGCCCGCTCCGCTACCCACAGGGCCATGACCGATCCGAACCTAGACTCATGTCCAAATTCCTGCCCGCTCCCCGTAACCCTTAATTCCCTTTACTTCTAGGAAACTGTCTATTTCTGTTTTAAATTTATGTAATGATGTAGCTTCTACAGCTTTTTGGGGCAGCATATTCCATGGACCTACCACCCTCTGAGTGAAGTAGTTCCTCCTCATCTCAGTTTTGAAAGAGCAGCCCCTTATTCTAAGACTATGCCCCCTAGTTCTAGTTTCACCCATCATCGGGAACATCTCCCCTGCATCCACCCGATCCAACCCCTTCACAATCTTATATGTTTCAATAAGATCGCCTCTCATTCTTCTGAACTCCAATGAGTAGAGTCCCAATCTACTCAACCTCTCCTCATATGTCCATCCCCTCATCCCCGGGATTAACCGAGTGAACCTTCTTTGTACTGACTCGAGAGCAAGTCTGTCCTTTCTTAAGTATGGACACCAAAACTGTATGCAGTATTCCAGGTGCGGTCTCACCAATACCTTGTACAACTGAAGCAATACCTCCCTATTTTTATATTCTATCCCCCTAGCAATGAAAGCCAACATTCCATTGGCCTTCTTAATCACTTGCTGCACCTGCATACTAACCTTTTGCGTTTCGTGCACCAGGACCCCCAGATCCCTTTGTAATTCAGTACTTTCCAGTTTCTTGCCATTAACATAATAACTTGCTCTACGATTTTTCCTGCCAAAGTGCATAACCTCACACTTTCCAGTATTGTATTCCATCTGCCAAATCTCTGCCCACTTACTTAGCCTGTCTATGTCCCCTTGAAGGTTTTTTATGTCCTCCTCACTCACTACTTTCCCCCCCATCTTAGTATCATCTGCAAACTTTGATATGTTACACTCGGTCCCCTCCTCCAAATCGTTAATATAGATTGTAAAGAGTTGGGGACCCAGCACTGACCCCTGCGGAACACCACTAGTTACTGATTGCCAGTCTGAGAATGAACCATTTATCCCAACTCTCTGCCTTCTGTTAGATAGCCAATCCTCTATCCATGCCAGAATATTACCCCCAATCCCGTGATTTTTTATCTTAAGCAATAATCTTTTGTGTGGCACCTTGTCAAATGCCTTTTGGAAGTCTAAATACACTACGTCCACTGGTTCCCCTTTATCCACCCTATATGTTACTTCCTCAAAGAACTCCAGCAAATTTGTCAAACATGACTTGCCCTTCATAAAACCATGCTGACTTTGTCCTATTAAATTATGATTATCCAAATGTCCTGTTACTGTCTCCTTAATAATGGACTCCAAAATTTTACCTACCACAGATGTTAGGCTAACCGGTCTATAGTTTCCAGCCTTCTGTCTACTGCCCTTTTTAAATAAGGGTGTTACATTCGCAGTTTTCCAGTCTGCCGGGACCTTTGCTGAGTCCAGGGAGTTTTGGAAAATTATTACCAATGCATCCACAGTCCCTACCGCCACTTCCCTCAAGACCTTAGGATGTAAGCCATCAGGTCCAGGTGATTTATCCGCCTTGAGTCCCATTATTTTACCGAGTACCACTTCCTTAGTTCTGACTGTGGGAAGAGTTTTAAAAGCTCCGGGGAGTTGAAGAGACACCAGCGACTTCACACTGATCATAGAATCTAACAGCACAGAAGGAGGTGATTCGGCCCATCGTGTCTTTGAAAGAGCTGTCCAATTTAGTCCCACACCCCAGCTTTATCCCCAGAACTCTGCAAAGTAGTCCTCTTCAAGGACTCGTCCAATTACTGTTTGAAAGTTCCTGTGGACCTGATTCCAGCATCCTTTCAGATGGTGCGTTCCAGATCCGAACAACCCTCTGTATGAAAACAATTCTCCTCATTTCCCCTCTAGTTCTTTTAGTAACTATTTTAAATCTGTGACCTTTGGTTACCGACCCACTTGCCAGAGTGAACAGTTTCTCCCTACTTGCTCGATCAAAACCCCTCATCATTTTGAACACCTCTATTAGGTCTCCTCTTAACCTTCTCTGCTCTAAGGGGAACAATCCCAGCTTCTCCAGTCTCTCCACATAACTGAAGTCCCTCATCCCTGGTACCATCCTGGTCAACCTCCTCTGCACCCTCTCCAAGGCCTTGACATCCTTCCTGAAGTGTGGCGCCCAGAACTGTACACAAGACTCCAGCTGAGGCCAAAACCCTGCAGCTGTACAAAACCCTGGTTAGACCACACCTGGAGCACTGTGAGCAGTTCTGGGCATCACACCTTAGGAAGGATATATTGGCCTTGGAGGGAGTGCAGCGTACGTTTACCAGAATGATACCTGGACTTCAAGGGTTAAGTTACGAGGAGGGATTACACAAATTAGGGTTGTATTCCCTGGAATTTAGAAGATTAAGAGGTCATCTGATTGAAGTTTTCAGGATATTAAGGGGAACAGATAGGGTAGATAGAGAGAAACTATTTCCGCTGGTTGGGGATTCTAGGACTGGGGGCAGAGTCTAAAAATTAGAGCCAGACCTTTCAGGAGTGAAATTAGGAAACACTTCTACACACAAAGGGTGGTAGAAGTTTGGAACTCTCTTCCGCAAACAGCAATTGATGCTCGATCAATTGTTAATTTTAAATCTGAGATTGATAGGTTTTTGTTAACCAAAGGTATTAAGGGATATGGGCCAAAGGCGGGTGTATGGAGTTAGGTCACAGATCAGCCATGATCTCATTGAATGGTGGAACAGGCTCGAGGGGCTGAATGGCCTCCTCCTGTCCTATGTTCCTAACTAGTGATTTGTAAAGGTTTAGTGTAACTTACTTGTTTTTGTATTCAATGGCACTCTTTACAAAGCCAAGTATCCCATACGCTTTCTGAACCGCCTCACCAACTTGCCGTGGCACTTTCAAAGACTTGTGAATATGGACACCCAGGTCCCTCTGCTCTGCCACCCCCTCAAAATAGTCCCATTTAGATTATACGGCCTCTCCCTGTTGTTTCTCCCAAAGTGCATCACTTCACACTTATCCTCATTTAATGTCATCTGCCTTGTGTCTGCTCATTTCACAGTCTGTCTCTGTCCTTCTGAAGTCTGCTACTACTACACTCACAAAACTTGGCAACATAGTAAATAGTATCATCCGTAAACTTTGAAATTGTTCACCTATACCCAAGTCCAGGTCAGTTATATATAACAAGAAAAGCAATGGTCCTAATCCCGACCCCTGGGGGAGCCCACTGCATACTTCCCTCCAGTCAGAAAAACATCCCTCAGCACTGCTCACTGCCTCCTCTCCCTTAGCCAATTATATACCCAAATTACCATCAGCCCTTTAATTCCCTCTGCTTCTATTTTCAGTGTAAGTCTCTCATGTGGTATTTTATCAAATGCCTTTTGAAAGTCCATATATACAACATCTGCTGCACTACCTTCATCAACCCTCTGTTACTTCATCAGAGAACTCAATCAGGTTAATCAGACACGATTTACCTTTAACAAATCCATACTGGCTGCCCCTTATTAACCCATGCTTCTCCAAGTGAGAATTAATTTTGTCCTTGACAATGGTCTCTAGTCGTTCACCCACCACTGTAGGGGTCGCAAAATCCCCTCAGCCCCCGAAGATCGGGAAATATTAATCCACATCGTGGACGAAGACTTGTGTGATTTAAATTGTCTCTGGGTTGGACAATGTTTTAAAACATACCCAGAACCGCAAAAGGCTGCGTTAAAAAGCTCGTAAGCTAGGCAGCACTTGGACACTGGAATCAAAGAACTTTGTGAAAATCGCACACTTTAAGATTGTACATTTTATTAAAAGATGTACTCTTGAGTTTTGGACTCTTTAAATTGCCCAGGGCATAAAAGTGGCTGAACAGACCTCATGGAAACAGAATTTTAAAAGGCAGCAGAAAAGGACAGACAGGCTGTTAGCATATGAAAAGCTCAGCGCTGCCCTGTAGTAAGTTTGAATGGAGCCCGAGCTGTCAATCACCCTGTGGTATTGGGCGGGTCCGGTAACCTACAAGCTGCTTGTTTACACTGGGGAGTAGCCCATTTGAATCAGCCAATCATTGGATGGCAAGCACAATGGGTTGTTAACACACATCCATTCACTGAAATTGACTCTACTACGTGATGTCTCCATGTAGGAATGGAGGAATTAAAAGCCCTTCTCTTGTGTATTCGGACTTTTCAGCGCGAAATTGCGCACGGACCTTTTCGGCTCGAAAACAGCAGGGACTCCCAGGGTATAAAGATTAAGCCCAGGAAGTCCTCTGCCCCCCTTTTTTGTCTCTTTTACTCTTTGGACTGCAGGTGAGCAAGGCTTCTGACCCACTAGCAAGACAATCTAGTGAGAAGTAAAGGGGTGGTAATTTAAGGGAAATGTTGCTAAGATTGTCCGGTTAACATTGTAGCCATTTATCCCTCGTTTTTGCCGTCTGCCTTCCCCTGTTAAGCAATTTTACCGTGATTACTTTGATCGTGTGGTGTAGTTTCTTTAGTTTTAATAAAATTTGACTTTCTTGCATCCAGACCATTTGTCCATTTTTAATATATCATTAATTATAGGTTCCTCCAGTCAGAACTGGAGGGGGGGTTTTTAGCGATTCGAAACCGCTGATTGAAATTGGTCACAGTGCAGTGGCAAAGGCTGCCTGAACAGGTAAATTACCATAAACCAGGTAAAGGATGCCCACCTACAAATTGGCGACCACAGCAGGACTGGAGGCAGTTTTTGATAGGATAAGTGGTCTGGATCTGGAGAAAGCATCAGCTCTTGCTTTTCTTGCTTTCAGTCTGTGGGTAGCCCTGCAGAAGTTAGCGGCAGCATGTAAGCTGACCTATTATAGTATAGGTGGCTGGGTTAAGAAGGGTGAGATGAGGGTGCGGGCGGAAGTTACAGAGGCCAAGAATGAGGAGTCAGAGTTTGAAAAATGCCAGGCGGAGGTAGAACACCTCATAAGAGAGGTGAATGAGGCCAGAGATAGTGGGATGAGGGTGTGGGAAGAAAATGCACGCCTCACACTAGAGGTCACAAAATGCCAGGCAGAGATAGAGCGCCTTGTGCAGGAAGTCACAGAGGCTAGGGACAGTGAGATGAGGCTACAGGAGGAAAACGCACATCTCACCCAAGAAGCCAGCGAGGGCAAAAGCCACACGAGGCACAAGATAGAGTTCCTAAAGTGCCAAATTACAGAAGCAAAGAGTAACGAGATGAGACTGCAGGAAGAGAATGCCCGCCTCACCTCAGAAGTAACCGAGCAGGAAGAAAAGGTTAGGGAGGTAAAGGCAGCTTATAAGCTGGCCTGCGACCAAAGATTTAGTGGAGCAGATCATACCCCATATAACAGAAAGATAGAGTTTGGGTATGGAGTTATGAAGGACTAAAGGGATGGTATGTCTCATAAGTCTGAAGGGAAGTCCGTCGGACAGTACCAGCAGCCCAAATCAAACCACCCCACAGGCAGCACCCAGAACAGAGCTGGCTAGGGAATTAGAGATCCCAAGACCACAGCCCACCACTCCGAGTTTTGAGGAGGTCTGGCAGCAAGAAGGGGTGGACAATGGGGTTGTAGGAGAACGCCAGCAAGTCCCACTAGGCAGGCGGGGACCAGGATCAGTGTACCCCCTCCGACAATGGAGGTATGGTCCGCCCGTGAACGATAATGACCCAGGGGCTGTTCAGCATACCTATCTGGTACCCTATGATACCCAACAGCTCAGAGGCCTGGTGAAACATATTCCCCTGCGCTCTGAAAAAGGAGACCCCTCAATGCACTTCCAAGAGATAGAACAGGCAGCCTGTGTTAACGGCTGTGATGACGAAGAGAAAGCCAAAATGTTGCTTTTCTCTGTAGATAGTAAGCTCTATCAGACCCTTTCAGATGAGGCGAAGAGAGGGCAGAAGGGTTTTGAGGACCTAAAGGAGGAAACACTGGAAGCCATGGGCGCAAACGACGGCAGTCCGTTTGATCGCATAGGGAAAACTCTGCAGAAGGAAGGGGAGACCCCACAGGCATTTGCAGACAGGCTGTGGCCAGTCTACAACAGCACGTGTACAGGGGGACAAGATAGGGCACACCTGAACCAGTGGCAGCGGACCCAATGGCTTCATTGCCTGGTGTCCAATTGCCTGCCCCAGATAAAAGCAAAGGCTGATACTTGGTTTGACCACCGAGACCCCCTAGCAACCGAAGAGACTGTAATCCGGCAGCTCACGGTAGCATATAGGAACGGTAGAAATAGTGGGACCCCCCAGCAAAAGGGTAAGGTCCACGAGGTTAAACCTGGGGCTCAATACAAGAAAGTGGCGCCAGGAGGGGAGCCGTCCCTCCCAGAACAAGGTCACTTGTTACAGGTGCGGGGAGGATGGCCACTGGCGCAGGGATTGTGAAAAGCCTGGGAGAGATGATAAAGCCAGGACCCCCAAGGCCCAACTCAGAAGGCAGAGACAGAAACTTCTCCCGATACAGTCGAGTCCGTCATGGAGTCGATAAAATCTTTCCTCAGGGCCAATCAGGGAAAGGTAGCAGCCATCAGTGGTGCTGCAGCCCCCTCGCCCACCTCTGCCTCCCCACAATAACTGGAGCCCGCGCAGCCTGTCCGTCTGTGTAATCTCCGGTACGATGAATGGAAGAGACCGCTCGTACAGATGGAGGTACAGAAGGTTACAGGGACTTATCTATTGGATACGGGGGCATCATGCACCGTGATCCATACGGATAATCCCACCACCTCACCTCTGTCTAACGGGGTTCCATACATACTATCGGGATTCACCGGTCAGGAGCAGGCGGGGGTAATTTATGGGCAGCCAGCAGACAGCATGGGGAAGCAGCATCGGAATAACCGGCTGTTGCTCGAGCCTAGCAAGAGCCACCAGTGGGAGATAGGAGACCTAGTGATGGTAAGAAACTATTCCCAGGTGGGAAGTTTAGAGCCACTCTACATGGGACCCTATAGTATAGTTGATAGGACCAGCCCCACGGTCTATGCAGTAAAACTACCCCGGTACACAAAGTGGTTCCACGCCAACCAATGTAAATTGTATAAATCTGACCATACAAGTGCAAGTTCACAGGCTGTAAAGACAGGCGCTGTGGCTTGTTTCAAAGAAAAAGTTGTCCGGCCCACCAATTGGGACACTTCCCCGCCCCAGTGGGACCTAAGTTTTGGCCAAAGTTTAAATTTGAACCAGTTATTTAGTTCAGCAACAGAGAAACCACAGCCTGAGAGTAGAAATCTGCAGGCTGCTGCGAGTTCATTCACAGAGAATCGCTTGGGGGGCTCCAGGGAGGAGCCGCCTTTTGAAGAGACTGCCTGCTCATGCGTAGTCGCCGGTCTGGAGACAGGAATTCCCCAGTCTTTTGAACGGCCTGTTCGCGCAGGTGCAGTTCCCCAGCCCGTGACCACAGCGGCTCCTCTTCAGTTTTCTCGCGCAGGCGCAGTCACCTGTTTAAAGGGACAAGCTTCCCAGCCCGCTTCTAGAGTGGTTCCCCCTATGGTGTGGGACTCTGGGAGGAAGGGATAGCAATTCCTCTTGCAGGGGACATATGGAAGGAGCTGGTACCAAGTTTTGGACCTGGAGAGGAAGATTTTCAGCCACCAGCAGCGGGTGGTGAGGGGATACCTGCCCCCAGTACAGGAGTGGGTAGGGAAAAGGAGACAAACCCGGATTACTGGCAGGCTGCCAGGTATATTAAACAGTGCGGGCTGTTTGCATCAGGGGGAGAAGGTTCCCAGCCAGCTAGGGCTGTGACCCAAGCTCAGGGTCCGTCAGCCAAAGTTTCCCCCACTGAGACGCCCCTCAGAAGGTCTCAGCGGGTCCACAAGCCCAAGATAAGATGGTCACCAGAGTACCCGCCACAAAGAGCAATCTCCCGAGCCCGGGAGGAAACAGATCACAGAGGTCCCCAACTAGCAGCCATAAGCTGCCAGGGAATAGAAGCAGGAGGCAGTCCAGCTTTGCTGCAGGCAGCAGTAATCTGCGACAGTGACACCAGAGATTAACCTGGCCGTCCGGAGATGGGCGGCATTTGTATTATAGCTTTGTGTTAAGTTACCAATGTTTATAGCTTGCTTTTAAGGTGTTTAAATTTTAAGTTTAGAATGTAACTAGTAGTTTTGAGTTTAAGTTCAAGGTTTAAGTTTATAAGTGTGCCAAATGCTTGTATTTTGGTCCGAGGTCGAGGGACCCGACCATGTCTCCACCTAAGACAGCAGGTCAGTGAGAGACCTGGCTGCATGTCCTTTTAAGTTCTTTTGCAGGAGAGTGGACAAAGGAGCAGCTCTGTTCGCCCAGCCCGAGCTGGGCATCGAATGAAGATATGGTTATACAGAATGTTGGGGATCACCTCGCCACTGGACGAATCCAGGAGGAGACCCCGCAGTAACCTTCGGGAGAAACCGGATAGGGTCCGGAGGAACCTGCCTATTCATCCTACGTGGAAGAGATGGCCCCAGCTGGGTGGGGCACGGCCCCAACCCAGCACTATCCTGACCGAATTTCACTTGCGGGAGACCTCGCTATTGAGTCATGGTGGGGAAGCGCGGGCGCCTTGTCAGATAGGGACGCGTTCCCCGGGAGTGGGTGGTGATGGCCCGGAAAGATTGTAAAGGGGAGGGGGAGACCCAAGAGTTGCGTGGGTGCGTTCGGGGAAGGGAGGAACTCACCCGGGGCCCACGGGCAAGGTTAGAGTGTAAGTGTGGCTGGGAAGGATGAGTGGGTGGCCGGATCTGGGATCCAAGTTTGAGTGTGGGGCCAGTGAGAGCCGCCACACAGGCACCCATCATTTTCTGCAGCCAGTCGAGGGAAGACGGGAGGGGAGGGACTGGGAGTCACAATCCCATACTCCCCGGTCTCGGTCTGTGAAACATGAGGGGTACCCCGCCTCCACAAAGGGACAAGGGAACGGCTCGGGGCTGGCGGATCAGACTGTTCTGTAAAATCTATTCTGTATGTTTTAAAAGTTTAAGACCATTAAAGGGGGGGTGGAAGGAACATTTACTGCCCGGGTGGGAGGAGCAATACCCACTCGAATTTTGTGACCCATCATTGGCACGTGATGGTCGGGTTTTATTTCAGCGTTTTGTTTCAAATGTTTAATGAAGATTTTTGTATTTTGTTTTACACTTCCAAGCGGTGCAGAGGCATCGGACACTCTCCGTGCTTGGGATCATTTTGATTACATTGTATAACCAAGATTGCAACATTTTGTAATATGTTATAATGTAACAAGTGGTGCAGGGGTATGACACCCCTTATTGTAACATTTTGAAATTGATGTATCTGTAGATGCCTACTGTACCATGGTTTTTCTCGGATTTGAGGAGAATAGACGGGTTGGGGAATCAGTGATAGGTAGCTATAGGTAAATACAGGGGATGATTGTTTGTGGGGGGTCAGAAAATTTTGCTCACTTCTTCAAGTGGATACTACAAGCAAGTTGGAAGTATCCAAGGGGGAATGTAGGGGTCGCAAAATCCCCTCAGCCCCCGAAGATTGGGAAATATTAATCCACATCGTGGACGAAGACTTGTGTGATTTAAATTGTCTCTGGGTTGGACAATGTTTTAAAACATACCCAGAACCGCAAAAGGCTGCGTTAAAAAGCTTGTAAGCTAGGCAGCACTTGGACACTGGAATCAAAGAACTTTGTGAAAATCGCACACTTTTAAGATTGTACATTTTATTAAAAGATGTACTCTTGAGTTTTGGACTGTTTAAATTGCCCAGGGCATAAAAGTGGCTGAACAGACCTCATGGAAACAGAATTTTAAAAGGCAGCAGAAAAGGACAGACAGGCTGTTAGCATATGAAAAGCTCAGCCCTGCCCTGTAGTAAGTTTGAATGGAGCCCGAGCTGTCAGTCACCCTGTGGTATTGGGCGGGTCCGGTAACCTACAAGCTGCTTGTTTACACTGGGGAGTAGCCCGTTTGAATCAGCCAACCATCGGACAGCAAGCACAATGGGTTGTTTACACACATCCATTCACTGAAATTCACTCTACTACGTGATGTCTCCATGTATGAATGGAGGAAGTTAAAAGCCCTTCTCTTGTGTATTCGGACTTTTCGGTGCGAAATTGCGCACGGACCTTTTCGGCGCGAAAACAGCAGGGACTCTCAGGGTATAAAGATTAAGCCGAGGAAGTCCTTTGCCCCCTTTTTTGTCTCTTACTCTTTGGACTGCAGGTGAGCAAGGTTTTGACCCACTAGCAAGACAATCTAGTGAGAAGTAAAGGGGTGGTAATTTAAGGGAAATGTTGGTAAGATTGTAAGGTTAACATTGTAGCCATTTATCCCTCGTTTTTGCTGTCTGCCTTCCCCTGTTAAGCAATTTTACCGTGATTACTTTGATCGTGTGGTGTAGTTTCTTTAGTTTTAATAAAATTTGAATTTCTTGCATCCAGACCATTTGTCCGTTTTAAATATATCATTCATTATAAGTTCCTCAAGTCAGAACTGGAGGGGGGGGTGTTTAGCGATTCAAAACCGCTGATTGGAATTGGTCACAGTGCAGTGGCAAAGGCTGCCTGACCAGGTCAATTACCGTAAACCAGGTAAAGGATGACCACCTACACCACTGACATTAGACTGATTGGCCTGTAGTTACCAGGTTTGTCCCTCTTCCACTTTTTTTAAACAGGGTGTAACATTTGCTATCCTCCAGTCCTCTGGCACCACTCCCATATATCTGAGGGAGATTGAAAGATTGTGGTCGGAGCTTCTGCTATCTCCACCCGAGCTTCCATCTGCAATCTAGGATGCATCCACCTGGACTGGGTGACTTGTTAACTTTGAGTGATGACAACCTATTTAGCACCTCCTTTCTATCCATTTTTATCCAATTTCTCTACTCCCCCCTCCTCTACTGCGACATTAACTTCATCCTCTTCTTTTGTGAAGACAGATGCTAAGTACTCATTCAGTACCTCAGCCACGCCCTCTGCCTCCGTATGATGAGCTCCTATTTGGTCCCTAATCGGCCCCACCATTCCTTTAACTATCCTTTTACTTTTCATATGTTTATAAAAGATTTTTGGGTTCCCTTTTACATTACCCACTAATCTTTTCTTGTCTTCTCTCCCTTGTGTCAGCTGTGGCTCAGTGGGTCGCACACTTGCTCTCTGAGTCAGAAGGTTGTGGGTTCTAGTCCCACTCCAGGGACTTGAGCACATAAAGCTAGGCTGACACTCCAGTGCAGTGCTGAGGGAGTGCTGCACTGTTTCTGATGAGACTTTAAAGTGAGGCCCCGTCTGCTCTCTCAGGTGGATGTAAAAGATCCCATGGCACTCTTTTGAAGAAGAGTAGGGGAGTTATCCCCGGTGTCCTGGCCAATATTTATCCCTCAACCAACATAACAAAAACAGATTACCTGGTTATTATCACAATGCTGTTTGTGGGAGCTTGCTGAGCATAAATTGGCTGCCGTGTTTCCCACATTACAACAATGACTCCACTTCAAAAGTACTTCATTGGCTGGAAAGAGCTTTGAGATGTCTGGTGGTCATGAAAGGCGCTATATCAATGCAAGTCTTTCTTTCATATATCCTTTTTCAATTTCCCCCCACTCTGTATTCTCCTGGTTTTTGACTGTATTCTGTACCTGACAGTTGTCGTAAACCTCCCTTTTCTGTTTTATTCTAACGTCTACATCCTTTGTCATCCAGGGAGCTTGAGCTTTGGTCGCCCCATCTTTCCTCCTTATGGGAATGTGCTTGGTTTGTACCTGGTGTCAAATTTTGTTTTATAACGCTCCCGTGAAGCACGTTGGGACATTTTACTACATTAAATACGTTCTATAAATACAAATTGTCGTTATTGTCTGAAACTAACAAATTCCACAGAGGAAAAATAACAGTATTTTTACGCCCAAATATTAAATATTTTGTTCCACGAGATTTATCTGCTTTTATTGATGAATTTTAAAAGTCTCTATTAAAACCTGAGCCAGTGTGTTGTGAGACAAAGAGCCTTGTGTCCAATGCGGGGAATAAAGGGCCACAGCCTCCCCGGGCCCCGGGCCCTGAACAAGGGACTGGAGAAACTCACTGCCCTGTGGATCAGACAATCAGCCGGCGCTAGTCCCGCCCCTTGGGCTCCCCGATTGGTTGGAGGGCCCGCTGCCGGCCCGCTCCTCCAGCCCCACCCACTGGGTGCCGCTAGTCCTGCCCCTCGGGCTCCCCAATTGGTTGGAGGACCCGCCGCCGGCTCCCTATTGGTCGGAAGCTCCCGTCAATCACCCGGGCAGTGTGAGCTGAGCATACGCAGACCTTGGCAGCTGCCGCTGACACATCAGGTGAGAGAGCTCAGGGAGCGGGTTAATGAACCCCGGGGGAGGCTGCGAGATTCTCAGCAGCTCAGCTCTGCTCGGTGCTGTGTAAACGAGCTGCT